>NC_137146.1:15184450-15784450 GCF_949319135.1 Squalius cephalus | reverse complement strand
AGTTTATGAAAAATAATAAGTGTACAAAATAGATGCATGATAACTCAACGCATGATTATATATTTACTTGCAGAGCACATCCCCCTAAAATGCCTGAAATACTGTATGCCTATATGATCAGAGCAAAGCCTTACTGAACTTCCTTTTATCTTTAAATGAGTTTCCCGGGATGACACACCGTAAGCATTATTTTACTGAGCCGGTGAATATTGTATGTCCACTGGGAATAGAAAAGAGCAGTTGTATAGCCACTTTTAATCAGGTTTAAATAGGATCTGTTTAAATGATGTTCTCATGAATAAATTTATTAAGCTGTGAACTCAGCAGTCAGTCCCAAATTAATTAACATACGCGGGAAAAACAAGCTGATTCTTATCTGGCAGTACAATTCACACGCTCACTTGAGTGCCTCTGTCTTAGTTAGCTGTAACAGATTTAAATGAAGCTTACAGAGAATCTGCAACATTCTCGAGGACATTAGAGGGTGAGGGTCATTTTCACTTGAAACGGGTTATGAACGCCACTTGTAGAAGCGTGCGTATAATGAAAAGCTCTTGGTTTGCATTAGTCTGATGGCCAGATAATGACATGAATTCTTGAGACAAAGGTGCCCCGGCATTGTGGTGATGATGGTGTATGCCATCGCCATGACAACGGATAAATGGATCTCCCATTCATGGATGGGATTGTGAGGGAAACAGGCAGAGATCTGCATAGAAAAGACGCATGTTTATTTCAGCGAGATCAATGGTCTGTTCTGAGGGGGTGTTTACTTTGCAGCAAAACCAATGTGACATGACTGTTCTTGCTTAAAGCAATAGTTCTCCTAAAAATTGAAATAATCTTAATTTGCATTTAAACCTGTATGCTGCTAATTTTTTCTATGGAATACTAAAATGGAAACTTTGAAAACAAAATAAAAATATATAGGTTAAAGACTTGTACTTGTTATATTTTATATATATATATATATATATATATATATATATATATATATATATATATATATATATATATATATATATATATATATATATATAAACACACTGGTTTGCACTGCAAATAGTTTTGCCATTTACTGAAATAGTTTGACCATTCAACTTCTTGTTATTCTTCCAGTTCTTTGTCTATGTCTGCTAATGAAGCAGAAGTCTTGCGCATTCACAGGAAAAGCTTACCTTCTCAATGCAAAATATGCTGGAACAGACTGAAATTTATGCAGTTATTTACTGCTAATATTTCCCTGAAATGACATTAAACATGCATGCATGCCTTTAAAACATTATAAAATTTTATAACACTTTACAATAAGGTTCCATTTGTTAACATTAATGTTGATACATGAACTAACAATAAGCAATATATATATATATATATTTTTTACAGCATTTATTAACCTTTGTTATTGTTAGTTAATACAAATGGTCATGTTCATTCATGTTAGTTTCCAGCACATTAACTAATGTTATATGACTTTTGATCTTAAAAATGTTTTAGTAATTGCTGAGAATAACAGTATTTAAGATTATTAAATGTTTTTTGTTAGTTCATGTCAACAAATGTAGTTAAGTAAAGTGAACAAATGAAACTTATTGTAAAGTGTTAGCAAAAATTAAATTACAGCCAGTAAATAATTAGTAGATATTACAAAATTACATAAAGTAAATCAGTCATATTATTATTTCACCCTTACAAAAAAAAAAAAAAAAAGATCTCTGATAGAAATAACATGGTGGTTTGATATCTACTTAAATATATTTATACAATACGATAGTATTATAGAAAAGAATATGGTGTTCTTCGAAGTATCAAATGCCATGGAATATATATATATATATATATATATATAATATAATATATATATTTATATATTTATACAGTATATACACGATAGTCTTTTTTATAATACTATAGTATTTCATACTTCACACTAGTGTCTAATTTTTTTTTTATAATTACATCTTCAACAGTGTAATTAGATTACCATTGGCATGATTCCTGTCTTGTGTTACCCAGTCTTAAGGACTTTTAAGTTGACCGTTCTCATTGTTTCATGTGTCCTGTTCCTGTGGCCATGTCTGTAGTTTTGTAGTTTTCTCTGTTGATTAGTCTTCCCCAGATGTGTCTTGTTAAAGGTATAGTGGAGGATCTTTCCGAATTTTAGATAAGACCCGCCCTCTCCACTTTTTGAAAAGTTTGATTGATTCACCAGAATGATTGACAATTAGGAGGACCAATAGTATAGGTGATCCACCCGGAAGTAAAATATCCTCCGCTATACCTTTAACTTGTTAAGCTTGTTTGCCCCTGTGTATTTAAACACCCATGTTTCTTGTTTTCTTTGTCAGGTCTCGTCCTACACGTATGTATACATTTGGTGCTACTCATTCTGTTATCGGTTCCCTGGTTTTGTTGTGTTTATTTTATTATTAAACTATTTTGCGTTTGGATCCAGCTCTCCCTTTCTCTTTAAGTTCACCCTGCGTTGCAATTGTAATCACTCTCTCTAAAAAGTATTGCATTACTTATTACTAATCACTTTCTAAATCCCATATCAACCTCAGTTGAACAATAATAGGATAGATATGAAACTTCTCTTTCTAAAAATTAGCTCAACAGCAGTTTTTTTTAAATGCAAATGTTCAAAAATTTCAAAAGACAACTGTAATTAATTATTAACCAAAATTTGAGAAATGGACAGAAATAAAGAGAGCTGCTGGGCGCTCTCTGTAGCTTTATGAGATGCTGATGGGACGGCTGGGCTTGAGGGAGGCTGGATGCTATGCCCTCTCTCTTCACGGAAGATTTACTTTAATTCATTCAAATGAGTGCGAGCACACAGAATAATTTGGACATTTAGGGGGGAGATCTTTATAATGGAGCGCTGTCAGATTTCAGCCACACAATCTTCTGCATTAAAAACCCATGCAGAGTCATTTTAGTGCTCGTATTTCCCGAGCACTGAGGGGTATAGTGACATCAGACAAAGTTTCCATGCTGTGCTACTAGCAGGTGAAGAAGTATCAGATTATTTGACAACTCTTCTTGTAGGGAAAGAATTAGTAACCGTATATAACCTCTTATATCCTTACTAAAGATAGAATAGAAATCCTATTACAGTTATCCCAAAACGTCCTCACACAGAACGTTAACTGTATGTATGCTTCTGTCATGATAGCGACTGTGACTCTCTCTCACTCTCTTTATCTCTCTGACAGAGTCATTCACAAATGACATAAGTCTAACTACTTAACCACTGTTACGACGGATGGCTAGTGCCAAGCAGACCTCTGTGTCAGCGTCAAGGAGCAGTGCAACCAGATAGGGCTTCAGACACATCTAGGGATTTAAGCATTGCTAGTGAGCAAATTAACAACCACTGAAAAGCAGGAGGTTGCAGCGGGACCATTTATCTGTGTCCTTCACAGCAAGGCTTGTTAGAGTTATAGAGAAAAGAGTTCCTCTTTTATTTTTACTGACATCAGCACAGTCTCAACTGAGTTTTGCAGACTTGCAAACTTCAGAACTCAAGATACAAGTCATCTTCTTTAATGAGAATGCCCCCTTAGATAGAAAATATTCGAGGATATTTTGATTTCCTTTTTTTGAAAGTCAGTGGGGACCAGTGTTGTTTTGGACCCCATTGACTTCCACTATATGGATTAAAACATTCTTCAAAATATCTTATTTTGTGTTCCTCATGACAGAACTATCGCTTTAACTTTATTGTGGATAACCATAGATGTAGACCGTGATGTAGACCTTGGCAAAAAAAAATAATATGCGTTTTTGCATTATAGCACTCCTTTTCATTGTTTTTCTGTGCAAACATGTGAGTTGCACTCATGTCTTTTGCATGACACAACGCTTTAAAAACACAGCGCTTAACTTACATTTTTTTCCACTGACTCACTGACTAAAATGCTCATCCAACAATCTCAAAGAACTCAAAAATTCAGTTTTAGGAAGAAAGAAACATAACAAAAAAGATAAAGGAGAAGGATTCATTATTAATAGAAAACCAGTGCCTCCACAGGGATGTTTGGTTGTGCTTGTATAAAAACAAGAAGTTTGCTTCATGAGGCGTTTAGTGTCTTAACTGCTCCATCTTTATGGCACTTTCCTTCAACTTTAATTCTAGCTCATAAAACCCACAGACAAAATGACGCATGCCTCTTTAAACATTTCCTGTGTGATCATTTAATAATTCGTCTAGTATGCAAATAATAAATAGGAGCCATTAAATGCTAAACAGCATATTTTTAATTTGGACGCTGTGTTTGGAGCTTTAACACTGCTATTGAAATAGCCTGGAGTCTTTAATATGCTTTTTAAAATTTGAGACCTCATGCTGTCTCATTAATTTCCTTAGTGCCAAGCTTCCTTTTTGCTTTCTTCAAAGTCTATTCTCACTAAATAAGCACATTCAGTGGTGATATTATTCGTGGATAACTGGGGAAAATTATTACTGATATCAATAGTGGAATTACTGCTTTTTCCGCAAGTTTCTGGATTTTAAGTTTTTACATGACTTCTATATTATGTCAGATTAAAAGGGTTAAAGTGCAAAACATAAAACCATCTGTTAGCAGTATCGGCCAAAACAAGATATTGATATCGATTATCATACAAAGATGTAACTCATGTTTAACCACAATAGTACCATGCATTGATGTAGAAACCATTTTTTAATCACATTAACATGCAATATTTGGCGTACACTTTACTCAGTTTTTCTGATATGCTGCTGTAACAAACATTTAGCTGTCTGATTCATCGAGGCTTCCCTCATACGTCATACACATTTATGCACACGTACACTCCTAAAAAACAGTGCTGATTGATGACACGCTAAAATGTATGGATTTATGTGATGAAATATATAGAATGTACTGAATGTAAGCTTGCTTATTGTGCCCAGAGCATGATCTATATAAGTCCACGTCATTGTAAATAGAAACTATGCTTCTAACCACAGCTCGAGAGCTTTAGTTCCAACCACCTAAGTTTACGCCGCTGTTTGCCAATGTTTGTTGAGACTATGGTTTCGGGAAATGCCAAATCGTTCAAATATGTAACCAGCGACTAGTTTGTTAACAATGCTTTTGGGAAACGCACCCTTAGTTAAAGGAGAACTCCGGTCAATTTTAACATTGAGCTCATTTTTTTGTAAATTTGGAGTGCTGTCAGTACAGAGAACAACGACAAAAATCAATGTTGCCTACACCGTGTTATCCTCTTTTTAAAACGGGTGAATCTGACTGCAGTAGATGTGCAAGATATGAATAAAAATGATTTTATTTCAGCCAGCGCACATACCTGTATTTTCTTCCTGTTTTCGGTCGAAGTCCACAGTAGTCGATTGTCGAGTTCACGCGCATAGGTTATCACGCGAGTGAACTCGACAATCGACTACTTCGGACTTCGCTCGAAAACAGGAAGAAAATACAGGTATTTGCGCTGGCTGAATTAACATCATTTTTATTCATATCTTTCACATCTACTGCAGTCAGATTCACCCGTGTTCACTCTGAAGGAATCACTCACATGGCTGGGCACTTGTAATGACACATCAAGGATGTTAAGAGGCTAAAAGCAGGTTTAAAACTTGCCCCATTGAAGTCAACAGGGTGCAAATTTTAAAAAGAGGATAACACGGTGTAGGCAACACCGATTTTTGTCGTTGTTCTCTGTATTGACAGCACTCCAAATTTACAAAAAAATGAGCTCAATGTTAAAATTGACCGGAGTTCTCCTTTAATGTCCCATTAGTGCTGCAGAGATAGTGTTTGTTTTAGAGATGTCAGAGAACACTGAGGGGAAATTAGGCTTGTCTTAGTGTAAATCCATCATAAAACTATAGCAGGAAATTGAAAAACATGAACAAGACGTATTGGCAGACTACAGATTCTGTGAAGTGTGCTGCATTCTGTATTTATTGTCCCTTCAAGAAGATGGCACCCGTTGCATGTCTGAAAATAAAAGGCTGCGGTCAATCAAGATTTCAGACGTCATTTGTTCTCCTGCAGCTCTGAGCATTGACACTGTTTATACGGATCTTAAAGGGGTTGCTGACGCAAATTCCAAACAGGCCACAGCAGCCATAGAGCTCTGCCAGTATTCTTCCATTCTGAGCAGAATATCTATGAATAGGTCTTATATCAGAAACAGAGATGATCCACTCATACATATAGAGTGGCTGTAGTCCCGCCTTACAGTTAAAAGAACCAATCGCCTTTTTGATAGAAGCATCACAACACTCAATAAGTGCCATCTTAAAAGAGCAGTTAAGAGACACACGACACATTATTTTTATTAGTCACTTAAAATGTCATGTTGCAATAACATGAGTGGTTCTCAAAGTGTTAGGTGTCTTTGTTTCATGATCGGCTACATTTTTACACAGTTGAACAAATTAGAATTACTGTACACTCCAGAAAAAAAGGTACAAAAGCTGTCACTCGGACAGTACCCTTCAAAAGGGTTCTAATATGTACCATTTAGGTACTAATATGTACACTTTTGGTACCAATATATACCTTTGAGGGACTAAAATGCACTTTTTAGGTACAAAGGTGTACCTTTTGAAAAGGTACCGCCACAGTGACAGTTTTTGTACCTTTTTTTCTGAGAGTGATAGGTCACTTAGTTACTCAATTTCTAATAATATTAATAAACATTTTGGCTTAACAAATTTTAAAGGGATATTTCACCCAAAAATGAAAATTCTGTCATCATTTACTCACCCTTAAGTTGTTCTAAACCGGTATGAATTTCTTGGAATAAAATACTATGGAAGTCATTCTTCAAAGTATCTTCTTTTGCGTTCATCAGAAGAAAGAAGCTCATACCGGTTTGGAACAACATGGTGGTGAGTAAATGATGACAGAATTTTCATTTTTGGGTGAACTATCCCTATAAGGCCACTTTTGACTAGGTCCAAAACTTGTTCATAATTTAAAACATTTGGATGATTTTGTGAATTACATTGATTGTTCACAATTACAAATAAGTTGATTACAAATATATATATATATATATATATATATATATATATATATATATATATATATATATATATATATATGTATTTCACTGCAACACAAAGTATGCAGAAAATAATAATATTGTAGGCCTACTGACTGTAAATTTTAATCTGAAAGAACATTTGATTCCCCTGTTTTTTTTCCTCAATAAAACGGTCTTTGTTATTAAAAAAGACAAATGCAAAATAGAACATTACTGAGAGCCACTGAATTAGATAAAACTCATAAAAGTAAAATACAAAAGCTATTAAAGTAAAGAAACAGCTTTGTATCTCTAAATGAGCATTATTCTTTTAGCATTGTGTTATTTTCTCCCATTATGTCTTTCTGTTGGGACAAAAAACATGACAAAAATGAGCTGTGACAGAGATTGGTCAATAAAAAGCACAGGTCTTTTAGGTCAGAGCCATTATGTGATGTATCTAATAATGAACAACATTAGTGAGCTTGTACTTCAGAGGCTTTCTAGGCACTATTGGATAATTCATCAACTGCAATTTATGTTACCATTAAATATAATGGAGCTGTGCTCTAAAGAAATCAAATCTACAATCATTAAAGATAATTGATTTCCATGTACCTTTAATATGGTACTAATTACTAAGCTTAAAAATGTCACATGACTACTTAAATTTGATGTATGTACCTAATACTGAAAAATTGTCTTCCACAACAGCATTGTAGGAGATTGGTTTCAAATGTGACCCCCACAAATCAAAGTGACATCCCTCCATTCCTTCTTCCCAGTAATAAGATGACACCATTGAAACACAAATAGCAATGCATGCAATGGGGATTGTCCCGGGAATGCAGGAACGCAACTGCGGTTGGGAAATCCATCCAGTGCCCTTCATTCTCACAAACACATCAATAAAAAAAAGCCCGCTGCATGCTGGGAGAGACTGCAGTAGTGTAATGTCTTACAGTGGCATAACCTGCAACAGGACGATGTGATCGAACATGCCTCCACTCACAGACACTCAGGCACAACGAGATCCCCGGATGCTTGCGGAGAGCGTGTTGACATCAGTGGTCCGACAACAATTGTCACAAGAACGGCAGACATTTAACCTTGGCAACCATATTAGATGTCATTCCAGAACAGATCTCAGTCCAGTAGGAAAATGGACACACATAAATAAGCAGAGTGGAGACATGGCTCACAGTGAAGCATGTGCCTCTATTTGAGGTGCATAAACACTGTGCTTTTCACATGTTTATATGAGCATGTGACAGCCTAGTTTGGTGAAATGGAGTGAGCTAGTGAACGGCCATATTTGGATCGCTGTGTTGCCGGCAGGGCAACCCTCTCACACTCATACACACGTACACGAATATAAACCGGTGCCAAAAGAGTAAACATACTACAAAGCAGTTTTATACAGGATGTTAGCAATGTAAATATTCCCGACTAAAACGTTTAACTGCAAAACAACACTTCACCAACATCAAGCTCTTAAAATATTACAATAATAAGCAGGGAGGTAAAAATGATTACAAGATCAGATGTTGTGTTTGACTAAACAGTGATAAATCGATTTTGTCAGGTTGACGGCAACTTTTTCTCCCTTATGAGTCAGTTTCCATTGAACTCTAACGTGAGACTATAGATATTTATACAGTACCGGTCAAAAGTCTGGGGTCAGTGAGATTTTTTTTGTTTTTGAAAGAAGTCTGATCATATTAATTTCCAAAATATTTGATCAAAATAGAGTAAAATAAGTCATTATTATTACAATTTAATAAATAACTGTTTACAATTGTCTAGATATGTATTGAGAATTGTACTGATATATCAATACATTCAAATTATAGGCTGATCATATTTGATTTTTGGTCCAGTCTTCAGTGTCACATAATCCTTCAGAAATCATTCTAATATGCAGATCTCAAAAATCATTTCTTATTATCAAAACTATGACATTTTTTCAAGATTCTTTGATGAACAGAAAGTTCTTAAAAACAGCATTCACCTTTTATTTAACGCATTCTTGGTGAGAAGAAAACCTCAGTGTATACCATATAAACTAATGATAATTCTATACTTGAAATGGTAGTAGTTAATTATTTTATAATTATATTGTGAAAAGCGCCATACAAATAAATGCGAATTGAATTGAATCGAATCTTCTAACATTCTAGAGTTTAGGTAGCCCTAACTTGACTCTATAACTTTGACTAAATGAATCTGGGCACATGTTATGCACTTTTGATGAATAGTGACAGAAAATGTGTCTTATTTAGCTGAGCCTATGTATTTCAGAGCCTATGTATTTCTTTTCTACTATGCCTCTCGATGTGTGAAATGGTTTGTGTATGTAAGACACGTTTTGAGGGTGTGGAAAGAATCATATCAGTTTGAAAGAAAGCGAGAAGCAAAACAGGACCTGCCCTGAAATTCTCATCAGTCAACGGATGCAATACTCAGAGTGCATTGCAGCAAAATTTGAAACTTTGCTTGATGGTAAAACTTTATTTTAGCTCCTTATTTTGCATCATGTTTTTCAAACTCTTGCATTCTTCCTCCAACAGATTTACACCTCTAGTGGATGCTCTAATGCACATCCTTTGCTCTTCATTTTGTTCCATTAGGCCCAAAAAAGCTTCCTGTCTTTGTCAGTAAGTGAAATGGTTTGGCACCAGTGAAATAGAACATAACATTGCCAAGTGTCATATTTTCAGATTTCCAAACTCGCAATTGGGAACTTCCCAGGAGGACCTGAAGACAGCCTGAGTGTTGTGATTCTTCCGATTAATTTTTCTAAGAGTGATCTGCCTCCTCCTCCTCCTCCATTTACAGTCTCAGCCTCTACTGTAAGACATTGGCAGACATCCGGAAGAATAAAGTTTAAAAAGTCTGTCTGAATAAAGGCATTGCACCAGGCCAAGAAGTAGAACTGTTCTTTATCAGCATATCAACACAAGCCAAGTCCAAACATACGGTAGAAATCTGTCTTCTCGTTCTAATGAGTGAAGTCGTTTTCTTTGTTCTCTCCTCTCTATCACTCACAGGTGTGAGTGTGAGTCTGTGATTCTGACAACGAGCATATTAGGTCTTTTCCAGCACTCCTGCAGGCTTTTCCCTGCACTCCCGTGGGAAAGCCTGGCGTTCTCATTTAGATTTACTCACACTGTTTGGTGTTTGTATATTGGCTATTTTACAATGGTTCAAACATGGCTCAACCAATCATATTCATAATGAACTGCTGTTTTGAGTTTCTCAAGTGTTGTTTAATGTTTCTTTTGCACTAATGCCATGCAGTCTTTTGATTCATCAACAGTCTTATCTTTTGGTTTGCATCCATTAAGTTCTAAATAAAAAAAGCAAATAATCAACTGATAAAGTACCTTTCACATGCACTTCATTAAAATAGGCATTATGCACAATATATCGTTACTATGTTAATTACAATGGTTGTTTTCATTAGAAATTAGATTTTAATTTTTTACTTTAAGTTAATTTTAAAACATATAATAAATTAATAATGCTGCTAAATGTAATGTTTAGCAACTCTTAAAATTAATATCAGTTTTTTTATGCTGTGATGCCTAAATTCACTTCTAGCATTTAAAACACTTGATTTTAGATTTTTATTTCCATTTTTATTTTTGATTTAAAAAAAAAAAAAAAAAAACATAAAAATGTAATATTGGTAACTGGTCTAAAATATAACTAAATTATGAAATTAAAATTGGTCCATTGCCACATGGTTAATATATTACAATATTTTGGGGTTAATTTTCCATTAAAAACAAGAATATCAAAATATCTGTTATATAAAAATGAAAAATACCATTACAAATACTCATACAGTGATATTAGATTTTGGTCATGCCCTTCATCAGTTCTCAAAATAAACCTGTGTGTTTACTTCGTATTCAGCTGTCTCTCTCAAAAAGACATATAGCAGGCCTGTTTCAAGTCACAGGACTTGGAGAACATTTCCCACTGCTTCATCTATATATAATGAATGCTCTTAGGTGTCCTAGTCCACAGCAACCAGTGTCTGGCTAATGCTTTTAGTTAGGCTACTCTGAAAGGGTGAAATGTCAATGTTTTGCCCATCCAGTGCTGTTTCCTGGCAAATATGAAGCCCATCCATTTACACTGAGCGAGAAGCTGCATGCATGCATTTAGAGATTGGGTTTCCATCTTATCTTCAGATCTCTACAAATGTGGTTACATGAGTGGGGTTTTCTTGCAGACTGACTTTCACAGCCCTTTTAAAAACACTGATCTGGAACCTGTGAAGTCAGAATAGTGCTGGAATCCAACCAGGAAGTCAAACAGACTACATTATGAACTTAAGGAATCACTGTCTTTAACTGTCTGTCACGCCGTCCGCTCACATGAAGAACCTCGGATAAATAATAAAAAGTAAGATATTGTATGTGGTGAAACCTCTATAAGAAATGGGTCAAGAAAAACGAACTTTTACCGCTAACAAGTATAGTGGTGTTGCAAACAAATCCCTCATTGCTTTTGTGCCTGAAAAATAAGGCTTTAATACTTTTAAGAAAATTAATACTTTTATTCAGCAATGATATACATTAAATTGATCAAAAGTGACATTTATAAGTAAAGACATTTATAATGTTACAAAAGATTTCAAATGAATGCGGTTCTTCTGAACTTTTTAAAGAACCCTGAAAAAAATTATTGGTTGTATGCAAAAAAAATATATAAGCAGCTCAACCGTTTTCAACATTGTTAATATAAGAAATGTTTCTTGAGCCCCAAATCAGCAAATTAGACTGATTTCTAAAGGGTCATGTGAAACTGAAGAGTAATGATGCTGAAAAGTGAGCTTTGCATCACAGGAATAAATTACTTTTTAAAATATATAAAAATAGAAAACTGTTATTTTAAAATTGTAATACTATTTTACAATATTACTGTTTTTAATGTCGTTTTTATCAAATAAATGCAGCCTTAGTGTGAATAAGTCATTTAAACATTAAAAAAATCTTCCCAACACCAAGCTTTTGAACGGTTGTGTATATTTAAACAGATCTTGCCACTATAAGTAGCATCCTTCCAGTTAGCATAGCTTGTAGTGCGGCAAACTATTTGTTTTTAGTGCAGCTCGGGAGCTAGTTTCAAAGTAGCTTCACTAACACTGTCTCCACCACAATTAAATGTCAATTTATTTGTTTAATAAAAGCAGTCACACAAAGCTCTGGACTGCATATTGATCAGAGAACAACAAACGCCATACTGCGGTGCTTATTTTCAACATTCAAATGCAGTTTTCCACACAGCCCAGCCTGGCAGCGAAATGCGTTACGATTATTGTCATCTTGCATTCATAATTCATTTCAGCAGACATTTCGACTCCTTTGGGTGTTCAAGACAAATCCAGACACGGAAATCTTCACGGAAGCCAGTCTGTCGGGAAAAACAAACCTCACGTTCGGTAATGATACTCAATGAGTGCTACTAACTCATTGCGTTTGCCTGAAGGGAGAACCGGCTGCGCCGTTGTCCTCTGATAATACACTAACACTTGACATCTGGTGCAGAGGGAGGAGTATTGCCCGTCCACCCACTCTCTTCCTTTATCTCCAACTCTTCCTTCAGCCTGTAAGCAAATCCGTTATAACATCCTCCTCTGCCGTCACATGTTCGGCCCAATGGCCTGTTCAGCAGCGTGCGGCAGATTGCCTGCACTTCGCTAAACAAATCTGTGCATGCCGATCACCATGCAATGTCGAACCACACACAAACGTAATGCCAAATACCTCAGGGTGGCCTAGCTGCTATAAAAAGCAATGCAAATGAGATTGTAGCTCCTGCATCCCTTATCTTTCACGCCAATAAAGACAAATAAGACCTAACCCGACCTCCATCTCTTGGACGAGCCGCACAAAAACGAAAAAAAGGCATTGTGTTCGTTTGCCTGGGTTAAATTATGTAATGCCTCAACGATGAGTAGATTGCCGCCTTTCGTTCGCCTTGCTTCACAGTTTCCTGGGAAGCAGTAATTAGTGTCAAGAACAAATTTGTTGTTGTTAATGAGCCTACAGGCTAAGGCGACAGCATGGGTAAAGAAAAAAAAAAGAAAGAAAGTTGCCCCCTTGCAGAATGGTTTGGATAGCAGAGATACACTCCATCTATTCTCCAGCCGTCAACGCTGCTCTTACAACCTCTTTGATGGGACGTCTCTGCCTTTTCCTTCACAGTAAATCAGGCAAGAAGCCAAGAGAAGTCTTATCGCCACCACCAACAGAACAGCTGCATAGACACCAGTGTAAACAATCTCTAATACAGGGATGAATCATCCTGAATAAATATTGTACTGTTCTATCAAGCTTTTGCACTTACACAGAATCAACTGAAAATACATGGTAATGCTCATTATTTAAGTTTATGAGGTCTTAAAAGGTTCTATTAAAGTTCAGGTTGTCCACATATTATAGTAAGTATGTGAGGTAAGGCATTTTTATTTTAGCACAAGGCACGCGCAGCCAGCAAGAGGGATATGCAACCTATTCGAATCCTTCAGCTGGATAAATATATTCAATTTCCCATAGCAAGCATTCTCATTCCGTGTTTGTTCACTCCTCATTTTCAGAGCCTCAAAGAGAATAAAAACCCCAATCATGTCATTTTTTTAAGACGCTCTTCTTTTCTGTGTCTCGTGGAAGACATTCCTCCTTGGCAACAAAGGTGGAATTTACCAGCTGAATTGTGGGAAGGGATTACTATGCCATTGGCAGCTAAGAAAGTGTAAGCCATTGAATTATCTCGCTGTTCAAGATGACTGTTAATCATACCACAAGCCTTAGTCACATTAAGTTATTTTATGGAAGAAAGGCACACCCGTAGTCTCTTTCTAAATGCATTCAGAGAAGCAATAAACTCACAGTAAGTCAACACCCGCATCAAAGCAGTAAACACTGGTCTTGTAGATGTACTCAAAGCACGCAGCTTCCTTAGGGCACACATCTGCGTCGAAATAAACTCTCGTTCGACTGTAAATACAGATCCAGATATGAGATGAAACATTTTGAAGTGAGAAGTTATGACAGGCTTTTTTCTAGTGCTTAGTACTGCCTCCGCTGCAAAAAACATAACTTTTTCTTCATCAGTATTTTGGTCTTGTTTTCCAAGAAAAATATTTAAATTGTATTATTAATTCATTTATTAAGAACATTTTGTCATTTGCATTAGATTGTATTTAATCATAGACCTCAATACATTTTGAGTGAAAAATAGGTAAAACAAAACTAAACATGTTATATACAAAATTATTAAAAAATTAAATTAATTATTTAAAATGATATATAATCTATTATATATAATACAAATAGTACTTATATAGGCCTACTATATGTTTAAAATGCTAAAAAAAAAATTATTTAAAATAATGTAAATTATTATAAATCTATTATATATAATACAAATAGTAATTATATACAGTGTTTAAAATGGTAAAAATTTTTTTTTAAAATAATGTAAATTATTATAAATCTATTATATATTAATACAAATAGTAATTATATACTGTGTTTAAAATGGTAAAAAAAAATATTTAAAATTATGTAAATTATTATAAATCTGTTATATATAATACAAATTGTAATTTATGTTTAAAATGGTAAAAAAAGTAAATTATGTAAATTATTTTAAATCTATTATATATAATACAAATAGTAATTATATACTGTATGTTTAAAATGGTAAAAAAAAATTTATTTAAAATTATGTAAATTATTATAAATCTATTATATATAATACAAATAGTAATTATATACTGTATGTTTAAAATGGTAAAAAAAGTAAATTATTATAAATCTATTATATATAATACAAATAGTAATTATATACTGTATGTTTAAAAAGGTAAAAAAAATATTTAAAATTATGTAAAGTATTATAAATCTATTATATATAATACAAAAAGTAATTATATACTGTGTTTAAAATGGTATGTATGTATACTGTAAAATTGAAAATATACAGTAAAAACACTAAAACCTCTTTTTAACTAAAAATCTCTTTTTAAAACACCAAACTTTTTATTCTAAAATGTATTCATAATAGTATATCTATCCGAACAATAGATGACTGTTTTATGGTTGGACTTTATCAGACTTTAACAGCAGAGTCCATGTCATCACTGTTCACCTGAAATAAAACTCAAAAGCAATTCATCAGATTGCACTGGACGTCATCTCAGATTAATACAAC
Source organism: Squalius cephalus (assembly GCF_949319135.1). Classification (NCBI taxonomy): domain Eukaryota; kingdom Metazoa; phylum Chordata; class Actinopteri; order Cypriniformes; family Leuciscidae; genus Squalius; species Squalius cephalus. The sequence continues at coordinate 15,769,210 of NC_137146.1, read as the reverse complement.
AGAGCAATTTCTATTCTTGGGTAACAGAATGCTGACAATGGATTACAATAAAACCAGATGATCTCTCTCAGACACAAAAGTCTTTCCCAAAAGTATGGACAGCTTACGACAGCGTGCTTGGCCAGAATGCCACAAGAGTGACGTCTTATCTTGTCTTGTGCACTATAACACTGATTGATTGACAAAGCACTCTGACATCAAATTACATTGATAAATCACTGCAGTCAACTTCAGTGTTTTGCTGAAATATTATTAGGATAATGCTTTCTTTCAGAAATGAGTGACTAAAAATCTATGTGCATTTTCAGAGATCCTTCACGGCATGTTTCGCCACAGACAGTCGGTCATTGTTCGCTGAATAAGAACAACTAGAGTAAAAGAAAGACAAAGAAAGATCGCATGGCAAATGACAGATGTGTCCGTCTGTGACCTATGTCGCAATGCAGTTTTCAAACATCTGGCTGCAAGAGAGATTGAAAGATTTGTATTCGCTCATTTAGCCTCGAATTGACTAGGTTCCTCCTGCTCTTCTCAAAAGATTAAGGAAACAAACATCATGAGAGCGCACACACACACACACACACACACACACACACACACACACACACACACACACACACACGCACACACACACACACACACACACACACACACACACACACACACACACCTTAACAGGCATTTTTTTTTCCATTTAAATATCAAAAAATCCTTAAAACCTGACCTGGCAGGTTTTATATAAATAAATTGTACAAATCTGCCAGTGCAGTAAGACAAAATACCTTTAATATGTTGAAAATGGAAAATATTGATATTACGTCTTAACATCTTATGCAGTGTTACTTAAAAAACAAATCGGATTTTTTTTTTTTTTTTTTTGCACTGTAGCCACTGAAGTGTGCAATTTATTCAATAAAGGGATACGCCTAATACTTTTCATATATGCAAAGGCTTTTGGCTTTATTGATGTCAAATCTTACTTTAAGTAAAGTGAAAATACAACAGCTATTGCTCCAAATGACTATAATTGTAAATAAAGACAGAACTTTTCAAATTTGGGTAAACTATTTATTCAAGACCAAGCCTCAGACTTATTTTTTACCCTCCGTTACGCAATATTACACAATATTTTCCCTCCGCGCTCAGAGAAAAACTACATACCGTTGTAAATACAGTATGGCACCCTGCATAAGCCAAACAAAGCCACAGACCCCACAAATAATGTTCAGTGATCATCACAAAGAGAATGAAAGCTATAGTCAAGCCTTGTGTCATTTGCAAAAGAGGGAAAAACTGCAACACAATTTCATTAAATTATATTAAATTATTAACACAAATCCAACAACCTCCTCTAAGACAATATGCCATAACTTCTTTAGGCTTGATCTCTGTTTGCATTTTGCCTTTGAGAACTTCAGGTTTATAGATTTCATCCATGGTCTGTGAAGCATTGATTTGTATTTGATGGAGCGGGAGTGTGTTTTCCAGCAGGGAGACCTGAGGGCAAACCCATGCCGCAGTAATGAGAGGCGATGATGGTGAGAACTTCACAATAAAGGTGATCTTTCAAGGTGGCCTTTGATGTCTCGAAAGTGCTTTGAATACACAAAAGCCCCAAAAACAATCTATACTCTTTTTTTTTTTTCTGGGATAGTGCTCTTTGTAGATTGAATTTGCTTCAATCAATGTACAAAACTAATTTTACCTCTTTGGAGTGTGAATGGAGAAAAGAAATGCACAAACATTAATGGGAGGAGACTCAGCATAGGAGCCCCATATAGAGTGTGTTTACAGGGCACTGCGTATGCCATCCTGACTGACAGACAAACACACAGGCCATCTGATCGATTGTATTGATTACAAGTAAGCTGCTTTGAGCTCTATGGAGTGCTTCAGATAAACACATTATTGCTTATCAGGTTCACGGGACGACTAAGGTCACTTTGGATTTATGACATTTCCCTTCAGGCCGGATACATTTAGCTGGTTTGGCGGAGAGATAAGAGTTACTTTGAACACATACTGTAGCTATTAGTTAATGTGCAGAGCTAGATAAAAACACATAGGCCTATTGTTCCTTCGAAACACTTGTCAACACAAGCATTGGCTAGCAGATTTCTTCATGCCTTAAAATAGCTTGAATATAACTCTACACCCTTGCCTCATTTAGTATACGTGGTTCGATAAATATATGCAAATGAGCCCCGCCTCCACTCACTCACACCAGCTCAGAGATCCACTCGTTGACGATCACACGTTGACGTGATTGGTTACAAGGTAGTTTGTGACGTCAGAAACACCAGCGATTTCAAACCGTGTTTTTGAGACTGTCTTTGGTTCACTGCAGTTTTAAGGAGAAAATACAGGGATAAAATACAATTAAATGTTTCTTCTAGTCTCAGAAATAACTTGGGAAGGAAATAAACTGGAGTGTCTGTAGTTGTCTAGATCAAATCTGCTTGCAATGTGACAGAAGCAAACAATTAAACAAAATGTTTGCTTAGAAGATGTACTCAGGATGCTTTACTCTATTTGTAAGTGCATTGTTCTTTTGAGTTTTTGTTGTTGTTGTTGAAGGAATCCGTTCACAAAAATGGCCTGAATGAATTGTTCATGAACTGGGCTGCATCAGTCTGGGTGGTTCTTGAGTCAACGACTCACTGACTCATTAAACCGAGAACTGTCACTTTTGGAGATTCGTAATGAGTCAAGGTCCAACGAGTGAGTTGGTAAAGGTGCGGTTTCCATTTACTGTTGTTTTGGGAATTTTCACAGTCAAAATCCAGTCATTTCAATAGAAATTCACACAATTGGGAATTTCATGTGAGGGTGAAAGATTTGACCAACAGAAAGCTGGTTGGTTTGAAAGTGAAAACTGTGGAGCTCTGCTTCATACATCACCACACTATTGACAATAGACAATGGACTTACTTTTAATTCTAATTCACTGAAATTATGTTAATGTGAACACACCTTTAAAGCCCCCCTGTGGTGAAAATCAAGTTTTTAATGTTGTTTTTAATATGCTTTAAGACAAACCATGTACAAATTCATAGGTCAACACCATTGCTGAGTATTTTCTCCTTAAAACTGCAATGAACCAAAAACGCGGTTTGAAATCGCTGGTGTTTTTGACGTCACAAACTACCTTGTAACCAATCACGTCAACGTGTGATCGTCAACGAGCTGATGTGAGTGGGTGGAGGCAGGGCTAATTTGCATATTCAAAGAACCGCGTATACTAAATGATACAAGGGTGTAGAGTTACATTCAAGCTATTTTAAGGCATGAAGAAATGGGGTTTCAAGGAAAAAACGTTTAAATATGTCATTTTGGTGATCAAAGATGAATTTTGATTGACTGCAGGGGGACTTTAAGAATTTGTAGTGAACCGAAGATTTAACTGGTGGGCCAAAAAGCTAGTTTCTTTAAAGGGATAGTTCACCCAAAAATGAAAAATCATTTACTCACCCTCATGTTGTTCCAAACCTGTATGATTTCCTTTCTTCTGCTGAACACAAAAGAAGATATTTTAAAGAAGGTTGATAATTAAACAGTTGCTGGTCCCCATTGACTTCCATAGTATTTTTTTTCCTACTATGGAAGTCAATGGGGTCCATCAGTCGTTTGGTTTCCGACTTTCTTCAAAATATCTTCTTTTGTGTTCAGCAGAAGAAAGAAAGTCATACAGGTTTGGAACAACATGAGGGTGAGTAAATGAGGACAGCATTTTCATTTTTGGGTGAACTATCCCTTTAAAGGCAGAATATAAGAAATGTAAAACGCACTGGAATTATGTTTACAATTTTTTTGTATGACTGTTTCATCAAACCACAAACAAAACAGTCTTGGTTTTAAGAAATAAAAATGTTTTAACTTTTTTTTTTTCTAGCTGAGAGATGTAAATGAATCATCTGCTTGCTTTAACCTGTCAATGAAACAATCTCTTCCTGTCTAAGTGTGCGACTCATGGCTGGAATAAGCTGAAATGTGCTCTCATTCCAAAGTCAGGAAAAACCAAGGTAACACTTTAATTTAAAGTCAATCAAAATTGACCCTATTTACTTTGTTAGCGCATATTACTAGTCTTGTGGTGAACAATTAATCCGTGCAAGAAAATATTTAAAAAAAATTTTTTTTACCATGGTAATCTTTAATCAAAATCTGAAAATGCCCCTCCCCTCTGCATTGGAGGACCTTCTCTGATGACGTAGGTTTGAGGAATTGGTTTGGGCAACGCTTAACCACTCCCCTCAAACCGTTAGTCTGCTATGAGCAGAGATGGAGAGGAGGAGCGCTAGAGTAAAACCCTGCCCTCTGTTCAATATTCCTTTTCACTGGGAAATACGTCATAACACTGGAGAAAAGTCGTTTGCAACTTCCGGTTCACGGGGACTTTAAGGTGATACGTTACTACATGTACTTGCCATAGTAATAACAGTAAATTATGCTTAATTACAAGTAACTAACCCTAAACCAAACCCTAACCGTAACTCTATAGTATGTACATGTAGTTAATTGACATTACTCAGTACCTATCAGAGTAAATACAATGTAACTACATGACCTTAAAATAAAGTGTAACCAAAACCAAACCTGTAAACAAAGCAGAAATATACAGTATGTTACTGCTATCCCTTTAAGTACATTATGACAAATCTTACTGTCAAGAAAGTGGAAGAACAATGTCCTCCTCAAACTTCTGTGTCAGACTCTGAGGTCAACAGGCACTGAACAATACAGACAGAGAAACAGTGAGTAGAGCAGTCAGGTCTACATGGATGCTCAGTTTTATTCAGGACATCTCAATATTGGAACAACAGATTCCAGGTCTGAATATGAAGTGATGCATAGAAACTATTATCATAATGCTCTCTGGCGCTGCTGGCGAAGAGCAAAAACTGCTTTTCTCCTCACAGAAGCTGCTATTTATCCTTGTTTTGTTTTTTTGATAGCTTTAATTAACAAGGCCTTGTTAACATCCATATGTTCCTTAACATTCTGTTAGTGTAATTATACCCACACAAGTTAGATGTCTGGTTAAGGATCTGAGCTGGTAACATTAAAGTTGCAGGTGAGGTTGACAAGATCGTCTATCGCCATCATACCCTTGATCAAGGCTCTGGGTAACTAAATTCCAGTATGGTTTTTGAAAATATATAAAAATTTATATAATAAAAATATCACAATATTACTGTTATTACTGTATTTTTATCAACCCCAAATTTGAATGGTAGTGTATAAAATAAATGATGGATAAATATATGTTCCAAGTACTGTGCGATGCATGACTGTTTGAAACTATTCTCCTGTAAGATTAGATAAACTACTAACAGTCTGTCTGGTAACATATGCACATACTGTATGCTGTGCTTGCAGGTCTGTGTGCGCTGTGTGTTGCTGTCAGCGAGGCCGCTCAACGCCCAGAAGTGTACAAAGAGGTTCCTGTACCGTGTTCTCCTCACAATAGGTGATCCTGTGTGGCGGATCTTCCCTTTCAGGTGACTTAAGATTATGGTGTCCATCTGTTCAGCAAAAGCTTGATCACTCTGTCATCTACCGCTAGGTAAATAAGATGACAGCCAATTAGACCCGAAAACACACTCCCCTGCCTGGCCTGGGTTGTGTTCATAATTAAAGAAGCATACTAGGGAAACAACGGCCAATTTATTTTAGGACACTTGGCACTGGAGGAGCACCACCCGCAGAAAAGAAATGCGTTGATCAATACTGCCGCTTTCTCTTAGAGCAATGACATATTATATAAAAGGAAACTTCATCAAAAAGTAAATGTAGCTAGAAACCTTCAATTGGACGAGGCATCAGCTGGTTTCTCTGAAGCCAGGAAAAAAAAGTATGAACAAAAATAAAAATTCCATGGATGTTTAAGGCACATAGCTACAATTGTGAACTCAGGTGTGTCATGGTTGCAGTGATTTGTACCTTTGGCATAAGTAAGTGCGCCATGTGGTGAACATCCACTCTTTGAGGACAGCACGGGGGAAATGTGTATGAATTTAAGCTGCAAAATAATCAGATCTCTATTTGTGGCATTTCAACAGATCTATACAGTCTATCTATCTATCCATCTATCTATCTATCTATCTATCTATCTATCTATCTATCTAAAGATAGACATCAAACAAAGAATGAAGACAGACAGACAGACAGACAGACAGACAGAACAAATAGATAGACAGAGAGAGAGAGAGAGAGAGAGATAGATAGATAGATGGACAGATAAATATGAATTTAACTTTTTATTTAGTTTAATTCATCATATATAATAAAATCTATTAAATCAAGTTGAGATATTGAACCAATGTCTCCCAAAACTGAAGCACACAACTATACCCTCTTACACTTGTACATAAAGTAATATTTTTTTTAAGTCATTTTTTTTTGTTAGATAATTGGTCACGTATTATCACATCTTATTGTAAGCCAACACTACCACTGGTGCCCCTCAAAAAAGAAAAAAGGTGCATGACACTAACAGTCCCAAGTAATTTGACACAATGCTGGAGGGAAAACTGTGTTAAAAAGAGCGTTGTGCCTTTGTTGTGGGTTCAGGCGCTCCCTGGGGCTGTAGAGCAGGAAGTGACAGCAGACGAGGGAGCTCGTGGCTAATGAGGGGAGAAATGTTTGTCCTTGCTCTGTACCCATCTGTGTGAACCTTTCGGTTCTTTCCAAATCTTACACAATCCATAGCCTCCAAGACGGCACACCAGATCCACAGATTATGATGTCCGTCTGCCTACCTCTCTGTCCATTGTCACAGTTCGCTGTGCTGTCCAGAGAGATATATGACCGACCGGTTTTTGGTCTCAGGGCACATGACTCTAATTCCAGGGTGCAAGGGGAAATCACTGTAATTTTCCTGCTCAGTCACAGAATCATGAAGTCCCTGCGACCGTGTCCATTCCTCTGGCTATGACACACTTGTTCGGCTGCCAATAAAGCTGGAAATAATGAATTGTAGAACTGCCAGGGCAGAGGAACATAACTGCTGTGTGGCCTCCTCTTCTTATAAAACTGCATGTGAGGAAAATTGCCACTGCCCCATTGAGTTTAATTCTCAAATGCTGTTTAGGAAGTTAAAAACCAGATAAAATTTGAGATATTTAATATGGTATATATAAAATATCTCACTGCCTTTCTAGATAACATTTAAAACCATGTGGATCTTGTTTAAGTGATCAAAAGCTTAACATTGAGTGTACTTTCTCCCATATTGGGCTGACTGGTGTGATGGTATATGCAGTTTTGTTTTGTTTTTGAATCAATATTTCAATCTGAAGAAATATTTACTGAATTAGTGAATGAATTTGAACATATCTTTTTCTTTTTTAATGGATTCAGAAGACTAAAGTTACTAAGTTACTAGGATTTATCAAACGAGATAAATACAAAGTTCTGTCATGAAACTGTAGATGGCACAGGCTGATAGGGCCTTAACTCAATCTGCTTGCAATAACATCATTCTCTATAGGGCACAGCTGATTGGTTAGTTGCTGAATGAATTAAATGAACTCATGCTTTTACATTTTTAGGAGTTTAATTAATTTGTGTCAGGAATCAGTGTCAGAAATTAAGGGGTGTCTGAGGAAAATATGCAACCAAAAATAATGAGTTAAATGAGTTCCTTTGTTTTTGTTCATTTAATTTTTGGGGTAAATGGTAACACATTTCTAATCTAATTATTAAGCATTTGTGTTAATTAATGGATTGTATCCTAGTATCCGACATAAAAGAATACATTACATTTATTTTATGTGATTAAAACATGTGCCCGCAAAAAGAGAAAATCAATTTCAAGGAGCAAATATTAGCGCCTAATGGAAAAAATGTTTTCTGGTTGAGACAACAAGAATAATTTTTGTTAGCATTAGCTGAAACTAGGTGGGGGATTAGAGTAAATGTTCAATGAAAGGTAATTGTATGTGTTTTTAACTCAAATTATAAAAAAGGTAAACGCATTTTCCATTGTCCAAAATTTAATTAAATTGAGACTAAGATTTATTTTTAAGTGAAGATGAAGAGCCAAAAATCCACCTTTATAAAGCACAAGGAATTAAAGCACAAGGAAATGGTCTTTGAAGTTTTAATCAAAGGATGATAATCATGACATTCCAAGAAAATGTTCCTCTTGGAATAGCCATGTGTTAATTGATCCACAGTGTTGAAATCCTACCCCACCTTTGTACAAAACACACGACATGGTGACATCTCTGACACCCGTTGCTGTTGAACATCTTGGCGTTTTCTTCTTAGCGCTAAATAACACACGGGTGTTCAACCCTCGTCTGTCACCATAAAAGAGAGTTAAAAAATAAACGCCTGACTTGGGAATAGCGTTTAAAACAATAACCATCTTGTCAAGCCCTGGTTTCCATGTACGTTGTTTTAAACGTGACTAACGCAATCGTAGGCCAGTGGTTGTAATGAATGTATATTTCTGTAGACCGTAACCCTGAACTCTCCCTGGGGGAAGAGGACAATCATCTTAATGAGCGCCTGCTGCACGTCCACCTCCACCAAGAGAAGTGAGAAAAAGAGATAGAGCAGATGGCGAAGGAGAGAAATAGAGATGGGAGAAATCTGTGAATAACCTCCCAGCAGTACTTGGTCTTATCCTCCGTAATACACCTAGATTCAGCCTCCACCGTGGGAGCTGCAGAGGTGGCGTACAGCATGGGAATGACGCCGCTATTGCCCAAAGAAAATATATACGATATCAGAACAAACCAGGCTGCTTTAAGTGTGTGTTCAGTCTTGGCAGGTTTGGTTTGATTGAAACAAACTCTGGTGCGGTTGCTCTGTTAGTGCAGTTTGTTTGAATAAGTGTGAACGCTGACATCCGAATCCTGGTGCGCACCAAACGGCTTCCAAAATAGACATCTAAACTAACCAAAAACAGGATGTGATGTCACAATATGTGACCCAAAAAAGGACAACGCTCAAGCATACCTGGTTTTTCTTATCATATAGGAGCTACGTTAGCCCATTACAGTTCGGTACAGGCATCAGAACCACCGTCCTTGCAGCAGATCTTCATTTCCTGGCTCTGTTTTGACTCCTTTACACATTTTATAAGCTCTTTGTGAGTTCTCAGTTGGTAAAAATACCATTATATGTACACATACGACGAACATGTTTAGCCCAGCACACAGCATTGTTTTGGATGATCGGTGAGTTCCGCCGCAAAATATACGTCATAAAAGTCGGGGTTTTTTTTGTATATTAAGGTTCAGTGTTAAAAATGACACCGAATCATTTTCTTAATTTCATCATTTTCTTTTTTTGGTCTGGACCAAAAGAACTAGAACCTTTTAATTTGTAGGTAAATATTTCTTTAAGAATATATTTTTTGCACACCCTTATATACACCCTTGCTTTGGTGAATAAATGGTCGTATTGGAGCTTTATGTAACAAAATTAAGCCGTTATCATTACAAAAAAAAAAAAACTGGCTTCAGAGCACAGCGGGTTATTTTGAGGAGTCCTCAGGCCTCGGGACTGTTCACCGGCTCCCATGTGGGACTTTTCCAATAGCCGCGGGCCCTTTCCTGTTCTCTGCTCCACTGCTTGAGTTAAGCCACAAAACACATCTAATCAAGAGTGAAAAGTTGGTAGGGACATTTTCGAATCATTCACTGCGCACATGCACACAGGAATTCCCAATTTTCTACTTTATCTAGGCTTGTTAAAGATTTTTCTTGCCAGTTTGTATCTGACAGCTGAGAAACTGAAATGTAAATATCTGCATTTTGCTGAAATCAACATTTTACCGTGTTATTCTAACAAGCTGTTTCGATTTTGCTCCCCTAAGGATGTCACGAGACAAACAAATTATAAAAAGAAAAGATATACAGTTGCTTAGGTTCAGATTTGCTGCACTGACCAACAGAAAGGTGTTTGAAAGTGTCCAACAGAAAGGGGTTTGAAAGTGACTTCTGTGTGAACTGTGTTTCATAAATCAATACACTTTTGACAATAGAAAACCAAAAATTTGCTGTTGTGACCACATCTTAGTTGTCAATTTAATTTTAAAAGGGAAACAAAGTACTTTTATTATGTGGAAGAAACATGACATTCAATACTTATATTGCAATCACGCACACAACTGTGTTCACTAGAAATATTGTTCATATTTATCTGATTGGATAAAGCCAATCAGCTTGAATCCATGTTGAGCCATGTTTGAATCCATTAGCATATATTGCGTGCATACATGTAACCGCATGCTAATTGAATTACACTGTGTCTAGAACCCATTATAATCAGTGATGTTGTCTACACTGAATGCAGCGCGATGTGACGACACAACAAATCCCTGACAGTAAACTGATGGCTCGTTATATTTATGACGTATACTCCAAGCACTCGTGATACTTCTCATAGGAAGGACAAATGGATTTGCAACAGTCGATTTGTCGCATCCAGTGTAGACAGCTACTAGCTTTTGCGGCGTGATGCGACACATCAATGGTCATGCCCGGTGTAGACACTGTCTTATATGTATATAATATGATATGCCAGCAGCCATATCACCCTGTAGACCAAGACTGGTTGCCCACTAAAGCTAAGCAGGGCTGAGCCTGGTCAGTACCTGGATGGGAGACCTCCTTTGAAAACTAGGTTGCTGTTGGGAGTGGTGTTTGTGAGGCCAGCAGGGGGTGCTCACCCTGTGGTCTGTGCTGTAACAAGCACCGTCCTTTGGATGAGACGTTAAACCGAGGTCTCTGTGGTCATTAAAAAAAAGAGTAGGGGTGTAACCCCGGCATCCTGGCCAAATTTGCCCATTGGCCTCTGTCCATAATGGCCTCCTAATCATCCCCATATACTGTTAGGCTTCATCCCTCTGTCTCCTCTCCACCAATAAGCTAGTGTGTGCTGGGCGTTCTGGCACAATACGGCTGCCGTCGCTTCATCCAGGTGGATGCTGCTCATTGGTGGTTGTTGAGGAGATTCCCCCTTCTAAGCACTTTGAGTGCAGAGAAAATTTAACAAATTATTAATATTTATTATTATATGAATTGCTACTTTGCTTAGCATTTGTAAAAAACAACCACCATGCACGTCAACTCCCCTTTAAAGGGTTAGTTCACCCAAAAATTAAAATTCTGTCAGTAATCACTCACCCTCATGTTGTTCCAACCCCGTAAGACTTTCGTTCATAAGGAACACAAATTAGTCTCTTGGACTATATTTTAACGTTGTCTTTACTAACTTTTCTGGGCCGGCAAGTTTCGATCCCATAGAAGCCTATGGAGGAGTGAGCCAGCTCTCAGATTTAATCAAAAATATCTTAATTTGTGTTCCGAAGATGAACGAAAGTCTTACGGGGTTGGAACAACATGAGAGTGAGTGATTACTGACAGAATTTTCATTTTTAGGAGAACTAACCCTTTAACCAGGGTAAAATCACTGTAATAATGTCCTCTCATTGCTTATTGTTTTAATTTTATCCCTTGAACATACAGTAATCGCTACATTTCTTCCCACTCAGATTGATCAAAAGAACTGGAATTGTTAAACAGAACATAGTATTGCTGCTGTTTGCTGTTGTTTTTATGGAGGGCACCGTGATGTTCTGGCATGGCTAGAGCCTCTCTTAGCGACATGAAAATAAATAATGAAATCGATGAGGGCCGATCGATAGGCAGTTGAATTAGAAACTTGGCTGACAGCAGAAGTTTCCCCAGCCTCGCTGGCCACACTGTTTCCATCAAACTTTGTTCCTGCTACTTGACACTGAAGCTGTAGGAGCAAACACGGGCCAGAAATTTGAAGTGAGACCAGAATGCAAGGCAGGGAATAGCGAGGACGATATGTCTGGGAGGGAGAGCGAGTTACACAGGGGAAGATCCATCTGTTGACGTAACCTTTGCTTCTGCAATATCACCTATCTCAGCACAAGTGCTTGACCTGTATATATATCTCGATGTCAGGCTGTCAACGTGAAACATGAAAAGCCTCCAAATCACTCATCGGAGAGTTCAAATGCAGTTTAGGTTGTTTGAAGAAGTGACTGCTTGTGGTTACGCATGTCAGAAGCCAACAAAGGCAAATCAATATGCATTTGCTAGAGTGCGGTAGGGTTTTATTGAGGGATCTGCATCTGTGATTGAGACGTGTCATTATACATTCAACACACGGACTCAACTTCTTCGTTTGACTTAAAGGAATCCCTTTCATTGATTTAAAGGGATAGTTCATCCAAAAAATTAAGATACTGTCATAATTATTTCACCTTATGCCAATCCAAACCAGTATGACTTTCTTTATTCTATGGAAAATATAAGGAGGAAATTTTTTTTTCCATATAATAACTGTCACCATAACACCATAAAAGTAGTCCTAGTCCATATGGCTGACGTGGTTTGTTCCAGGTTTTTGTGAATTAAATCTGTGTGTAAAAAAAAAACATTTAAATTATTATATATTCTGAAAACAAAGAATAAGTCAGTATGCATCTCAAATAAATGTGTCACAGCAATTAAATAAAATACTACATTTTAAATGTTAATTTTATAAATATATTAATTATCTATTAAATAAAAAACGATGAAATTATTAGCATTTTTAGAGATTAACTTTGTGCGCATTAGATGATGGCAAATGTAAAAGTAAAAATTAAAATTAGGGTAATCAGCAATTAACTATATCTTATATTGCCAGATATACAGTATACTATAATGTGAGTTGATCGCCTGTCTTGGGTTTGAGATCTTAAGAAGTTGCCTGGATCATTTAGTTTTCATGCAAATTATCATTTAAATGTTAGTCTGTCCATCACACATCTACTATATGAAGACTTGGAAAACATGTGGACAAGATTTATGGTACTTGCACTGTTTTTTAGGCTGTGGTTGTTGTATGGAAAAATATTATATATAATTTGTTATACCAAAAAGAGATTGGTACTCGCAAACATATGGAAGAAACCGTATATCTTGATAGGATCTAACGAAAGATCAAATTCAGGATACCTTACACTGCCTGGTCTTATGTGACTAAGAAGATCTTGTTCAGTTTGTCTGTTACAGAACAAGGATCTGTGATCTGTGATTAAAATGTTTTAGTTTAAGCCAGCATATTTTATACACAGGCAGGTTGCAAAGTCTTTATCTGTAGTTTCTTATCATTTGGTGTGGCTTCTTAGAAGAAAGGAAGAATATGATCTTGTGTATATGACCAGGGCTTTAAGAAGCTTAAAGTATTGTTTCAATGCGTCTTTTAAAAATCTTCTTCATCCGCAATTTCTCTCTGGCACATCTGGTGCAACACTGGTTGCAAGTATGGAAGCACGCACAAATAAGCCCACACACGTAAACGTATAATACACATGAAGGGACAAACAGATAATGCTCAATGTGGAAGTCAGATTGGAAGTCATCAAGTTCAATCATTCGATTTAAAACATTCACCTGAAAAAACATTGCATTAAAGTTTAATTTTATTGCGTTTGGACCAACAATACTGTGCCTCGAGAGCGTATCTATGGTAATGTATGCATGGCAACAGTTGCCTGGAGCTACAAGGCCTAAGAATAACTCAGTTTGGAGCAAGGGCCACAGTAAATCATTCACAAGAACCTTTGCAACTTTGTTAATGAATTTCCTCAGACAGGGATTGTATCAAATTAAATGAAACCCCCCTCAATATACATAATGATTATTTTATGAAGGAATTAATAACACAATTATGATGAATTAACCACTGCTCATGTCACATTACAAGTAAAATGAGGTGATATTTAATTAACGTGCAGCGTTATTTGAATCACAGCATGTACTAAAAAGCAAATAAGAAGAAAGAGACTGCTCTTGCAAGAGAAGAATTTGTTGACTTCACAGACCAAAAAAAAGTTGCCAGCCACCGCCAGATTTTTTTTGATTTTGACAAATATTTCATGGCCCCCAATATATTGTGTTGTATGAATATCTGAACATGCAATGTATCAAAATAAAGAACAGAGCTTAATGCATTCTTTTTTATCAACACTTGAATTACGGTAAGTTTCATAAAAAAGCAACATTTTGAGCAAAAAGCTGAAGAAAAACTTCCAGATCGGATTCAGAACGATGATCAAAACATAAATGGAGTAGATCGAGTCCATCAACACCCACTAAGCTTGCACAGTCCAATAACTCGTCCTGGGTCAACATTTCATTCAGTAACATTAGACAGTTTTGATTTATATGCTGTTTAATGTTGATGATTGGATGCATTTATGTTTATCACTTGTTCCTGCTTCTTCTTCGCCTGCGTTTTGATCAGGAGACTCAGTACTCTTTCAGAAAGTCTGTAATAGTGCCCCCTACCGTATAACACAGAAAGCTGGAAATTTCTGTCAATGGCGGGGAAAGAGTTCAGATCTTGCCAATGTTTCCTTACTTCCCTGTATCCTAACAGTTACTTCTTCAGCTTATGCTAGAAACTTTAGTTTAGGGTACATTTACACTACAACGATGTACTAAAAACGTTTTTCATGTGCAGACAACAACGTTGTCTAAACGATCCCTGTTCACACGGATCCGCGAAATTATTAAAAGCCCTGTTTTATGCATGTCAAGCCAGTAGTTGGCAATGTCACTTTTCAGGCCTTTTCATGTGTTTTCAGGCCCCGAAAACGCCGTTGTCATGTAAATGAATGTCCAAAATGCATAAAAAGTTTTCCATTTTTAATTGATATCGGTGTTGTGTAAATGGCCCCTGAAATAGACCATGCACTGGAAGTATGTGGTCCCATTGAACATAATTAAAGTGTGCTCTGGCGGTAACAAACCTCAGAGGGGCGATAAGAGTTACCTTCAAATGTCAGTGCCATTAAATCATTATGTTCTCATATAGCTATAAAAATCAATAGAAAGCTTTAATCAAAGTGTGTCCATTTGAGCTTCTGTTTATGATTATTGATGTGCTCTATGTATGTGTATTGATCAATGTTTATATGTAAGTAAAAGCCTAAATTAATTCTGTTCATTATATCAAGTGATCATGTCTTTCTTTTGCAATGTCTTTATGAACTTTTTGGTTTTGGTTAAAAACCAACCTGAACTTTCATCTCTCAGGTTTCATTAGAAAATATCTTCATTTGTGTTTCAAAGATGAACGAAAGTCGTATGGTTTTGGAATGACATGAGTGTGAGTAAATGCTGACAGAATTGAAATTTTTGGGTGAATTAACCCTTTAATCAAGAAAATGCTAATTAAAGTCTTATAAACTTATAACGTTAAGGTAACGTTATCAAATGATATTACAAAAACTAAAAACGATCAAATGAAACATTTCTTCATTTGAAAATGCATATTTGTGGTACATTATGAATCGTGGCCTGACACATTTCCGAATGCAACTTCAGACATTTTTATTTTTTAGCTAGAAACATTTATGCTTATTGCAAATTCTTCAAGAACTGGCTTGAAGATGCTTTGAAAGCATTCTCTTGAAAAAGTTTATTTGGATTTGCCATATTGTTCCCAGCAAATTCTATTAATAAAACACAGGATACCCATACTTTGGTTTCAGAACCATCAAAAACTGCTATCTCTTATATACTGTGAAGACTTTATGAAGTCAGTAATCGAATGCTGAGCTGCAGAGGTCTAGTGGAGACTCCCAAAACACATTCTGCAGTGCTGCAGTTAAAGTTCAATGTAAATTCAAGGTTTTATGATCCTTACCACATCCTCTCTCACTCAACTTTATTGTGTCATTCAGTAGTTGAAGATCTAATGGTGCAAACCTCACATCCGCCACAGTGGTGGGCCTCGTTCTGTTCACTGGGGCGCTTTTGAACCGCAGTGCAGTGATGCCTTTGAATCCCCCTTCTGATTTAACTACCTCATCTTTCACACAGCGGGTCCGGTCGAGCAGGGTGACCCAGGGCACCTGTGCTGCTATCAATAGCTTTGTGTCTTTGCCGCAGAACACTCTCACCTGGGAGCGGCAATTAAAGGTGTATTAGTTCAGAACCGTGACCCTTCAACCTCGAAGTCACGCCACCCAAAGACAACAGGGTGTTTTCTTTACTCCTGTAATTCCCTAGCACCGCTCACTCTTTCCAAAACTTGCATCAAAACTTAGGGCCCTATTTTAACTATATAAGCGCATGGTCTAAAGCACATGGCGCAAGTGCACTTAGGGTGTGTCCGAATCCACTTTTGCTAATTTAACGACGGGAAAAATGGTCGGCGCTCCCGGCGCATGGTCTAAAAGGGTTGTCTCTATTCTCTTAATGAGTAATGGGTGTGTTTTGGGCATAACGTGCAATAAAGCAATCAGAGTCTCATGTCCCATTCCCTACAAAAGCCAGTTGCGCTCGCGCCATGGCGGATTCGCTATTGGCGGAAAAACTGAACGGTTCTCTAGCGAGGAAACGGATCTGCTTGTGCGCGAGGTTAAAGAGAGGGACAAGCTGGATTCCACCATATCAATATTATGTACACAATAATAATCTTTTACATTGTAATCCTTTTATTTTTTATATTTGTGTGCTGCTGCGCGTCCCTGTGTGTGTAATAAGCAGTATACACATGTTGTGGACCCGTCTATAGGCACACATTACTAACATGCTCTTTAAGTAAATTAAAAATACTATACTATACTTTCTATACGCCTGACCAAACAATATAATGATGTTGGTTTAGGTTTGAGCTTTTGTTCTTCATGGCCATAATTTAAGTGATTTTTGTGTGTGCTTTTGTTTTAGACTATAAATCTAGAGTTGAACAGCAAGATCATTAACTTGAAAGGCTGTATCCAACTTTCGTGTTCTGTTGTTTTATAAGCATAAACAGAAAGTCCAGTTACAGACCATTGAAACTGTCAAAGACCATAAGTTACAGCTGAATGCCGACTATATTTAGAAGTGAACAAAAACCTGTGCTAGGGGGAAAGCTTGCATGATCCTGAGTGAATACTTATTGACTAAGCTGTTTTATTATTTAGGATGAAAGTAGTTCATTTTGATCTCAGTGGGCTTTGCTGTTCAAAAAAAAAAATGAAAAAAATAGGGTAGTCTATGAATAGATCATTAAAAGTAGGTGACAGTTTTCCCGAGCTTTTGGTATTTTCCTCAGACCAATCTATAATGGGATCAGAAACACCTCTGTGAAACTTTTAATAGCATCACTTCTTGTTAGGAATGGGTGTTTTAGTCATTTTGTATGTGGTACTCAACAGATAAATTAATTGGCCGTCATATTGCTTCTTGCTGTTTCTTAGCTTTATCTTTTGCCACATTTCATTCTAAAAATAGTTATCTTATATAAATCCTTCCCCCCCAAAAAAAAAGCTCTCAAAACACCCCCTACACCCTGTTCCATTCAATTGCGCTCTTCTAGCTGTTAGAAAGCAATAACGTGTCCTGTGCGAACACCCCCAATCCTCTCCAGAGTGCCGAGCGTGGCCCGGGACAGAAAGTGACCGTGAAGCGGTGTTGACGGAAATTGCTGTCTCATAAATCAGACTGCAAGGTACTGTTGAAAATGTTTTGAAGTTGAAATAAGTCGTGCAACTATTTTTTTTTTTTTTTATATGATTGATCACTTCTGAGTACTTCAGTACTTTGGTACCTGTTCACTCATCTTGCCTATAATCAACCCAAGATCAACAGATCAAGCCAAAGACAAAAACAAGCTGCTTGTCACTTTTATCAATGGCCCTCATATGCAAATACAGCCTTGTTTAATATTAGCTGACGATTTCATTATAGAAGCTCTTGGTTTCAGATCTGTTTATCTAGGATTTGAGAGGCTAGCTCCCGGTCATACATCACCTCACATTGTTTACGCAAGGAGGCATTGTGAGCCTATACTTCATCTGTCCCCAGACAGCTGTGTGGCATGTTCCACTGAGCCGTTCCCAACTTAGCAGCCTCACAGCACTTTTTGCGGATGTCGCCTTAGTAGAACGAATGCCAGAGCAAGGTTATTATAGTTTTTTATTTTATTTTAATATAATTTTATATTTTAGTTTTGTTAAATGAATGAATGCTGAAATAAAACATAAACATTAGATGAAAAACTAAATGAAAAAGGTTCCCTTGGCAGCTAACTAAAAAAAAATTAAGTTGAAGAACTAAAATTACTAAAACAAAAATAGAAATAAATTAAAGGCATAATATGTAAGATTTTTGCATTGAAAGTCCAAAA
The DNA here is from genome assembly GCF_949319135.1 of Squalius cephalus. Taxonomy (NCBI): domain Eukaryota; kingdom Metazoa; phylum Chordata; class Actinopteri; order Cypriniformes; family Leuciscidae; genus Squalius; species Squalius cephalus. The sequence continues at coordinate 15,751,045 of NC_137146.1, read as the reverse complement.
ACCACTAGCATTGTTATATATTTTGTTCACTTGTGTACTTACATTATCCCAAATGTTTCCAACAATGTTTAAATCCAGAGAAATTCGCAATTTTAACCAGTGTAACGTCCCTCCTCATTGCGTCACCTGTCAATGGCGTCATGTCTGTGTTATCCTCGGTTTCTGTTTTTACTGCTGTAGAAACCATGGTAACAATGAGTCTCATGAAAAAATCCAAAAGTAGTAGTTGTATTGTCTACTGTATCTAGCCACTCTGTTGTTGTTTCGCACAGTCGTCATGGACCACAATTATTCGTTCTCGTTTGCAGCAGGTTCTGCCGCCAAAGATAACTCCAAGAAACGTAAACGTACGTGTGAATCAAATGACCCAAGAAGAGTTTTGGACAAGAGGAGAAATAAAACGCGAATGGAATTTCATAACACTGTTTAACAAGTCTTGATTAGCAGGTTTATGGCAGTGTAATTAAATGCAGTATGTATTTTTAATTTTTTTTGCAAATGCTGTGGGTATGTTCAAATGTGCATTTTAGTACGATTGTTTTGAACATGTAAAACTGCGTTGTGTAACCATACCATTTAAATCGAAAAATAAAGTGACATGTATGAGTAGTAATTTAGCATTAAACATTACGTTACTTGCGGCTAATTCATTAGATTGAAATAAAATCAAACGTAAAGGTTATAAAACTTTTTCATTATCACCTCATACATGAGCGTGTTTTGTGAATCCAGTCGGATTGATGATTGAGGTGAAGACGACAACTCCCATCATTCCACACTCCTTCACAGCATCATCAAGCTACGCCTTTGTTGTCTTTTTGAATATGCAACCTCTATTTCATCTAAAATTACATACTATGGCTTTAAAGCTAAATAGAAATATTAAAAAACTAATACAAATAACAATGCACATAACAAAATTATTCAAATGTAATCCAAAAATAGGGGAGTTGGGTAGTAGCTAATAAGTAGTGAAGCTAGTTCGTTAGCTTGACAGTAGCTCAGTTGCTTTTAAAACTGTAGCTTTTCTAGTAGCTAGCTTCTTTTTTTACAGCAGGTAGCGGTGTAGCGCGACCAAAGGCTATATTCCGTTTTGCGTTTTGACGAGAATGCAATGCATTGAAGTAGAGTAGCATCATCTATTGTTTCATTAGCATCTCGCGGCTTTACAGATCACTGAGAAGAGATTGTCTGATGATTATGTACAGGACGTACAGTAAAGGCTACACTTTTGTAGGCTATGTAGATCAAAAATTAAAACACTCTATGTGCCGAAGACTTCAAGCAGACACAGGTCTTAGCCTTTTTAAATGTATTGTTGTCCTGCTTATTGCACTCTATATCAAATGTCTATTTCTGATTTTATGATAGTTTAATCTGTCCTGCCAAAGAGTAATAATGAACCAGATCACTAACATTGCTTTGGCAAAGCATCTGTCAATCGAACAGAAAACAAAATCGCGGTATACTGTAGCTTAGTGCTCTTTCCACGCGGCAAAGGCTGTGATCTAATCTGTCCTCCCTGGGGCCCTAAACAAAATTCTGTTAAGGGGCCCTTATACCTGACCCATGAGCCATGTAAACCATTTGCCACTGCCACACAGACACACCTGACTCCCCAGTGCTCCCACAATAATTCTCCCTCCTTTAAGTACTAATGAAAATGTAATTCCTGAACATTCAGTACTTTCTTAATATATTAATTATTGATATCAAAAATGCATCCTGTGAATGAATTAAAGCTAAAATGGCTTGCCATAGCGTGTCACTGGGTTTTAAATGATAAAAGCAATACTTGATGGTTATTATTTACTGAGGGATGTGCATCCATATTGACCAGTATGTCCAGCCAATCAACATTTTAAATGCAATAGAGCCTATAAATCAATAGTCAATGTCAATACATTGCTTTCCATCTTGCTTTATTGCAGAGTTGTAACTAAACTGACCTGGAGACTAGATAATCATTGTCTTGTTTTAAAAGTATGTGCGCCTATAATGAGGAGAGCCATCACGCCCATTGTACTGGTCCCCACAGATGTTTTGCTGGAAAGTGCGCGTTTCATTTCGTGCACACGCATATGAACGCATGTTAACGCGCAACTCGGTTATCTTTTCTGAGCTACAGTTTAAACAAACACTGTTTTTTCCCCCATCTCTTTTCGTGACCAGAAGGATAGTTCCGCTTAATTTTCTCATTGATGTTGTAAACTTTGATTGACACGCTTTAACACGAGGGGGAGGCGGGGCCTTGAGTAATTTGCGGGGCCCTACGCAACTTCCTGTTAGGGCTGACCGGCTCTGGATCTAATAAAATAAATTGCGGCGGATTTCAGAACAAAGTGCACTATGTTTTACGCAAGCAGCCCATGATTCGCGTCTCAGAGCGGCTCTGTTCACAGTAAATGAGCTTCATCACTGCATGTGCTGTTTTCACATGCATTTTTGATGACTTCTGTGAACATATTGACTTGATGTTAAATTTTTTTAGCAATTTTGCACTTTGTCAGCCAGTTTGAGATATATATTTGAGTATTGTGTGTGTCTTTGGATATAGTTTACAAAATAAAACAATACTCTTTGAAATCATAATTGTATTGCATTATGTTGTTTTAACAGATAACGTGAAAGCCATCTGTAAATATTTCTATATTGTTTAGTGAATGGCGTTACTCAACCTGCATTGAAGGGGAGCAGAGAAGGGACTTGGCAGAGGAACTGCACGTCGACCCACGCCCACTTTCTCCTCTTCATTTGCATGCTCTCATGTGTGAATGCTTCACAGGGCCACAAATTAAATATTCATTCTGTAAAACCCTGGGTTATGTAACCATAGATGTGCAGCTTCAGAAAGATAACAAAATTAAACTAAAATAAATCCAAAAACACAATCCCATTTCCACTTTGGTCATACCTGTCAACTGCGAGACGATGGATAAAAGTGAACAACATTTAAAACAAAACATGGGTAATACCATATTTCCCACAATGCACTGCGGTCAAGCTCTGAGACATGTAGTGTGTGTACCCTGTGGGTCTGACTGCATTTTCATACCTACCACATATGCAGAGTGATTTGTCTATGACATGGATCGTCATGGTAACCGGCCACACTGGCCTCAGCTTCTGTCACTTAACCTCACTTCTTCAATCTGAATTGACCTGCATTAAAGCGATTGATCGCAATATTATCTCATCACATAACAATAGCAGGGCACAGCGTACCAGATGCAATTGATTTGACTGCATTACAAGGAAATCACTAGTACTTAATGAAGTGAGCATTCTGTCTCTCACAGGCACTTGTGCTGATCAGCAGCTCTGTCCAAGATTGCCCAAGAGTTTCATTACCTGAACGATCAGAAAGAGAGGCTGACATGTGCGCGTTGTGCACACGCTTACACCTATGTGTGAAAGGGGCTAATGAAACTCAATGGGGTCCAAAACAATGATCTTTCAAAAATCATTCCAATATGCTGATTTGTTGCTCAAGAAACATTTCTTATTATTATCAAAGTTGAAAACATTAGTATTGCTTAATATTTTTGTGGAAACTGACTAAATCTTTTCAGGATTCTCTGATGAATAGAAAGTTTAAAAGAATTTGCATTTGTTTGAAATCTTTTGTAACATTATTAGTATTTACTGTCATTTTTGATCAAATTAATGCATCCTTGCTGAATAAGCGCTTTTATTTCTTAAAAATAAGAGACATTTTTAGAGGTCTTTTCTCATAAAATATCGATATATATACAATTAATATGTAGTTAATTCAGTTAAATTGACTGACGACACTATTTCCTGACAGCCTTTTATTGAAAAGGTGGATTACTACGGGTATCATATTGATTGACTCCTTTGTCAGTATCCCATAGATAATACCATCTCAACTTAATAGAGTTACATAAAGCTGAACACATTTCATTTGTTTATTTATGAGGTAATTTTAAATCTGGAAGCCTTTCTGTCATAAAACAGTGACAGCTGCAATCACATTCCGAAAGTTTGATAGCTCTGGATAAATGAGCCAACATTTTTATATGAATAACAAAAAGAAATGTCAGATTCATGTAGAAGTCATAATTTCAGCCCACATGGTGTCATTATTGGACGTGCTCGGAGGGTAAACATTCGTGAGCATTTTCAATAATCCCCGACGGAACACAAGATTATGGCTTTTACAGAAAGCCAAGCCCAAACACACAGAAGCTGGATCCTCTTGAAAGATGATATGAAAACCGTTTCTCCATGCCTATTTCCTGTGTTAATCCTCATTAAGGGCCCACGTTGAACGCACACGCATTGTCGGCACTGCACAGATGTACAGTGTGAATTATTGTTATAAAATGGATATAGTTCCAGTCCTTGATGCTGATTGGTCTGTTGCCGTGTTCTATGACCACTTCACCGAACAGATATGTAACTGCGCAACCACTCTAAGCAACATTAACATAAACATCAATATGTCAAAACTGTTCTGTGTGTGAATTTCAGCAAAAGTAACTCTGAACTAATGAACTGAGTGATCCCTGCTATCGTTATATCTGCGTCATTCACCTTTAGTTTTCAAAGAGGGAAATCTTCTCATGCGGGAGATATGTTGATGTTGTCATGTGTGTGGAAGCGTTGAACATTTTCTCATGCTGGGAGATAAGCATATGTATGTGTGTCTGTGAGAAAATATCTTATATTGTGTTAAAAAAGAAATGACATGCAGGGTTTCTGCAGGTTTTAGGTAGATTTAAGACTTTTTAAAGACATTTCTAAGGTCAAGTAAAGAAAATTGAAGGAATAAAGTCAAGGGAGCAGAACATGTCAATATGTTCTCTAAATGTATAAGGAGAAACAACTTTAGATTTCACCCAAGCAACAGATATCCATTACTTTTTAATTCATTTTACAAAAAAACAGCTCAAGGCTTGAATACTTGAATACATAACTTTTACTGTACCTTCTGATTATACTGCAAAATAGTGATGCTCTTGGTGTTCTTAGTATTTTTGTCTTGTTTTCCAGTGCAAATATCTAAAGATTCTTAAATCAAGATACATTTACTAGAAGAATTGTTATAAGATTAGAAGTTGTCTTGTTTTCTCTGAAATTGATCAAAATCAAGTGAGTTTATGATTAAAACAAGAACAAATATCTGCCACTGGGCTGTTTTTGGTTTTAATTTCTCAGAAAAAATACAATATCTTTATTTCGCTTGTCAAGTAAATGTATCTTGATTTAAGGATGTTTAGATATTTGTACTGGAAAACAAGTCACAAATACTAAACCTTTGTGCTCTCTGACTTAAAGTCCCCCTGTAGTCAATAATTAAAACTCATCTTTGATCACCAAAATTACATATTTAAATGTTTTTTCCTTGAAAAAAAAAAAAAAGTCATGCCTTAAAATAGCTTGGATGTAACTCTACACCCTTGCCTCATTTAGTATACGCGGTTCTATGAATATGCAAATTAGCCCCGCCTCCACTCACTCACACCAGCTCAGAGATCCACTTGTTGACGATCACACGTTGATGTGATTGGTTACAAGGTAATTTGTGACGTCAGAAACACCAGCGATTTCAAACCGCGTTTTTGAGTGTTTTTGGTTCACTGCAGTTTTAAGGAGAAAATACTCAGCAATGGTGTTGACTTATGAATTTGCACATGGTTTGTCTTAAAGCATATTAATATTTTATGCTTATATTTATATTTATATTTAATATTTTATAATACTTAAAAGACATATAAACAACATTAAAAGCTTGATTTTCACCACATGGGGACTTTAAGACCTTTTTATGACCCACAGAAACCCCGACATGGCTTTAATATATGTATTGTATGGTAACAGTTTTATAAAAGCAATAAGGTACTTATTTAAAGGTATCCCTTTAAAGTAAGTAACAAAAACGTATCAATTTACGCTGAATCACAGGCAAATAAAAAAACAGGTTCATCCATATTTAATAGCTCTTTTTGCAGCGCAATCTAGACTCTACTCCTCTACCCATGCAGCTGCGACTGGGCCGTACACGGGGGCATGTGGCGCGGCCAACTCAGGGACCCGGATTGACACGGGGCCTAATCAGCGCATCAAGGGAGGAGGACACTGTACAGTTCATGTAATGACCGTATGAATTATGTATGGGCCGCAGGAGGGAAGGAGATGGAGGAAGTGTGGTCGAGAGTGAGGTGGGAGAGATACAGAAACGCCAACTGATTAATATGAGTTTTCCTTCCTTTCTACATTTTTTGTCTTCTTTGAGGAACAGAAGCTCTTTTAATATCAGTTTAATTCGTCCCAAATTGAAAGAAGGGACCAGCGCCATAAGACTAGAGTCTCTTAATAAGACTGTCATTGTTGTATTTCCTGAGCGGGCACCTCGAACAGCCCACATAAAACGCTATGATGAACTTGGAAGTGGTTTATCTCACACCATTACTATAAGGTGCAACCGAAAGATCAACAATGGACCAAAGTACAAATAGACCAGAGTGCTGTCTTTAAAACAGACAGAAATGATTACTCAATAAAACACATTAGGTCCAAAAGGCTCCCATTTCCCAAAATGTTTCATTAATTGAATATATTAATTATATGATCAGAATAACAATTAAAAGTTAAAAGTTTAATCTTCATAATTTCTACAGTACACTTTCCATTTCATGATTAGAGAATGTTCCAGACGATCCATCCATCCATCCATCCATCCATCCATCCATCCATCCATCCATCCATCCGTCCAATTGCTACTATATAAACATATTCAAACCTACATATTATATAGATATTAGAAGTACAAATAGTTCACATTACGTGACCTCATCCTTTATTGACGGTCTGTGTTCAAGATCCCCATGAAACAGCTCCACTAATCATAATGTTGCTAATGGTATCTGTGAGACATTGATTCATACTATGGGGATTTTTTTAGTGGTCATATGCAGTGGGTTCCTGATGAAGCTGATTGAACAGAATTTTCTTATTAGAACTGCAGGAGCTTCTTATATATTTAATCACTGAATTAATCATTCATGAGCTATGATGCTAATATTGCATAATATTAGACATACTTTCAAACTCTAAATACTCAGCAGTTTCGTTTGCTCGAGCACTTTTAAGTTACAGCGATGCAAATAGTTGATTAATAAATAGACCTAGCATGGCCATCGAACTGAATTAAAGTGAACATGTCTTTGGGGAAGTGATTTATCATCTAAAACATGGAGTCTGAGTTCGGCTCGTGCAAGGTGGAAAGATGGTGAACGAAACCCATGAATCATGTTTGAGGAGGTGGAAGGCATGTAGAGAATGCCTCCTTATGGAACATATGCATATAACTCAATACTGTTCATGTGCTTCAATGATACAAGGTTTAACTGGTCTGCAGAAGAACAGCAGCATGTAACAGAAAGCTTTGCAGACCTGAACTGATAGCGTCTCTCACTTTGCAGCGGGTTTCAGATGCATTTGCAGTTTCGCTTTACAGCAAACGGCTCCGCTGGGCAGCCCGTCTTCCTCCATTAGTGCATAAGACGCGGACTCTGGTGTAGCCTACATCATTTATTGCATTCTCAAGTTTGCTGTGTTCCGATAGCAGTACGGCAGGAGATAATGAGATTGTTCACAGAGCAAGGCTTAATGGTAAACACACACGGTGAAGTCCAAGTGCGGCCATCTGCACTGCTCAATAGCACAGTAAATACTGAGAAGATGTGTGTATACTCATAGCTTACCCTGTACAAACAACAACCACACTCCACTAACAGAAGACTGTCAGAGATTTGTGTTTGTTTGCTGAAAAGACCAGCGTGAATTTCCCATGTTGTTCCAGGAATTGGGGAAGCATATATATATAATGGAGCACGTACTCTAGTGTTAAACAGCGCAAAAACAGTGATGAACCAACGCTATCTCACGACCAATTCGTACGAGTGAGTAAAATGTGGCTCATTAGTAAGAGTTCGTACGACCTCACTCGTACGAATTCGTACGATTTGTTTAAACCCCAGTGACGGTTAGGTTTAGGGTCGGGGTCAGGGGTAGGTCATTCGTATGAATTCATAAAAATTGGGCAACTCGTAAAATATGTACGATTTAGCAAAAATCGTATAAATTCGTACGAATGAGGTTGGAGGAATTCGTACGAATTAACCACCTTGTAAAATTCGTACGAATTGCCGTGAGATCGGGTTGGATGGACAGAAGCATTTCACTAAATATTCCTTAAAATCAGTGCAGGGACAAACCGATTCAGTAGAATTAACCAAAATTTCCAATGCTACATATGAGAATCAGAACTGAATCTGATTGACTGGAATGGGACATTTGAGAGCAGGAATGAATCATTTAAAATGAATCAGTCCCAGCTAACAGGGAACATTGCCACATCTATTTGTTTTGTGAAGATTATGTAAATGTTAAGATAAAACATTCTTTAAATAACATTCTGAGAGAAAACATTCCGAGAACAACATTTTCGAAACGCCAGTATGATGTTATTTGTACTTGATGAATGTTCTCATAATGTTGACAGGAAATGTCCTTAGAACAACATTTTTGGATGTCCTGATTCACTACAATGAATTAAACTTTCTAATGCTACATATAAGAGAAATAGACAGAGGATGCTTTAGGGAGAAATGATTCACTAAAATGAACAAAACTTTCCAACACCACCTGACTGACTGGAATGAATCCAACTTTCAAATATATATGAGCGTACTGTTTTCTGTAGGACAAACAGATTCACTGGACTGAAGAAAACTTTACAATGCTACATTTGAGAGAGAGCACCATATATTCACCAGAATGAATCAAAATGTCCAACATTTGAGAGTTATATTGAGAATTAGACATGATTAGGGTGAATCAATTAATTACAATATATCAAGCTTCTTATGCTACAAGTGGGAGAAAGAGTATCTATTAGGACAAACCGATTCAATAAAATGAACGAAAGTTTCTGATTTACTGTAATGATTCCAACTTACATATGCAAGTACCTTTCAGGATTAACCGATGATTCACTAGAATGAATTGAACTTTTCAATGCTACTTTTGAAAGCGATGAACATTTAGAACAATCAAACTAAATCAAACTTTTCAACAATACATAAGACTGAGAATTGTTTACAACAAACTGATTCACTATAATTAATCAAACTTTTTAATGCTGCATATGAGAGTAGAAGAAAGAGGATCTATTAGGATGAACTGATTCACTAGAATGAATTGAACTTTCCAACACTACATTTTAGAGAGAGGACATTAAGAACAATTTAATTCATAAGAATGAATCAAAAACAGTATGAATGTGAATTAGGATTGTTTAGGAGAACCAGCTGACTACATTGAATCAAACTTTCTAAATTTGCCAATGAAAGAGAGGGAGAGGATCCTTTAGGATGAACAGATTCACTTGAGTGAATTTCAAACATTATGAGAGATAGAGAGGAATGTGTATCTTCCAAAGATATGAGAGAGAGCAAAAGTGTAAGAACAGATTGACTGAAATGAATACAAATTTCCAAATGAGAGGACAAACTGATCCACTTCAATGAAATGAACTTTTCAAAGGTACACATGAGAGACAGAACAGAATGAACCAATTCACTTGAATAAATTCATTCAATTTTCCAAACCTACATATGAGAGAGGACCATTTGGACAAACTGATCCACTAGAATGAATTGAACTACAGGGAAATATGTGATATATAGACTATACATAAATAAAAATACTGGAATTATTAAAACATTAATTTATTTTTTGCTGGAATATTTTCAAAATAGGAATATTATTCAAATAACTAACTTCTGGTGTTCCTCGTTTCGCCAACCTTACCCCATCATGTTAGTCTCTTCATCAGCATTATAAACCCAGTTGCACTTACAGAAGTATCACAGAACTGCACATTAATACGGGTTACAAACTCCACTGGCCTTTTTCGGTTTCTCGTAATTGCTGCCATAATCTCTTCTGCGGTTACACCACACATATGTCAAAGGGTGTGGTGAACAAGTGCTTAAAAGCCTGAGAGAGTCAAGCGGGAACATACAGTACAGTAAACGATGAAACGGAGAGACATGGTCTCCTGGGCGGCTCGCAGCCTCTCCAGTCTTGTTTTGGAAAAGATAGGAAGGCATGTGGTATCTCATCTCATCAGAAGCCAAGCTTTTCCTTTTTTATCTCAGTTTTTTTTTCTTTTCGAGGAAAATCAATTAACACTGTATCATGGGCGCATCAAGTCTCGTAATCCCTCAGTCAGAATTCAAGCATCTGTCAGCCAATGCGACAGAAGCGCCACAATCAACGGCATAAATCAAAAGAAGCTCTGGGTATTAGGTGTCATTGGGAAAGAGGTAAAAATACATAACTCACAGCGGACACAGGTGTCTCTGTCAAATGCCAGCACGAGGAGCGAGAGCACGGTGAGGGAGAGGGAGAAAGGAACTGAACACGTGTTCGCTCATATAAAACGTCCATTAATCACAAGCTGTCCTCCGTGCCTCGCTTGACAAATGGACCTGGAAAATGATGGTTACTGCAAAAAGAAGACACGTCAGTGTGAGTTACTCTCCCGCCCCGTGACTATGATGTCAAAGTAATATTAGGCACGAAAAAAGTGGACCTGCGCTTCTAATCTCCTCCTTAGCTCATCATCCCGGACGTTCTTAATGGACTACCTTATTAAATAGCATGTGACTCAGCTGACGGACGTCCATCGGCACTCCCTTCCCCACATTTCATGCCACATTGATTTTACTCCAGCGGACCTAATCGCCTCAGGTTATTGATTACGAGGAATCGTGCCCGACAATTATTCTCGAAACTTACAACTCACCTTTGCGTGAATATACAGCATAATGTCATTATCGTAAAAACCCTTTATCTCGTTTCATTAAAGGCTGTTGTAATCCATCTAGCTGAGACTCTCCGCCAGCATTTAGTGCTTTATAAAGAATAGTCCTGTATGACGAGGGAAAAAAGGTGTGCGGGTGGTTTTATTTTGGGACGTGGCGGAGCCACAGTCAATTGCCCTTTACGACCTGGGCCGCAATAACCAGGACCTGTGTTAAATCATTCTGCGATATACATCCGCAGGGCACAGCCAAGTCAGGCGACAAGATCTGAAGTTTGATTCTGCATGTCCTTGGTGATCATTTGTATTCTGCGCATCCCATGATGCACCGCTTTATCAGCTGAACTCCATGTTTGTTCATTATTGATGCCGGGAAGGCTGACTTTAAATTAACACCTCGCGTACGGTCTGAGTCTCGGAGAAGGAGTGGACCGCAGTGATGACATCACAATGTGGGTACACTATGTCCCGCTGTATTCATATTTCCTTGACATTCAGTGCAATACAAAGACTTTGGTTGGAAATGCCACGGAATTGGGAAGTGAATGATAAAAGTACTACGGGAGCTGGGTGGGGAGGGAAGAGTCAAGGTTAGGTCAGAGGAGGGAGGGGAGATGGGTTTAAAAAAAGGGAGAGAAGAAAGAAAGAAGAGAGAGAATATAGATAGAGCGAGTGAAATACTAGAGTGGCGTTTGAAGTATCACGCAGTCTGCTCACATCTCCAAAACACAGCGTGCTAAAGCTGACCGACGGCATAAACACAGTTCCAGAACACCCACGGGGAGGTCTGCATGGGACAGATGGAAATATCTGGAATATTTGTGAGATCCGTGATGGGCTTTACAAAGTCAGCTGTATTTATGTAAAGCGGTGGTCCTGGAACTACATGCTGAAATAATACACACACATTAAGAAGGTCAATAAAATAAAGTGCATATAGTGGTGTGGTTTTTATCTAGTGCGCCTGTGGATACTTTGAATACACTAACTACTGTACAAACAATTAGTGTAAGCAAACATTTTCTGCCAGAGATGTCTTGGCACAGAATCCTGCATCAGTTTTTAGTGGACATATCCCTGCTGAAAATACCAGCACTGCTGGTCAACAGCATATTTGTATTTTGGATGTTGGTGCGCTGAACGTGGTGTTCCCATCGAGCTTCATACTGTAACTCGCTTAACCAGGAAGCCTCCCTTGGTCAAGCAGCTTCCGGTGTAGACATGGTGTAAGAGTTATTAGTTTGTGAATTGGACTGCATTAGTCCAATTCATTATTTAGTCCAATTAGGTTAGTTTTAATAGAAAAAAAGTTGCTGCCTTCAATTTTTAAGTACAATCAACTTAAATTACATTAAACTGACTTGAGGCGAGACACTACAGGCAAAAACAGTGTTTTTTTATGCATCTGTCAATTTTGAGATTTTGGGCTTATGGACTTTTCATGAAGTGTTTTTTCAGACTAGTGGAAAGAAAACATCCAAAATAGACTTTTAACTCTATATTTTACACTGTAAAAAGTGAACAGTTGGATCAACTTAAAAAAATTACTTCAATTGGTAACACCTAAAGAATTTTTTTTAGAACGTTTTAGAACGTTTTACGTGATAATTTAAGTTGAGAAAACTTAATTTCTTTAGGTGTTACCAATTGAAGTAATTTTTTTAAGTTGATCCAACTGTTCACTTTTTACAGTATAGAGCACTTTATCTATTTGCGTCTGTAGATTTCTATTACAGTCTATGTCTTCAAATGCCATTTTCTCAAAGTGAGTTTTTCCACCTACGGTACATTGAGCCATGAAATCACCACTTCAGTAGCACTTAACATACACCAAACTTTGCAGTTTAATTCTTCTATATATTCTGAAGATTTTTACTGAAGGGTTTGTTCATATATAATTTTATTCCTTAACTAATTGTGAAAATGTATTTATTTTTGGCTGTTGACAGTTTTTTTCAGATTTGTGGAGTGATAAATAGAGATATCTAAAATCCCCTCTGTAAAAACCTGACTCTAATATACCTAAATTCTAGAAATGTATGCAAATTAGTGCATATTTAATTAGATAACGCCTCATTTTCATTTTTAAACATAACATTTTAGAAAACTACAAAAAATGTTTGCAATTATTAATTTAATAAATCAACTGGTGAAGTATGGTGATATCTATTAGTTTATTTATTTTTTACCCTATTCACCCGGGGTGTCTTGTCTTAAAAAATGAGTTGAATCTTGTATAACTTCTTTTGATGATTTAAAGCAATGTCAAAACATATGTTGTCATAACTTATTGATCATATAATTTTTTACACTGTAGATACAGTACTGTAGTGGTGATGTGGCACTGTTGACTAAACATTTGCAGATAATGGTAAAGCATGGTAATTCACGGTAAGCAATTTTTTTTCAGCAGAGATGACCAGTCTTTTTCTTTTTAAAAATACAGGCATAGATAGGTCAACAAATAATACATTCTGCATTAAAGAGATCTTTTTTTTTTCTCCTGCCAAAAAACTATAACATTTTAACAGCACTAATGCTGTCAACACATTTTCTTCAAAGACTACCACACAGGTCAAGCGAGTAAAATAGGCAGTTCTTGCCTCAAACAAGGTCGTTCAAGCACATTTGGTATTTGGCAGATTTCCGTCAGCAGAAAGTGTGCTGAGCCGTCAGACTGACGCAAATCACTTTTCTGCTTAACTTCGACAGTTTTCTCATTTTAATAAGCCGCTAGGATAGACAGAACTCAAAATTCACTGTGATATGCCCTCAGCAAATGACATCTTTGAAAAAGAATCAACAGCCATTAAGCAATTGCTCCTATCCAGTTCAAGCGCAGACTGGGGATCAACTGCGATGGGCCAAGGACGGGAACAAAAACTGCTCACCAAAAAATTCTCCCTCATGACTGTAAAATAAGGGAAATGCAAATTAACTTAAATGCAAGACGGGCTGAATCCTCACTGCAGGAGCTGGTTTTAACAACCAATGCCTTTTATTTCACCTCTTCAGAAACTTTAAACTTTAATTTAATAATGATGTTGCCTTTGTAGTGATTGTCAAACTTCACTGTGTACATTGAGCTTATTAGCAAAGGTCATGTGGAAGATGTGGTTTTTGAGACCAGCAGGATGGCACTTCTCACCCGTTTGACTCAGATGAGTATAAAGACACATCTGTGAATTGAAATGTTAAACAGGACAAGCCCCTGCGGTAAGGTTACACAGATCTATATGCAGGACGACATGTTTTAATGGATACGTTCATGAGGACAAGGACAAGAACAAGTCGAACCACATCAAAAAGGTCAACTGAATCTTATAAACACAATCAGATATTCTTCAGGTGCCAGGAAAATGTTCAGTGAGAAAGTGCTTGTAGGATTGTGTTCATAACCAACAAAGAGCTAAAAGTCGGATCCTCATTAATTATAATAATTATTACATAGGATATGTGATGCGTCTTCAACTTTGGGAACTTCTAAAATCCAATGCTTGATTTTTACAAAATTTACACTTCAAAAGTTTGAGGTCAGGAAAAAAGTTTTTTTTTTTTTTTTAAAGAAAGAATTACCTTTTTTTAAACTGATCAAAAGTTACAGTAAAGACAGTTATAATGTTTTAAAAGTTTTCTAAAATAAATGTTTTTAAACGATCTATTCATCAAAGACAATTTCAACAATGTTTACTAAAATATTAAGCAGCACAATTGTTTTCAACATTGATAATAATAATAATAAATGTTTTTAAGCACCAAATCAGCGTATTATAATGACTTTTTGAAGGATCATGTGACACTGAAGCTGGAGTAATGATGCTGAAAATTCAGCTTTGCCATCAAAGGAATAACTTACATTTTAAAATATCTTAAAATAGAAAACTGTTAAATTGTAATATATTACTGTATTTTTGATCAAATTGGTGAGAATAGAAATCTTACCCTACACTTTTGAACAGTAGTGTAATAATTTATTATTTTATATTTCATCTATTAAATACCTTTTATGTTTTATTGTTTCGACCTAACCATAACCTTTCAATAATAAAATATGCAAATTCATAATAAGAATTATTACATTTAAAACAACAGTGTTTTAAACAATGCACTAAATAAACAAATTCAATATATATTGTGTGAATATAAATATTAAAAAACAAAATAAATGCTAAGATCTTGACTGGTCAATTATTTCAATGTGTACATTTAAAACACCTCTACCACTTTTCTATCATTGTCATTATCTCCAAATAATGTATATTTAGTTTAATCATTTTTTAATAATACATTTATTTAATAATCGATTCAAAATGACTAAAAAGACATTTACAGCTATTCAGTATGTCATATTCAATGCAAGAGACATTAGATGCATTCAAAGCTATGTTCAGACTGCAGGCAAATCATTTTCTTTTCAGGAAGACTGTCTGATTTGAAATAAGATTTTTGTATTCAGACATAACCAATCTATCTGCTTAGATTGCTTTGGTAAAGACGTAGGCATACCCACGTATGTGACGAGGCTTTCAAAACAGATGCAGGAAAAATGGAGGTGCATCATCTCGCTCTCCAAATAAGCGCACTGTCGAGTTGCGGGGTGAACTCTTCCGTCGCACAAGAAAATGCCGAAACCTTTGGACATACCATTTGAACACCGTATGAATACTTCTGGCATTTCCATCAGCAGTTTTGACATTATCGTTATGTGTCACGTTAAGAAATCTGATTTGAGCAGCCAGAGCAGAGCGTTCAGACTGAGAAATCTGATTGGAATAGCATTTCAAACCACCTCCATTTGAAACAGATTGTGAAACAGATGTGTTTTTGTGTTTTTTTGCTGTCCAGACTTTCAGGAACGCATCTGGATAAAATCTTAATATGCGAAAAAAGATTTTTGCTGGTAGTCTGAACATGGCCTAGAGGATCAAGAATGAAAGCACAACCACTGTGAGCAACACTCAGTAGATATTTAGGTCAGAGGTTGTTAAATCCACTGAAATGTGATAACAACAGGTGGAAATCAATTTACGTTAAGAGATGCCAGGTGTCCCACCTAATAAGGGGATTTGGAATTGATCAGGGAGCTCTATGAAAGGCCAGAGGCATAAACCTCGGTACACAGCCCTGTGTACTTAACTCTTCAAGAACTTTACATTCCGTCCTCTCCATGACACCAACGTTCTGCCAAGTTCGTTTTAATTAACCGTGTACTCTGAGCTTAATCACTCTTTCTAAAACAGTCTTCTAATCAGCGAACCAATGGCCCGAATCATATTTTTCTGCCCTTTTTCACTGTCCATTAGTCATGTCTCCTTCATCCCTCATCTATGATCAAGAGACAAACAAATATGCAGAGTCCAGTGTCGCAAGCTTATTAGCCAAATATGCAGTGCAAAGAGGGAGGTTCCACCTCATTTGGTCAAATATCAGAGAGAGAGAGAGAGAGAGAGAGAGAGAGAGAGAGAGAGAGAGAGAGAGAGAGAGAGAGAGAGAGAGAGAGAGAGAGAGAGAGAGAGAGAGAGAGAGAGAGAGAGAGAGAGAGAGAGAGAGAGAGAGAGAGAGAGAGAGAGAGAGAGAATGCATGTTCATTACTGGATTCACAATCGATGTAATTACTTTTAACATAATAATTTTTCTAAGGGACTACTAGAAATACTGGGCTTTGTAGAAGGAGGGCACCATTAAACTTTTGTGTTCCACGCCATGAATTTCAACAACTGCCCTACTGCATTGTACAATGTGATATAATAAAAAAAAGATGTTTCACTCCCTACGAAAATTACTTGAAGGTGATCACACTGCCAACTGCATACTTCTGCCTGTGGATGGAATTCACGGTTGTCTTGGTTACTTCTTTTTTTTTTTTCATTTTACAGAATGTCTAAAAATAATGTCCAGCTCTCGACGAGGAGGACGGCCGCACTGTGTTCTGAAGAAGAAGTAAATCATTACATCACCAGCAATGGTTTTGTTTTGAAAAATCTTAAACGCTCTCCTGATAATTTACAGAATAGAACAAGCACAACCGGTGGGGACGGAATGGAAAATTCCCAGCTGAACCAAATATGAGCTTTCCAAATGTTAGAAAATGTTCTTTTTGGAGCCCCCGGCGCCGTACAGATGCCGTTTAAACACTTCAACGACAAGCTAGGTATTGTAAACAAGCTGTACATAAACATTTGCTCTGTCCCAAAACCTAGACAGCTGCCTGCTGAGGAAACATTTTACGGCATTGTTGATGTGCTCCAAGGCTTATCTCAAAAGGTAGACAAGTTTGTTATGCATTATTTATTATCCTAAAGCAGTATCACATATAGGCTTTACAGAGAAGGCAATCCCAGAATGCACTATGAGGAGCTCAGTGAAGGAAAAAATCTGACTAGGGTAGAGAAATGCCACTTTTAGATTATGATTTAGATTTGATCTCATTACAGTTTTTTTTTTTAAATACTGAAAAACAATAATAAACATTTAGTATGATTTATAATTCATTATTTTCCCCCAACATTTCTGCTTAGGGTACAACGGGGCTAAGGGTGCATGCACCAGGGTAAAAGGCACATCTAATTACAAAAATTAAAGTACTTTTCCCAATAACCGATTTTGATGATGCACGTGGAAATTTGGCTGATCCTTGACGCGATCGCGGACAGCAACGCAAAGTTGATTCGTCGCTAATTTGATCTAATATTTATTGTTTTTTTAAATGTTGTAGATTTATGTAGCAAATGATTGTCTTGTTAATGATTTTCTGTTTTGTTCAAGGTAAATAAAGCAACAGTTTTCCAATAACGGAAGAATATGTAAAAGTATGGTATTTGGGATAAAATGCTGTCAGGGCTAAAGGCACAATAATTAACAGGATAATAAACAGCTGCCTGACTTTCCCATTTGTTGACATGACATGGTTAGTTCAGATGGTAAATATCATTAAATTGGGTGTCACCTTAGAGAAAATAACCATATTTATAATGAAACCATCACATTTAAAATTATGATATTAATCATATATAATAAAATATATTTAGTTGTTACTACTGTAAAGCTTTATAAAAGTATTATGGGATCTCATTTAAGGCTTTCAGAATCTTTAGATTTAGAAGTTTTTTAAAATGAAGATTTTTTTATCAAAATAAAACAAAAACAGTACAAACTTTGCTAAAGTGATTATTTTGAACAAGTACCATATTGTACTGAAGATAAGATATTCAGTTTTTCAAGTTTTCCCCCTTTTTCAAGATGTACCTTGGAAAAAGGTGTACTTTGCAATGCTAAAGTACACAGTCTTCTTTGGCTTTAAATCTCATAGCTGGTTGATTTGGTTCATGGCTTACACCTCTTAAACAAGGACTTTTTTTTAAGTTTGTAAAAAATGGGAACAAATCTGACAATGAACAAGCACTCTATAAATCAACTGACAGTCATTTCTGTTCTTCTCAATAGTCCAGTTTGTTTTGTTATTGTATTACATATAACTCTTGTTGTTAGACTTTGTTGTCCTGCAATCATTTCTCTGACTACTACAGAGTGTAACAATAGTCTCTAGTGACAGAGGAGAGCCGATCATATCTGATTAAGCAACACATTGCTATTAAAATCCTTCCTGTCTGATGACCTATCTGCTATTTTCTGCTTGTAAGCCCTTTGTGAACAGCGAAGAGCAGGTGATGATTCAGCTGACGCACACGCATCAGGATGCCTGGAGTGGCTCAGCTTACCTTTCACACTGATCTCAGATCAGCCCTTTAATTACATTTGTGCGTGTAAGGGGCCGGCTAGTACAGAACGTGCTCGAAAAGGCAACTGCTATTAAACGCGGCTCTGTTTGGCGCCAATTACCTCTGTAGTCTAATTCCATTGAGCAGATTTACCGTACGGGCCTCATTCCTTTTGTGGTGGCACAGGGATCATGAGTTACGCCTTTCAGATTGGTTTGCGTTAGAAGCACCCTGCCCTCCCTGTCGAGCTGACATAGCAAGGACATTCCAGTGCGGTGCCCAGCTAATGGACTCTTTCCGCATGGTGCTGCACCATGAAGAACACATTAGACATCATCTGCGCCGGCTAGTGGAGTGAGACTCGGCAGGAAAAGCCCTGCTGTAACTGCCTGGTGTTCATTTCCGCTGAGAATGGAGCATTTTGAGATATGCAGTGATAAACGTCTTAAAAGATGACACATTGCTCATTGTATCGAAGGCTAGGAGAGGGTTTACATTATGGCTCGCAGTCACTTTGGCTTCTTTATCAATTTAACACAGAGCTTACTGGAAGTAATCTAGAAAAACAGAAAGATTCTAGTATAGGACTGGATCGATACTAAAATTCTGTCTTTGGTACAATACTAGGGGGATTTGCTGTCAGTATTGAGAATCGAACCCGCAACCTTTGGGTTACAAGTATGACTCTCTGACCATTTGGCCACAACTACCTAATCAGTCGAAATGTCTCTAAGCTACAGCAATAGCTGGATGTCTTTGTCCATATTAAGCCCTGTTCACACCATCAGCGACTTTGTCGCAAGTCTCTGTACTATGAAGATGCTTTGTGTGCATCATTGATCTTTAGTGTGGCCATGTCTTTAGAAAATGCAATCGCAAATGATATACAGTATACAACTACGGTATCATTCTAATTTGACTAGGAATTACAAAGAATTAAAAGTAGCATTCTGCTTTTGGAGAGTGTTGTGATGTAAACTACAGTGCATTAAATCATTAACCAGATTAACAATCATGAATTAAACTCACCCATACAGCCAAATATTACTAAAATGTCATTCGAATTTGACAAATAATCCATTTTCTTGTCCCCAATAACCAACAATGCAGGGGAAACTGTAATATGAGCTGCAGCAGTGCTGAACTGCTCACTGTATCATATAATTAACAACACAAACTATCAATGTATGGAGTAAACTCACTATGACTGCAGACATTTTCTTTTCCATTCCACATTATTATATCCATGTATGGATATAAATGACTGCTTTTCGAGTACTTTATTCTACATACAGTATAAAAATTTCTTCCAGTCAGCTCTACACTCCATCTATGCGATCTTCAATTTAATTATATGCGTTCTTCCGTAATAAATGATAAACAGAAATGATCTAATGCATCTATTACAGCCGTCTAATTCTGACTTATTGCAGTAGAAACTGAACTTAAAATAGAAGGATTACCGCAGGCACGCCACTCATTGCCTCATTTGCTTAAGACGTCTTAAAGGGTGGTGCCAGATGGAGTCGAGTGACTTGCACTCGTGAGAAGGAAGTCTGTCAGTAAGAGTTCAGTGAGGTGAGGAAAGACATCTAAGGTACCCAACCATCAAACACGCGCACCATTTCACAAAACGAAAACTCTGTGTGGATTATTCTTTTCCCTAGAAGTTGTTGAAGGCCAGATTCACTGAGATGATAGGACAGCCGGTTTACCTTAAACAGCCAACACAGCATACAGGCATCACCCACAATCGTTTCATCTCGCATATTTCTTTGTGAAAGTTTGACAACATGACACACCATGCGATATTCAGCAGCGTGTCAGTGCTCCTTGGAGAGGCTTGGGCTTGTCACCACATTACTTCAGAGGGCAGCGCTGCAGTGCTTTGTGGGATATACTGTAGGAGATGTGTGTGTGGGTGGAAAGAGGACAGGAGACATGGCAGAGAGACGCATGGCAAGAATAACCTCAAGCAGGCAGATTTAAAAATGGAGAAGCACTAAATGAGAGGCAAAGGTGACGGAAATTAATCTTTAGAACTGACACGGAAAGACAGGTAATATGTAGATGATAGATACATCAATATTTGAAAATGATATTGTGAGTGTGTCATGCCCCTCTGATGTAAATAAAGGCTGGATAACACTGAAGCATTAGAACAGAGTTACTCAAGTGGTTTTGCTTTAGGAGCCAGATTTGGACAACTAAAAACAGAGCCAAGACTATTTTTGGTGCCAAAGTTAAAGCAACTTAGAATGCATCAATGCATATTGGCTGATACCAATAAGGCAGTATTATTTTACATTTTACATTTATGCATTTGGCAGACGCTTTTATCTAAAGCGATCCAAAGCGACCAAAGCAGCTTACACTGCATTTCAAGGTAAACATTCACATTCTTATCAATTATCCATCCATCCATCCATCCATCCATCCATCCATCCATCCATCCATCCATCCATCCATCCAATTTTGTCTAAAAGAATTTAACACTAAATAAATTTAACACTAAATAAATGTAAGTGAATTTAAACATCACAACATTATAATGTATAGTATAAAAATGGATATTCATTTTGAGATTCAACAGTGTTATCAAATTATTCGTTTTTTAGATTCATTTTTATTGACCGTTAGATGACAGCACATTGTAAACTAAAACTATTAAAATCATTTTTGTTAATTAAAAAAAAAGCTTTACATTAGTTGAAAATCTGAGAAATGTTGCCTTGGCAACTAATTGAAATCCGTTTAAGATGAAGTACTAAAATGACTAAAATCTAAACTAAAAACAAATAAAAATGTATGA
Organism: Squalius cephalus; assembly: GCF_949319135.1. Classification (NCBI taxonomy): domain Eukaryota; kingdom Metazoa; phylum Chordata; class Actinopteri; order Cypriniformes; family Leuciscidae; genus Squalius; species Squalius cephalus. The sequence continues at coordinate 15,729,657 of NC_137146.1, read as the reverse complement.
AAGTTTAAAAAAGAAAATGAATCAAAAATTGAAATGAAAACATTAAAAACAGAAATAAAAGCTAATAAAAAATATGAATAAATACCATACTATTATATAAATAGTTCACGATTTAGATTAGGATCTAATTCTCACTAACTATTAACTACAACCTTTGCCTCAATAAACTCCCAATTACTGCTTATTGATAGTAAGGTAGTTTAAGTTTAGGTATTGGGTAGGATTAAGGATGTAGAATATGGTCATGCAGAATAAGGCATTAATATGTGCTTTTTAAGTACTAATAAACAGCCAATAATCTAGTAATATGCATGCTAATAAGCAACTAGTTAATAGTGAGAATTGGACCATAAACTAAAGTGTTACCTATAAATAAAACTAAAATAACACTAGGCAAAGGTAATCTACATGTAAAGTAGAGCATTCACAATTAAATATGCAATATCAACCAATACAGAGTTTTTCAAAGTCTAAAAAAAACCTTTAATATCAGTTATCTTTAAGATAAAAAAAAACCCTTCTAAAATCGACCAAAAACCGAGACAGATGAAACTTCATTTTGCTCTAAAATGATCTTTGAGAGGAAGAGCATTTTTGCTCAGTCAGCAGAAGGTTTTCGGTCGTCGTGGCCTCCTCATGGCAGGCTTAGATCTGAGTCAATCAGGCACAGGGATCAAAACCATGACCTTCAAATCCAAAGGTGCTTAAACTTACCCGGCACGGAGGCTTTTAACTTCCCATAATACCATTGATTACAGTCGAGATAAACCTCTGACAAATCTTGGATCACATCCATACAACACTGGCTGGCAATTTATTTTTATTTTTTTATCCCAGTAGAGAGAAAAGATAGCAATCTACATCTATTGTGACCAATTACCTTATTACAGGATCCCTCAGGGGGTTAAACATGGGCTTACAGGGATTTAACATGTCTTGAAAGCAACCCAACAGACTGACCACTGGAGTCATTTATAACCAACCAGTGTCATTGTGCTCTGAACATTTCTCTTTGAAAGTACTCCTCCGCTTTTAGTTCCATATTCTCTTTTTTCCATTTTTTGTTTATAAACTTCAATTTGTGTCTTGCAGCGCTCTGTTGCTTTGTAGTGAATGTCGTTCCCATCAATATTTCAGTCTAAAGTGCTCAGATGCTTTCAATGGAACATACAAATGCTGACAGATCCACACCGATGGCTTCGCTGGACTAAACAAATAACGTCAGGAAAGAAAAACGACAAGCTCTTATGTTTGACTTTCAATCATTGTTCTTCAACCTACTGATTTAAATAAAATATGAGAGTAAAGGGTAAAATATCAGACACAAGAAAGTAGGGCTGCAACACCTAATTGTTAAAAAAATCCATTGATAATGGAAATACTTGACAGCGAATTGGATTATCAATTTATTACGACGTCACACAGAAGTCATGTAATTTTATGTCATATTAAGGGCTTCAAACTAAAGCCTATTGTTTAACACGGCTTGCCGTCATGTGCTTTATGAATGTATGTGCTGTTTACTGTTTACACTGCACAAAATATTTCTTGTTAGACATGTAAATGTAAGTTTAAAGTTAATGTATAAAACATGAAATAGAAGTAATTATGTTTTTTATTTTAAATAATGGTGTTAAATAATAGCGCAAATACAAGTAAATTGACTAGCGCAAACCTTAGTAAATCACCTTGCATGATCGATTTAAATGCTCTCCTCCCATAAATTTTGTGTCTGAAAGGGAAACTCCTACAAATGCATATGTAATAAGGTCAACTGCAAAAATAACTGTGTCCATGCCTTTTCAGCGCTAATTTTTTAGTAAAGTAAATCCTGACAGTTGTTGTTTAACGCCAAAAAGAGGGTTTGCGCTGGCACAAGCTGTTAGTAAATCTGGTCCATAATCTACTACATTTTAACCCCTTTTTTGCACATAGATACGTTCATGTGGGCTGCGTCCAAAAGCTGCCTTCGGAGGACGCATTCCAAGGTAGGACGGCATCAGTGCACTTCCGAATCCAATGTTAGCTTCACTTCCTGTCTCCTGAGATACCTTTATCTGATCGATTTTTGAATCCAGCATAGATGTATCCTTCGTTACCTTTGATATCCCACAATCCTATGCGTCCCATTCGGTGACAGTTAAGCTTGAAAAAGAAAGATGGCGTCTGAAATTTGCGGTTGCTGGTCAGTTTGTGCGTAAATGTAAGTTTTGAACCAACATTTTCCACGTCCAATGTCATTTCTAGTGAGAAATCACTATTGTAGTAATTAAATGTTTGCTTAGTTATTCCCAAAGCTTGCTTTATTTTGCTGTACATAATTAAACCATTACGCTGCCTCAGAAGTCGGTCCAAAATCAGTTTTGTGAGGTAGCTACCTGATAAGGCAGCGAGGTAACAAGTCAGCTGCCTACATTTTGGGACGCAGCCAAAAAAAATGTCATCATTTGCCTTCAAATTGCACATTATTTGGAGGAAAACATTGGGCAGGATATGGAATAACAATCTTGTAAATAATTATTCAAATTAATTAATTAATTTATTTATTATAATTAATTTATAATTAAAACAAAAAGTAATAGTAAATTTATTATTTTTAAATTATGTTTTTTTTTGTCCGATTAATAAATAAAAAAATTATCGACATATTAATTGAGTATCCAAATAATCGAGTATCAAATTAAAGGATGTATTATGGTCCTGCAAGGCACCACCCTCTCTGGACACCCCCTCTTGTCACAACTGTTCTGAAAAATATAATGAAAGTTAATATAAAGCATTGTTTAATGAAAATAAATAAACTATTTCATAAAACTATGATAAATGATAATAAAAAAAGTTATTTACCATTGTCTACCTCAAAAATGAGCACACAGCTACAAGCAAGTAACTTTTTCTCTCTTTGACAATGACTTTACATGTTGGCCACAAACAACCACAAGGCTTTTCTTGCACTCCAAACCATTTAGAAGCCCCCTATAGTTATAGTGGCTCTGTCTAAAAACCCTGAGCCCACTTGGTGTCTACTTCCTATATAGGCAGCTGTCTACATATACATTAAACTTACCTAAATGGAACATTAGCACCTGATTTGAGACACTTTTCATAGGCGGCAACTTTGTTAGCAGGCACTCTCGCAATTAACGTCCCTGTAGAGAGAAAATGCACACAGCTAACTCTCACATTAGCATGAATCTAGCAAAGTTACAAAATCAATACACCAATAAGTAAATGAATTTGCAGCGCACATAAACACTGGATGAAATCTGTGACCCTTAAAAAATGGGCCTATTTCCTAATCACTTTTGAGCATGAGTAAACATGCATGTTTCTATTAGCTCCGTCCAAATTTGTAAATATTTGCAGTTGTCGGATAGGCTAACCTAAAATGTAAGTGTTTTAAGTCTCCTAGATCACATTCAGATAGATTGTACATGTGAAAATGTACAGAAACAAGCAACATCCCCACTTAGAGTGCATTGTGGGATTGTTTTATCTATAAAGGGCACACAACCCAGCTAACAGGGAACTTTAGCCAATGTTCTGTCAAGGTTCTCTCAAAGTTATGAACAAACATTGTTTGTTCATAGTTGGACTTTTGTCTGGTTTTTTTTTTTTTTTATGTAACTACTTCTGCTACAACTGTATGTCTAAAATGCTGTTTATGTAGGCAGCTCAGCTATGTTTTAGGACTGAGCCTTTATCTTCATTTAAAACCTTACAAACTCAGCTGTACTCAAGACTCCATGTTCCCTCTGGAGCTTATCCTTTAGACACATGGAATAAAAGGCCAACTCGGGCAACATGCAGTCTCACGGTAATTCAGTTTCATTAGGGTTTTGCTTGAGACATGGACAAGCCGAGTCTCACATATTTCATTAGCTGCATGAAACCCAGTAATTGATTAACTGCCACCATCAACTCTTGATCTCTGTGAAAGACAGAGAGACAGACCAGACCAGGATAAACAATGTGGGACACTCACCCCAAAGTACAGCAGAATTATTTGCACTAAGACTTGTTAATACTGCAAAAGAGGATTAGTGAGTAGTGATGGGGTCTCCACCCACAAAAACCAGCTCAATCTCGACCCCAATATCTCCACTCATACACTATGATTCAGTAAATGCTTGTATTAAAGAAGTATATCCTTTTAATACAGTAAAAAAATAAAAAAAATAAAAAAACAGTAATATTGTGAAGTATTATTACAATTTAAACTTCAGTCTTTAGTCTTCAGTGTCACATAATCCTCCGGAAATCATTCCAATATGCTGAAGAAACGTTTCATTATTATCAATGTTAAAAACAATTCATATTTACACTGCTTAACATTTTTGTAGAAACCATGCTACAAATTTTCTAGAATTGAACAGAAAGGTCAAAAACATTTATTTGAAATAGAAAGTTTTTATTTATTATGAATTTAATTTTTAATCTTTGATCAATGTAATGTGTACTAGCTGAATAAAAGTATTAATTTCTTTCTTTTTTAAAATCTTACTAACCCAGAGAGTTTGAACAGTTATATATATATTATATGATTGAAATCCTGCATTAATAATTGTATTTATTCACCACTTAGTCCTTATATATATAACACAATACGAATAAATGAAAATGACCTTTCTTCTTTAACATACTGTAACATATTAGTGTATTGTAAATGTGAAATTATCTTAGCAACTGATATCTGTTTGAGTGACAAGGAGAAAGTGTATATCAAGGTCATTTTCAGAACATGCCAACTGTTCATGCTGGTTTGCAGCCCAGATTGAAAGAAAACGCCATTTGAAACTGACTCATGTAAATGTGAATAAACAAATACTGAAATAATGACAGACTATGAGAGATTGTTTTTGACTTCCGCATTTTTAAAGCCTTCTATAATCTGTATTATCCCAGTGGACATTGACAATACATAAATATGTGGAAATCAAATGTGGTACATAAATATGTGGAAATCAAAACTCAGAATTAATCTCGGACAAAGATTTGAACTGTTGTTCTTGGAAAATCCTTGGTAAAAATTTTATAGAGAAAAACAACAACCTTGAATTAAGATGTTTTACAGTATCAAATAGGGAAGCATTACATAAAATCCTTTGGCATTCACCAGTTTAATTCACTGCACAGACGATAATATGAGACAGCTTTTGAGAGTTTCATTATCTACATGACTGTAATTCTTGTCAAAGCAATAGCCTTTTTGCCATTGAGTGGTCTGGGGGTCTATTTGAGCCATATTCTCTTTGCTAATCCAGCCATGCTTTATCACAATGTCAAACAAATAAGGAAGGCAATATTCCAGCAGTCACTGAATTTAGACAAATAGCCTACTACTGTGCCAAATCATGTGTGGAAAAATAGCACCTGCAGCTCCGAGCGTGTGGGAGGAAACTTACCAAGACAAACAGGAAGGACAGAGAAAGAGCAGTCATTTGCCTTTGCTCATCAAACGTCTCCAGCACAAAGATACTGTTTCCTCGTGCTATTTACTTGACATTTGCAATGACCCTCAAGGCACTGGAAATGCATTATAAGGTTGGTTAAACAGGGGTTATGGTATTCTGACCACGATAGGCCACTGGGAATGACTCTGTCAGGTCCAAGACCATGACCCTGGACTTTAAGCTCATTAAGAGCCAAACGCATCATGGACCGGATCAGGGCATAGGTCTTTGAGGGCACAGCAGGAGTGAAGACCCAGGAGAGTAACAGCGCTGTCTACAGGCACACACTAAATAAACTGTGTGGAGACATAATTGGCATTGGCCCACAGTGGCTTGTGCCACTTGATGTAACATAAAAGACACGCAGTGACAGTATTTTTGCGGCTGACTTTATGTAGGAGTTTGTAGGAGTTTCCCTTTCAGATGCAAAATTTATGGGAGGAGAATGTTTAAATGAATCATGCAAGGTGATTTACTAGGGTTTGCGCTAGTCAATTGACTGGTATTTGCGCCATTATTTACCGCCCCCAAAAAAGCATGTTTTAAACCAGACCCTGATTTGCGTTGTTCTTGGTAGATTGCATTGGTCATTATGGAAATGATGATGATGATGTCCGTGTACTATCATTTCAGTAGATCACGCGCAACTTTACACACCAATAGGTGCTTTTTTGGGGGAATTGACCCTTCGCAGGGAGCTTGATTGACAGGCGATCTGACCAATCATACTTCGCCATCTGCCATTTTGTCCGACAAAGCAGTCAGGAGAGTTAGTAGATTAACATGGGAAGATTTGAACTTGAAAAACGGAGTGTACTGACGCCTTTCCATGGTTAAAACAACATTCCTTCTTATGTTTGTTCATGTTTAGGCCTATATGAGGCTATAAATTAACTAGAAGGAAGAGATGATCGGTTCACGAGCAGCTTTAACTGATGCTCTACAGCGATCTGTCACGACACATTAAAGAGCCACAAAACGGTATTTATTGTTTAAATTTATTTTAAAAAATGACCAAATTTGAAAGGTGAGACTTTGTTTAATATGTTTAATATCAAACGTAACCGAAAAGTAACCTGGTCTGTCCTGTCTGTCAGCGTGTTGTCAGTCTCCTCTCTGCTCCGCGATGTATTTTTCACTGCGTGAGAACGGCGTAGCTTGTCAGACATAGCGACAGTAACTAAGGGGGGGGGGGGGGGGGTCTTTGCGAATGGTAAATTGTGCTCTCACACTAATTTGCCCTGTTAAGTAAATCTGGCCCTATACAGTACATATGTGTAACAAGACAATACAATTTTAGACAATTCAAGACAAAGACAATCAAAGTTGCCCGTTTTTTTAATGTAAAGGTAACATTTTTGCAGTATACACATTTCCCTCATTTCAGATTAAATATGTGGTTTAAAAATACCTAAATGTACTACATATCAAAATCTCCTTGCATCCACACCTAAGCTTTCTAAAATCCTCTTTTTATATATTTTTTTACAAGCAGGCTGCAGAAACTGTTCAAGTACTGTTTTGTTGGCTCAGTAATCGAGGCTTATGCCAGCATAAAAATGAAACTAGCACTATTAACAATAACAAAGAAACTCCCTTGCTTAAACTAATAAGGTATAATGATGAAAGTTTAATTGCAGTCAAATTCCCCCTCTTCCTTTTTGTTTTATGCACATTATTGGTCTAAATGCATGCAAGCAAAGTGGGATTGTGCTCAGTCATTAGTTTAAGATAGCAGTCAGACTCACACCCGTACACCAAACCCTTCCAGATCTCCATGGCAACACTGCAAACACTGGGCTTTCTTCACAGAGAGGGGTGAACAAATGTAGTTAATTATTATTCCTACTTTTCCTACCCTCTCACTTCCGTTTCAGCTGTTTCGACTATTTTCTTCTGCCAGTAAGGACAGAAACAACCAGAGGGGCAGTTGCTGACATCTAAAGTGATTTTTTACAGAGTCAATTAGTTCATCAATCATCTGTACCACTCCCAATGTGAGTGTTTGTGAAGGATGTAGTCACGACACACCTTCTGCCCCCTGACAATGACCAGCAGCAGGTGGCCCATCATGGCAGGGACACCTGGAGGAACACATACAGCATCTCAAACATGATTGACTACCAGCCAAATATAGAAGTGTTGCATTAGGTGCCAATGCCAGAGTGTCTTCCCTTCCCTGAAAGATAACAGGACACACAAGATTTCACGTCTTCCCACACCTCGAGAAAGATACAGCTCATGTGCGGAGTTACAGACTGACATTTGGTCGTGATGTGTTAGATCGTACAAAAGAAAAAAGGACAAAAGTTTGTCTGACAGGATCTCATTCTATGTGTTTTGACGATGTTCATATACTTAATGTTTGGTATTGACAACCGTTTTTTTTACTAAAGGCCAATTCACACTGTACTGACAGATGCCGTACAATGCAGACAATCACAGGACATCACTCCACGACCCGTCAAACAGCGACTGAACATATTCAATCGGCAAAAACAAGCACGACCAATGCCAACAGATGCCGACACTGATAAAACAAAACCCAATGACAAACAAAACCCTGATCTAACAAATGTTGTTCGGTGTCTGTTGGTGCAGTGGCCTTAACAGGTGGGACTCTTGAATTGTCCAACTCGATCTCACCGCAATTCATATGTATTTTACGAGTAGGCTAATTCACACAAATTCTTACAACCTTACTCATACGAATTCGTATGATTTTTGCTCAATTGTAAGTATTTTACGAGGTGCCCAGGTGTACCGTTTACACCTGTATTTAACGTCGTCCACTTGTGATCCGATCGACCAAAATGCATCTAAATACCAGGTGTAAACAGGGCCTAATTTACAGACTGGCAATCTGTCTGTCTGGAACCATAACTTAATGTATATCTCTGTTTGGAACCAAAATATGCATAAACATAACCACATTTGCCACTCTTAAACAAGACTGACCAGCGTATTCTGCCGTGAACTTAACTTGTGTGTCTCTTAAGGATGAAGATGTTGAGAGTTGTAGAGTATGCCAGGTCAAAGTATTCTTTCACAACAACCGCTTTCAACAAAAGTTTTTTAAAGATGGTGCCAAACCTTTTTTATTTTTAAAGCACTTTTATAGCACTAGCTTTTTTTTTATGGCACGACTCTTACCCTAGATCAAAATTCTCCAGAGGGATTCTGTGAATTCAGAAACCAGGTCTCTTCAGGTCTTCGATAGAGCTACTAGACCATCACCTCATTTAGTAGAGCCAGACATCTTCATTCTGTGTCTCAAATACTTCAAAACGCAATAGCAGTCTTTTTTGTCAACTTTTCCATTAATTAAAAGTTTTCCTCCCTCTTGAACATGACTTTGATTTATGTTTTTACAGATGTGAGCTCTACACATACTGCTTAATAAATTATTTCTTCGCAGTTATTTTTGGCATCCGAATCATCAAATTACCGTCTTTCATCAACATTAGACGTAAATGCTGTTTTCACCGCATGCTTGTCTCTGTGTTATCTTCAGCCACAGCAGCACATAAAATTAAGGCATGCTATGCAATGCCATAGCATCTCACGGGGATGTTATGACCCCTGGCTAACATTTTTGATGTCTCCCACCAGCAAGCTCTCTTGCCGGGCCATTAAAACAAAGCACTAAGCGTGAAGCATATTTGTCTTGAGCTTGGTGTGAAAAGTCTTGTTTCTGATTTTTTTTTACACTTCCATGCTTTTGTAATTACTGGGGCCATTGATTTCTGGGTTATGTGTGAAATAATTAAAACTGCAAATCAGAAATGCCAAGGATTTCATTGGTGCAGATCAATGAATGAAGTCAACAGGAAGAGGCAAGTGCCAGCCTCTCTTACCCAGTGACATTTCCTCTCTTTCTCTAGTTTAGTAACTCCTGCTCTTCAGGTAAAAATACATTTGTGCTCCTTATTCACTGCTGTGTCCTTAAATACATGTCCAGGGCCAAATGGGATCACTTCAGAAGCCTTAAGCTCCTGAGATAATCTGAGCCTCCTGAATCATATCCCCATGTCATTTACACTGATTTGTTTGTCTCTGGTGTTCATGCTCTTTGTTGTGGTTAGCGTTATCCTGGCTCCATTTCATAATTATTCTACCATTTCCATCACTTGTTCTCCGATTTTTCTGTACTGGGTTTATTTTACAAAATGAAAAATGGCCACATGATTGTACAGTCTGCCATTCAGTTTTTTTGGAAGCAAGTGGATTGTCCATAAATTTATTCAAAAAGATCTGTGATTTTGCTTCAGCATTTAAAGGGACAGTTAACCGAAATATTACTGTATAAATAAAGTCACTGTAAGATACTGTATGACTTTCTTCCTTCTATTGAACACAAAACTATACGTTTTGAAGAATATTTATGCCGCAGCTCCTTAATAAAAGTGAAGCTCCCAAACATAAAAAAAAATCTGCATAAAAGCATCATAATAGTGGTTAATTCAACTTGTGCACTATATTTCAAGCCTTCTGAAAAGATATTTAGTGAACAAAGTTGTTCACTAAAATACGTGGTCACCATTCACTTCTATTGTATAAAAAAAAAGAAAAAGGGCAGCTTGGACATTCTGCTAACATCTTCTTTTGAGTTCCACAGAAGAAAGAAAGCCATACGGGTTTCAAATAACATGAGTAAATAATGACAAAATAAAGGTTGTATGACTATAATCGAATTAAATGGATATGTGAGCACCACATAAATTGGATTACTGTATATCAATAAGTTGAATGTTAATGTAAATGCTCAAGCATTCAAAAGCAATTCAAAGAGCACTATGAAATCAAAGCTTTTTTTGATCACATTTTAAGCAAAGGGCAAAGTCTGGAAACTTCCCTTTCAATCATGATTCTCTGCAACCAATACAAAGCCAGAGGAACCGTTGTTACCCATAATCCAAAGAGTTCTTATCTGATTATGAATGCATAAAGAGGCTTTAGGACGTGGTACCTAAATGTTAGCCTATGCTGATTAGATCTCTCTGGAAAGTATTATGTAACTACACTAGCACAGTTTAGAAGAGGGTGCCTTTGCTCTGTAAATGACAGCTAGATCCGAGGGGTCCTCTAATTTAAGGACCGCATGCCGTTGAAATCAAGTTTGGTGTTATTATAATGCTCTTTGAACATTTGGTGGGATGAAACAGCCACAGAGCAAACAAGCAAAGTGCTAAATTATACATTAAGTATTCTGTCTTGATATAATTAATGATTTTGGCAAAACACAACTTCAAAGTCCAACTTAGACAATTAAAGCTTCCACAAAAGCAGGAAGAATCATCAGAAAAGATCCATGTACTGAAAAAGGTTTTTTTTTAGAACAAAGCACAATTCGCACGGATGTAATAAATGCTAGATCCACCAGCTGCTTCTTTTCACCAATAATAGTGAAGAACCATGTCAAATTCTGAGACTTTCTTGGGAACAGACCACAGTTGCCTATTCACACTGCAGACTGGTGTTAGATTGTTCATGAAAACACTTACTAAAAGTGAATTATACTACAATTTCATGACTCCAAAACCAACTAAACTAAACTAAAATAAAAGTGACCACAAATTAATTTAAGTTTTAGATACAGAATTTATTGTGAAGGTTTAAGATTTTGTAACCCACATTAATCAAACAAGAAAATGCCAATAAAAACACTAGAAAGCCCTGAGAAATGCAATGTCTCTATTTAAAAAATCATTTCACACACTAACCTAGGCATCGTAAAAAAGTGAACAAAAATACATTTTCATGACTCCAAAACCAACCCAATTTGATACTAAATTAATAGTAAAGGTTTCAAATGTTCTAATCCATACCTATCGGTCACCCTTTACTTCTCTCTGTGGGTTTTGCAAAAATATAACCAATAAAAAGTATTAAAAAGACCTTGTGACTAAACTTTGCAACTCTTCAAAGTGTCGGTAAAACGAATGAAGTGCCACACGCAGTTTGGACCTTCTCGGCTTGTTTGCAATGCAAGGGTAAAACTGGTTCTTTAAATAAGTACAGTGATTTCTTTACTCGTCTAGAAACACTATATGTAAAGGCTAATGTTTTATGTACTGTATTTGAGGAGCAGAGAAGAGTGTCTTAGTCTAATATTTGTCGTCAAGTCATAGCCAATACGGTCTTAAATAGCACTTCATCTTTTATAACACGAGATCTTGGCCAAATGACTGAAGAAGAAAAAAACACACAGCTACAATAAACTTTATAACCCGTAAATTGATGAAAATGTAATACGATGCTCTTACTGCCTCAGATTGTTCTGTTCTAATGACAGACAAAACACGGATGTCCGAAATTCGCTGGTCAGAAACCTCGTACTTCCATTTGAGCTTGATTTTGATAAAATGTTAATAATAACACATACAATAATATAATGACACAATATATAAAGCCACAACATCAACTTTGACAAAACAACCTTGACTTAAATTTCAAATCTATAATAATCCTGAAGTAGACCCACCAAATCTAAATCCATTCACACTCTATCATGACGAGACTTCCTCTGCATTTGAGGCGGTGGCAAATATACTGTTGCTTCGGAAGACCTGGCATTAAGCGGGCATGTACCCCTCTTTTAAATCAAACCAGTTCATTTAAACCAGACTGCGAGTGCGAGCTCCAGTGTGGTGGAGATTTGTGGCATATTTTAGCCCCATAATTCTGTTTGAAACGTGGGCATAAATACAAGGCGAGAAGTGCATTAGGTGCATATGTAAAAACGACACTTCTAGCATGAATCCTCAGTAAGGTTATTAACTTAAGTTTGAGTGAGCTCTACAATTCTGCGACAGTCACTTAAACCTACAGGGCACAGCTGTTACTCTGCAATAACAAAGATACACTGGCACTGCGTATGTGAGTATGAGTATGTGAGACATATGCGACTATAAATAAATCACATATTATGAACCAACCAAAACTTTTGTGAGCTTCAAGGCCTCACTGTGCATTTCTATTTATTTTGAAGAATCAAGGCAGTCTTAGGCTAATCGTGGAATGCGATTTCATTATTATTCATATTATCAAGTGTGAACGTGTAGTTCTAGCCCATTTTTTCACCTTCAGATAGACATTAATACGTACAATACCAATATGGACAGCTTCTAAAACAACTATTTAGATGTACAAATCTTTTTATGCTCATAGATTAAAGAGCCATGATACATTTGGTGATTTTTGTAAGGAATATCTGAGTTCTTATTTGGTTTTGTCACATGTTCTAGTTCTGTTTCCTTGGTTTGTATTTGTTTCCATGGTTTCTCATTGATTTGATTATCATGTGCACCTGTTATTAATTTCGTTGATTGGTTTGTTTGTGAATTTAAGCTCTGTTTCTTTCAATTAGTTGTCTGTTCTCTTCACGTTCTGTTCAAGTCAAGAGTATTTTGTTTTAAGTTCTTTGTTATAAACATCACTACTGCTGCGACTAGAGTTTTCTCATTGTTATTGCAACCGTCTTTGACAGTAGAGAAGGACATGAAATGGTATTGGTCGATACTGTATGGTATATTTAATTTTACAAGCTCTTTTCCCCTATTTTTACATCTTGATTATTCTTGCCATCATCTAATGCACACATAAAGTTAAACATTAATAATAACAAAGTTAAATGTAATCTTTAGCATTTCTCAAAAATAAATATCCATTTTCATACTGTATATAATAATATTGTGATGCCTAAATTCACTTACAGGTGCTGGTCATAAAATTAGAATATCATCAAAAAGTTGATTTATTTCAAGAATTCAACTTAACAGGTGAAACTAATATATTATATAGACTCATTACATGCAAAGTGAGATATTTCAAGCCTTTATTTGTTGTAATTTTGATGATTATGGCTTACAGCTTATGAAACCCACAAAATCAAAATCCCAGAAAATTAGAATATTACATGAAATCACACAGTAATTACACAGTGATACCATGGTCATTGAACCAGGTTTTGGTTATTTTGGCAGTGTGGGCAGGTGCAAATCCTGCTGGAAAATGAAGTCAGCATCTCCATAAAGCTTGTCTGCTGAAGGAAGCATGAAGTGCTCTGGAAATGTCCTGGTAGACGGCTGCGTTGAGTGGACAGCACAGTGGACCAACACCAGCCGATGGCATGGCTCCCCAAACCAACACAGACTGTGGAAACTTCACACTGGACTTCAAGCATCTTGGATTGTGTGCCTCTCCATTCTTCCTCCAGACTCTGGGACCTTGGTTTCCAAATGAGATGCAAAATTTGCTCTCATCAGAAAAGAGGACTTTGGTCCACTGTGCTTTATTAAATCCAGAGTCAACGCAGCCGTCTACCAGGACATTTCCAGAGCACTTCATGCTTCCTTCATTTCCCAGCAGGATTTGCACCTGCCCACACTGCCAAAATAACCAAAACCTGGTTCAATGACCATGGTATCACTGTGTAATTACTGTGTGATTTCATGTAATATTCTAATTTTCTGGGATTTTGATTTTGTGGGTTTCATAAGCTGTAAGCCATAATCATCAAAATTTTAACAAATAAAGGCTTGAAATATCTCACTTTGCATGTAATGAGTCTATATAATATATTAGTTTCACCTGTTAAGTTGAATTCTTGAAATAAATCAACTTTTTGATGATATTCTAATTTTATGACCTGCACCTGCATTCAAAACCATTGATTTTAGATTTCAATTTTGTATTTTTTTAAATTTATTTAGTCAAAAATATAATATAGAAGTATAGAATTTTAATAACGGCTATTTATCGGTTATCAGTCATAAATATAATTATCAGTTTAAGGGTTTTGGCCAGAATTGTAATATTCTATCATACAATATAGATTTTATGGAATTAATTTATTTAATCTAAATGTAAATGTAATAAATGAAATTAATTACATTAATACTATACATTTGATGCATTAAAATTAATTTAACTCTTTAGAAGTTTAGAACATTTTAGCATAAGGTATTGTCTATCAAATTTTTTTTTTAAACTACGAATAGTAATGAAATCTCATTGGAAAATGGCACTAAAAATAAGATTTGCAGGAAATGCCTCAAAAGACAATTATATGTCAAGTTAAATTATTCATTGAAACATTCACTAAGATCACCAGAAGCAATGCATCTGCTAACGTGGCCGACCATTACTTAGAATGTTGTATTTACAGTTACTTTGTTTATTTACAACTCCGATGATAATAAAATGGAGGACATATGCTCGTACCCAATGTTACCCAATGTGGTTTAGTTCCTGGAGGAAAATTTTGCAGATGTGGACAAACATATGGTTTAATGTATGATGCATGACCCTATATAAAGCCACACAAACACTCAGTACATGAGATTGCATTTCTGTCATCTCCACCTTGATTTATTGATGTAGACTAGCATCATCTAAGACAAGTTCTAAATTTAATCTTTGAATGAGAAATTCATTATGAAGATAATGCGTCTTGTTTTGTTTTTACCAGTCCTTCTCAGTTTGTCCTGTGAAGGACTTCCTACATCTCCCGTCCTTTGGTGCAATCCCCCTGGCGAGTGAAAACGTTGTACCCTCACCTAAGGCTACTGTTGCATTCGCCAGCTGCCTATTTATAGGTGTATAGCGTCAAGGTGCAACTCTCCCAAATGATTCTCTCTCCTCTGCAAATGTTACTGCTGTAAGCCAGGACCGCTGCATGTTTGTGTGAATGTGAATCTGTGCATGAGTGTGAACTGACCAACACATTTATTATTCATGGTGAATGTTTGAAGAGAACTGATTCAGAAGAAGACGCATGCTGTGGTTTCACTTAGATTACCAGTTTCTCTCTCTCTCTAGTCTATCAGTTTCTCAAAATACATGCTGTACTCATGCAACTCTACCTTTGAACGGACCCCCTAAACAATGTGTCAATCATCTCCTTTCTATTTTTAACCTGTTCACTGCAAAGGAAGTGTGGTAAATGATTGCTCGGTGTTGTAATGTTTGGATACATTAGTGGAGATTCCTCTGAGGAGATGTAATAAGATCTCTGCATGTGTGCGAGCAGTGTCGCAGTGGTGGGAGGGGGATTCGTGCATGTAATGGTCCTTTACTGACCAGGGAAAGAACGGATATTTTTTTCTGTTCTTTCTCTCTCTCTCTGTCTGTAAATGTTCTGTAGCTTAATTAAAGTCACTATGAAATCAAAATTCACAAATCTTATTTTTTACAGAATCTTGCATTTTATTACAAATGATTTATCCATGCACATCGTTACTTTTTTAATTCACATGCCCTTGTAATCTTTAATCAAAAAACGCTAACATCCCCTCCCCCTAAAAACGACATCTGTTCTCTTCATGACGAATGTCTCAGCAGAGGGTTTGACTATATCCTCCACAAAATGTAGCAAACTGGCATTCAGATCTGAGGCCATTTAGTTGGCCACGCCAAAATTCCTACGATCCAATCAATTCCTGAGGATGAAATCAAGTCCCGCCCTATTTTTATTTCTCATTCCAGAAGCCATTTCACTTGATATACGTCATATTAGGGATACTTTATAAATACTTTATATTTCCAACAAATACTTTGTTGAACTGTCTATTAATTCTCTCTAGAAAAAAAATACGAAATTTGGTCTGACAAAACAATCCCAAAATAAGCGAGCTACCTTAAATAAAAATTAGTTTTCCCGAGTCTTGGGAGGGGCTATCTGTCCAACCTACTGCAGACATGGGGCGTGACCAACATTAGTTCAACGAGTTTGGAGGTGGGACTATCTGTTTGTCTAACCATTGGTAGGCAGGGAAATGTTCTGGAAACTTGACAGTGCAACAGTGCCAATTTTTTTCCATAAATTTTTCACACAGGGATTTCAAAAATCTTCATTAAAGAGTTATAACATAAACCATGAATCAAAGCAACCAGCTATGTTAATCACATTACACATTTTGACAATCAGACAAAAAGACAAAGGAACATGGTGTGTGCATCAGCTTTAATGAAGGGAAGAACTATAATCCCCAACTGAATTAAAAATGAAGGAACAAATATAAAACTATTGATCTAAAGATGTTGTTTATGCATATAGAAACAGTGCACAATAAGCCCTTGTGAAGAAAAAAAAAAACTATACCAAAATGTATTTAAAATACATTTATTTCATACAAATCCATTAACATGACATATCACTTGAGACTTTTGTAGTAAATATTATTAAACTTTATTTGGAGTGCTTATATTTTTGCACAATGCAATTGTGCAATTTGCAATATCCTAATTTCTTAATATTAAGCCTAAAATGTGTTTTAAAATCACTATTAAGGATAGTGTGATCTCTGTATAATATCAGTCTTTAAATGCAAGATATGTGAATCTAAAGTATACTTGCAATAGTTCCACTTTAGAAAATATACTTAAGTATATCTTTAATTATACCTCAGCACTATTTCCGGAAACCTAAAGTACTACAAAATTAGTAGTTCCAATTTAGCAGACTTTAAGTATATCTGTTTACTAGTATAGCAAAAGTACAAATGCAAGGTATTTATATTAAGTACATAAATATGTAAATGTATTTGTAGTATACTTAGCATAAAATTAATACTGTATATTTCAAATACAATTTGGTAAATTCATTTTTCACTATGGTGCATATCTATACAAGTATATACAAGTATTAGTTTGAATCTTGAGACTGCTCTATTATGTCATTTGCAATGCTTTTGGCATGATTTGTTTGTTGTAATTGTCTGATTGCAGCAGATTTCTTTGCAGAAAATACATTACATTTTTTTTTTTTTTTAAATAATGTGGGAGCTCATGCTTCTTCTACAAAAGCATATACTATCGATTAACAACCTCGTAGCTCACAGCAGGTTTGTCTTTAAAAATGTATAAGTAACTGAAATACAAATTAAAACTATACATAAAAAATAATAAAAGTGCATAACTGGGAAAAAATAGAAAATAAATTAATTTTCATGACTGGAAAAATAACTAAAATAAATGTTCACAAAATAATTTTAATGTTTAGTTAATTTGATTTTAGTTTTTGATACATGGTATATTATAAAACTAAAATATAATAAAACTAAACTACATTGAAAAGAGAAACTGACAAAAAGAAAAAGAAAAACAAATGAATTATAACTTGTCCATGTTATGACACACTCCAGCTTTCTCTTCATCATGCACAAATATGAGGGATTTCCTGTGAATATAAAGAGGCTTCCCTCATTCAAACTGCATGAAGCTCTAAGGCAAAGATCTATGAGCAAGCTGTTGTTCGTACATTTGAGAACACACATGCGCACTCTATTCACGTCAAGCATGTAATTTCCTCTCTTTGTGCCTTTGCATGCTGTTTAGAAAGCCTTAACAGAGCACTGACAAACACAAATGACTCTCCCTCACTTGCCTGTGAGGTAAAATCAAGGCAGTACCACAGTTTTCCCAGACCACAGTGAGTGTCTGAGCTCTTATAATCCACACCCAGTGCAGGAAACAGCCAATGCCTCTTCTATATTACCACAGTCTTCCTGCTCTTTCCATCATGAGCCTGTATCATAAATTAAGTGGGTGGAGGCAGGCTGAAATTGAATCAGCCATTATTCCCATATAGGTGGAGGAAATGTCCAACAAAACGGATGACACTGCATTTGTGGTAAAAACAACACGCACTGCAGGACGTCCGAAGCGGTTACGTTAACAACTGTGTTTTTTCATTATGTCTCACATGGCGGTGTACTTTTATCATACTTTAAGGGGATGTTTTTATGATAAGCTATCTCAGACGTGAAATATGATCCTTCTCTGCGCTGAGCTCTTTGCTGGATACTCCTCGTAAATGATCAGTGATTGAATTTCATCAGCGTTCCCCCCAGCCAATGGATGACTTAGAGCACACTGTACGCCCATAGATACAGGCACACATTAGAAGCTACACAGGACATAAAACCATTCGTTCTCTCTGCATTGTGAGCAAGTACAATGAAAGATCAAATGGATGTAATCGGATAGATGTGGCATTGTGCGAGATGAACCATTTGGAAATGGAAATGGCCTTCATGATATATTCGAACAATAACATGGCATTCAAAACAATTCAGCAAGCACTAAATATCATCTAAAATTATGCAGGATATATTTATAAGTTTTAATGCGAGATATATGGTCATTCTGACACAACAAGCAGAGCTGCTCTTGCACACATTGCATTCAACAGCTAACTGCCAACCGATGCCAACTGACAAAAACCTTTGCAGCATAAAAAACAGCACATTTTTGCATCCACTCTAATCATGCTTTACTTGTTACACTTTGTATTCTGGCCAACAAAATATGTTCTATCCTTCCTATTGAAGCTAGCATTACACTCAGTTTGCCAAATATGTTTGCACAGCATTTTTTTCCAGTAGGCATTCATATAATCAATTAAAAAGTCTGTTACCACGGGAGCAGTGTAATATCCAGACACAAATGCTCTGTTCCAAAACTTAATGAGACCATTTTAAAACACTGTTGGTGCACAACTATTTGTGTGAATTATGTTTTATGCTTATTAAGGTGCTGTCCATAGTGTAGTGATGCATGAAGCACAGTTCACACAGAAGTCACTGTCAAACCAAACAGCTTTTTGTAGGTCAATGCAGTGAATTCACACGACCAACTTGATCCCATTGCAAAATCTGCATGAAAATCTTTCGCCCTCACTCGAAATTCCAAATCGTGTTGATTCCTATTGCATGACTGGATTTTGCCTGCGGAAATTCACTGAACAGCGGTAAATGTGACTGCACCTTCATTGTGCTTTAGCTTAGCAACATGCTAACGTCAACAATTCTAACTTCAAAATAAGCCGTTTTGTTTTGAAAAGAGGCTGCCTCATTTCAGTAAAATAACCATTACATTACAAAGTCATCAAGAAATTACAATTATGTACTTCACAAGGACTAACGCTCAACTTTATAATGGTTAGTTTTCTGAAAAGAAATGACATATGCAAATGACAAATGCAACCTCCAAAGGAGACACAGCTACTGTCTCCCGTACAGAGCTGCTCATGAAGAGTGTTCCAAATCCCTCACTTATCGGAAATCGGAAGTAGCCACTAAGTTTTGGAACAGAACAAAACAGAAGGCAGCATTTATGCCTATTAAAGTATTGTGCTGTTAGCTTAGCAACATGCTAACATCAAAACTCTTTAGTTGAATTTACCGTGCACAGCCAATGTAGATTGTTCCAAAGCAGTCATTTATGAAGTTTCATTGATTAGAATACTGTCTTACATGTGATGAACCTGTACCTAGGAACTGAGCTACTCTGAATCAACCAAATGTACTGACAAAACAGAGCATACACTGAAGTTGACCTGCACTTCATCATTAATAGGGAAAGACGGGCTTGTGTTTTTGCCTTAAAATGGTTATTTGAGAGCTGTCAAACGCCCCAGGAGGCCCAAACTGTACCGCAAGGTGTACCGCAACACCTTACCTTAGCAGCAACTGAGGAACCTGGCTTCTCCAAAAGGTCCCAAAGTTTCTTCCTCTTGTCTGAGCAGCAGGTGTTATCAAATTCCCCCTCTCCCTCCCTTTCTCTCAGAGTCTCTGCCTCTCTCCTCAGCTCCTCGTTCATCTGCTCTTTCTTCTGATGGTAGCGAGCCTGGCAGCACGACTCCAGGTAGATCTCATCGATGCCCCAGTAATCGAGCTCTTGCCCGAAAGACAGAGCGCACATTTCCTCCATCATGTGCAGCTTTCCAGTTCTGTAAAAGTTCAAGATGGACGTGAACGCGCCGGGGTGTCTGTCGAAGAAGAATTCGTTCTCATTCAGGCAGTAGTCGTCGCAGACCTCCATTAGTGACTCGTGGGTGTTACAGTCTCTGAGCTTGCCTAATCTGGTTCTGGGAAGCCGGTCCAAGGTCCGCCATAAGACCTCGTGGTTGAGGCCCCCGACGTTGATGCGGACCCTCCTGGAGCGGGCCTTGGTCCGGATGATCTCGATAGGCTCAGGTGGAAGCGAAGTCGCGGATCTACCTCCAGGTTTCGGAACCCCCAGTCCAGTCTTCTCTGCCATTGTGCGTGTGGAGACAGGCGACTCTCGCCAGGAAGAGGTGTAAGGACGAAAATCAACCAGAAGACAACTGGAAAAAGACAATTATGTTGGGTCCTCCTTAGACGAGTCCCTCCATGGCTGCGAAGACAGACACAAGAGAAAGGATGCTGGAATATCTGAAGTAAATGTTCTGATCATGCACAGACACCTGTTGTTTCCACCTTGCACGTTGTGTGAAATTAAATTTTTCCATGCAGTGCACAATATTCCAGCTCATAATTGTTTAGGAAATGCCCTTCCTCTGAGATCCATTAGGAATATGTTAGATTGTACTGTATATGTTTTGCAAAGTACATTTGGAGGCTTTAGATCCCATTTACATATCACCAGCCAAGCGTGCCCTGTATGTAAAGAAGAAACGTAAGCTCTGGTGTATTTCACCAAAGCCTAAGCTGAGAGAATCGTGGCACATCTTGTTTAAACTAAGGAGAATTAGTAATTAACACAAGCATTATCATGTTGCCACATTCAATATTTATCATTGGCCTTCTATCATTTCAAGGAGTCTAATGTAAGCTGATATGTGAGCGGAACATGCAGTTCTGTTTTTCTTTCTTAAACAAATATTAAAACATAAAATAAAAGCAAAAACCATTGTTTTATTGTACACTACTAATATTCAGCTGCTTCTGAACCTCTTTATTTTACTTTTTGCACAAACTGAAATAATTTAATTGCATTCACTGATATTAACAGGACCAAAAAAAAGCAATATTTGGTGTTATTTCTGATATATGTATGACATTCATTCATGTAATGTTAGTGAAGTTCATTCTGTCATATTAAAAAGGATTTTTGACTCTAATGAAACTAAATAATTTAGAAATATTTTAGTTTACAAGGTTACAAATCATACATACACACAAGACAACAACTGCAAACTCAGACTCTTTCACTCCAGTAACCTTTCCATTTCAGATTTTATTTTAGAAGTTAATATACCAAGGCAATAAAGTAATATATCAGCAACATATCTATGTTTACAACTTGTGTGTCCATCTGTTCCACTGTTAGTCACATTAAGAGAGACATCAGTGTCTAATAAAACCGTTCTATGCTTTGCCGTGCGATGCCTTTAACTTTGCAGCCTTGCTATTTAAAAAGAATGAACCTGTTCTGAAAAGCAAATCTCCTTTCACTTCATCTCAGCTCTTCCACTCAAACAAGTAACGTCCAGGCATCACGACTTGCCATAACAATGTTTCTGCCAATGCAACTATATTTCTTACCTTCCTGAAGTGAACCACCGTTTGCATATACAAACCGCTGTGTGCGCAAACGAGAGAAAAGACGTCTGCGGGTTTCCTTTAAGATTCCCAGCTCTCAACGGAGGCTTCAGTTAGGACCGGACATGTGTTCCACATTTTGTTCAGATCTCACAGTACACCGGGACATTTCTGTCACTGAAAGAGCTCCCCTTGTCTCGCTAAGAGCGCTACCTCCATCGATGGCATGATACGGTAAGTCGGGATGTCTGCAGATGTCGGACGCGTAAAAGCTGAGGGCGCGCGCACTGTGTGTGAAGCTGCAGAGTGACACTGAGCGCGCGTGTGTGTCTGTGTGTGTGAACGGAATGGATCGTCTGAAGCACGAACTGCATCACAGCCTAGAGGTGAAACCTAATTGGATTGGTCTGTACATCAGCAAGGGCAGCAGGAGATCAACTTCAGCAGGAACTCTCTCTCTATCAAGTTTATGTTCCGTACATTTATGAGTAGCTATAGACAATAAATATAGCCTATATAACCACCTTATACACACACACACACACACACACACACACACACACACACACACACACACACACAGTATATACTATTCTGTTTACATAGAATATCTTTCTCTGTACATGATAACGCAATCCATACTTTTATTTCAAAAATATTTTACAGTAAATCTACATGTTTTAAATATATTCTCATTTTTTTGTGCTGTATGAGGTGACTTACAGTTAACCATTTAACCATTTGTATTGTTGTGCTGTATTTTACTGTATTTTTTTCCCATTAAAATTCACAATTTTTTTTAATAATAAAACAAAACCTTTGCGGCCTTAGCATAATAAAGAATGCTACAGTAAGTAGTCTTAAGTTTACAGTATGTAGGCAAACATAAATTGCTGTACCCAGGACAGATTAAGACAGATCATAATGAATAAATCTATACTAATAATAACCAAGTAAAGGTGTGACTTGAAACCTCAGTGTCGTAAAAAAGGCTTGAGTGGACACCAACAGTGTCAGCTGTACTGGAGCCAGTGTCAACAAGATCCTGTATATATTGACTTTTTTTATGACTGGCAGCAGTCAATACATGATACAGTATATGTGACTAAGCTGTATGCATACTGCATTACTAGCAAATATTTTACAGGGTATAAGAAACCGTAAAATTCCTTAGCACTTCCATGTTGTGAAAGCAGCGGGTCCTTGTTTTTATTACATTGGCCTGGGGAGCCATGTGTACGGTATGAAGTGTGATTTAAAATGTATAACACTACGTGAGGATATGTAGTCACAGCAATTATTAGTTATGAAGCAGCTGTATTGAGTTTCAGTTGGTGTTGAATGACTTGCATGCCTGGGTCTGTGCTGTTAAAGTTCCCTCCATAACAGTAATTAAGCCTCTAAAACTGTCTGCTTTGTCTTTCAAACAGGGCCAAGTGAAAAAGATGAAAGGAAACAATAGTTTGGAGACCGTCCATCTATACGCACGAGATGTCACAGGACTACAGGAGACACAGTGGTTGAGGAACAAATGGTGCGTGCTATAAATATATTCTATGCTTATCAAAGGGGCTGTAGTTTGATTTCAATACATTATACTGTGGCATTGAATGATACTTGAAAAGGAATAAAGGGTGACATTTACATCTACGTTAACTATGACTAGTATGACTAATAACAATGAACAAATCACATTCACACACTGTGTATTGTGTTTTAGTATTTTAGAGAAATGCCGTTCACCCAAATGTTTTCTGTCACTTGAAATTTTCCTCTGACCACGGCATTTTTGTGAAACCAAACAGCACGGTGCGTGTGATTGATGTTCTAGCCTCAAATGATGGGTGATCAATACATCTCCATTGATTTTTCTGACTCCTGTGCGTAGTCTGCTATGAGCCACAATGTGAGGGTGAAGGACAATTGGAAAAAAGAGATGAAATAGTGACAAATGACTAGACACAATTTACTAAGGAGTCGTAATCAACTGCCACTGCTGTTCAATAGAAATATGCTAGTTGTCCGCCTATATCAGTACACCCTAACAAGTAAACATCTTGCTCCTATATGCCTGTCCAGCTAGGACCAGTTCACACAGGTTCCTGTTTATAGTTTGCATTTCTCGTCAATCCAAAAATTCCTATTGGATTCCTTATTAAACATGATTATATATACACACAGTACTGTATATACAAGTAGGCTATATAAATGGCATTATAATTATTTAATGATTTAACATTTTTCATGATAAACTTCATGGGTTTCTGTTTGCATTTCTCATCAATAATAATATTAATAATAATAATAATTATTATTATTATTATTATTTTGGCTTTAAGCAATGTATTAATTTCAAAATTTCTCATACATTTTAACACACACACACACACACACACACACATAAGATTTGGAATTGTTTAATACATTGCTTAAAGTCAAAATTATTTTTTATTTTTATAATATTTTTTATAACAGTAATTTCTGGTCCTCGAATCTGTTTGGCTGAGAGGTCTTTCAGAGGTCAAGCAAACCCACATACTTTTTCGTGAGTTTTGTTTAGGCGAGAATGTAGTTGTTTAGACCTCAAATATGTGATTTATATATAAACATATCACAGATTTGACAATTTGTTTAGACATTTTCAGAGATGTGAGCTCCAGGCCGTCAGCGGCCGTTCAGAGCTCATGTACCCGCCGAGAACAGCTTTTTTCCGGCCAGTCCTTCGGGAATTTGTCGCTGGCTTTTATGATGTTAGTTAAAAAAGAAATATAATTGGTTTAAGGTATATCAAAAATGGACAGTCTTTGGTTTTTATTAATTTATTACTTTTTCCAAAGCAAATCGATTTGGCTAAGAACAAAGTTAAGTTTCATAACTTTCAATTTTTATTTAAAGGACAAGTTCGGTATTTTACACTTAAAGCCCTATTTTCAGATCGTTTCTGATGAAATAGAACGGTTAAGATTAAAATTTGGACACATGCTGCTGGCCCGAGAATTTTCAGTTTCTTTCGCTTTCCCCCCCCACCTCCACAATGGTTGCATAGGTGCACTGGAACAATCCTTCCTAAAACGCATTAAACTTTCGTTTACAAAGACGTGAAACTCACCGAGTGGTCAGGGGTGTTCACTGATATGCTCACACAAAAATTGCTGCAAAAGATGCTTTCCAACAGGTTTTATCGTAGTTTTTGTCCAACTCCATTGACTTGTATTGGATGTGCTGTGAGGTACGGTATTACTCCACCGCCGGAAACTGGACTGGAGTGTCTATTATTCAAGCTCTCAACGGAAGAATGTACGGGTGTGAGGCGTTTGGAAAAATAGGTCCACAGTTTTACAACGAATGGTAAAACACCTTTTGGAAAGCATCTTTTGCAGCGATCAGTGAACACCCCTGACCACTCTGTGAGTTTCACGTCTTTGTAAACGAAAGTGTAATGCGTTTTAGGAAGGATTGTTCCAGTGCACCTGCAGCCATTGTGGAGGTGGGGGGGGGGGGGGGGGGGGAGCGAAAGACATTTTTCTCGGGACAGCAGCATGTGTCCAAATTTTTATCTTAACAGTTCTATTTCATCAGAAACGATCTGAAAACAGGGCTTTAAGTGTAAAATACCGAACTTGTCCTTTAAATCAAATCCTGTTCTAATTATACCATGGTCTTTCTGAATACTTGATTCTGATTGGCTCAAAGGTGTGCAATAAAGTTCCAAGTTACTTTAATCACCGTTCTATACTAATGCACTGTTTTCATTGAAGCTCGCGCACACGTACGTCACTCGCACACAGAGAGCAGAGATCACGCTGCGCACACACAAACATTCAGGAGCACAGAAACTTATCAACTCTGCCCCGTGACTTTTATAAAAAAGAAATAGCTTCGCTACTGAATCACTACATTATATTTCTCAGCAACGCTGGGGTAACGTCGCTTGTTTTGAAGATATTAAACTTACAGCTTTGTTGATAATAGATAGAGACGCTGAACAGACGCAGGTAATTCACACACGCATCTCTCATCTCTCTCTCTTTCCATAATTAATTCAAATAAATGGTATAATTCATTCATTCAAATAAATGTAATTATACGCTCTACTTTATCTCTTTGTCTGATTCAAAGTGGGCAGAAATCTATTTCTAACAAGCCGTAACTGTTGAAAATAAAACTAAAGTATGACCATACTTATTATAGTAATTACAATAACTGGGAATAACTTGGTAATAGCCCATACTTCTAAACCTAATCTTAACCCATGTAGTTCCTTTATATCACCCAGTACTTTCTTAGGTAAGTATGCACATAAGTGCACATACTGTAAAATAAAGTGCAACCCACAATTATAATTGTTTAAGATATTAGTCCATCTGAAAGTCATGCTGTTCAGTGTATGCTATATGGTGAATGTTGACATTGGTATTACCAGTGTAAATAAGGCTGAATTTCTGCTGTCTAGAAGCACTCTGGGCCCCATGTGAATGATGATTAAATGATACTGAGCTTCTGCATTTTTAATTTTAAACTTTATGCCAACATTGTGTCAAAGCACTCCATGTTACCAAGACTACAAAACATTTTGGGAATGTAATGCATGTTTAATTCTCAGTATCATGTGGGCATGTGTGTGTAGGCAGTTACCATAGAAACGGCAATCCTAGCATCATGCACAAGTAACATTTTGGCACAGCAAAAGGGTTATGCCTCAGAGCTAGAATTGCATGATACTATCAATATATCTGATTGATTTTGTACATAAAGCAAACATGAGGACCTTTAAAAGTGAATGTGCTAATGAAAGAAAATATGCAAGCATATGCAGCCCATGCATGTGTCATGTGTGCATGACAATGTTGGTATGTGCATGCTTGTGTGTTCGTGGGTGTTTATAGTGGAAGTGTTTATGGTGGGATTTAAGAAATACTTTCAGCTTAACCATCTAACAGGTAGTTGCCCACACCGGTACCCAGTTGTTCCTTCCCATTTGTTGTAAAGGCCCTCTGACCCCTCCAAATATACACAGTGCCGGATGCTCCGTTTCTATGAAACAAAATAAACAGCATAACATATACACAGAAAGGCTAATGGTTCCATATAAAAGTGGTTGAAGCATTTCAGTGCTGCTAGCTTGTGAGTTTGCAAGACAATTGATGCTAGTGAGCTGCTCTGTTTATTTACTCTGTTTGTGTGCATGGCATTAAGTTTTCAAAGGGCTGAGAAGGGAGGGAAAGGGGTGGGGGGGATGAGACGGACGGCTATAATTTAAGTGAACGTCTGCAGGAAGAAGAGGTGGGAGGGACCTCTCAGTTAAATTATAATAATAAGCTCTCAATCGATGCAGGATCCCTTGCTAAAAATAGAAGCAGCTCTGGACTGAATTGTGTGTGTGTCCATAAAAGAAGTGGGCTAATATAGGGTCAATGATGTACACACAATGGAACCTGTGTAAACCCTCATTTTATTCTTAGTGATGTCACACAAGTGATGATAAAAATAAGAACAATTGACACCCTATTGGAAACTAGTACACAGAATGGCTGAGGTAGGAAATTCTGTCACAGTTTTCTGGTGTCAACCGAACAGCCTTCTGTCACACGACATTACAAATTAAGTGAGAGACCTGGAGTGATGTATTTTTCAATTCTAATGATTAATGGATTTCTGAAGCGCAAGGCGAAGAAAACGCATTAATGAAGCAGCCATTGAACTAGCAGCCATGGTCAGGGCCAGGATGACGAGGAGATGGTTGATGTCAACAGGAAAAAAAACAATGGCTCCCATCCATTTGTTTTCTGGGATATTTTTAGGCTCTGAAGCCACTGTGGTGAAGGACATTGGGCCCTATCTTAAACTCGGCGCAATGCAGCGCCAAGCGCGATGCAAGAGTTTTTTGCTAGTTTCAGTCCGACGCAGTTATCATTTTCACGTCCTGCGCCACGTTGTTTAAATAGCAAATGCATTTGCACCCATTTGTGCACGCTGGTCTGAAAACGAGGTGTGTTATGGCGCATTGTTGACACGTTGCTATTTTGAGGCATCAGAAATAGACTGCAATATTTTTTTGGGTCATTAAGAGCGCGTTAGTAATGTGCGCCTATAGGTGGGTCCATAACGCCTATGTGAGACAATAAAATGGAGTTACTCGCTCTTCGGTCTCAGACACCAACTCTCAGGTCCCCCGTGCCGAAATACAGGTTCTGCTAGAAAAAGGTGTGATGGAAAAGGTTCCCGCAACCCACAGCGAGTCAGGCTTTTACAGACGCGATTTCCTGGTCCCCAAAAAGGATGGTGGCCTCAGGCCCATCCTCGATTTGAGATCTCTGAATAAGACAGCCGTTCAGGATGCTAACCTTGATGCTAACCTTGAAGCATGCTAACCCCAAAAAGGATGGTGGCCTCAGGCCCATCCTCGATTTGAGATCTCTAATAAGACAGCCGTTCAGGATACTAACCTTGAAGCAAATCCTCTCGCAGATATTCCCAGGGGATTGGTTTACATCGGTGGATCTGAAGGACGCATACACCCCATCTGTATCAGGGGAGCGTCTCCAGATGGAAGGTAGTCGTAACAGAAGCCTCCAAGACTTTGCGAGGGCAGGCCTTTGGCTCTTGGACAGAGCCAATGTCCAGCTGGCACATCAACTGCCTGTAAATGATGGCAGTGCTTCTGGCTTTCAAGCAATTTCAACAGGAGCTGAGGGGGCACCATGTCTTGGTCCGGTCGGACAACACGACAGTGGTAGCCTATATAAATTGACAAGGAAGTCTCAGGTCCTGTCTTCTGAACAGACTGGTACGCTGCCTCCTCCTGTGGGCTCAGGACAATCTTTGCTCGATTTTAGCTCTGCATATGCAAGGGAGCAGATATTCTGTCCCGGAACAGACCGCTTCAGGGAAATGGAGACTCCACCCCCTGACGGTCCGCATGATTTGGAGTATTTTCGGACAGGCAGAAGTGGATCTCTTTGCATCAGAAGAGAATACCATATTCTCTACCATATTCACAGTTGGCCTCCTTTGCGCCTCTATGCCTTCTTGCCGGCAGCACTGCTCCCTCAGGTCATCAGCCTAATCAGGGAGGAAAAATGCTCAGTCTTACTCGTGGCACCACTCTGGCAGAACCAGCCGTGGCCGATCCCTCTGAGAAGGGACCTCCTTTCCCAAGTGAAAGGGTCGATCAGGCATCCCCAACCCAAGCTGTGGAGCCTCCACCTATGGCCTCTCGAACGGAGCCTTTAAGCCTTCCTCGTGGGTTATGAACACTGAGGTGAGGGCACCTTCTACCAGGCACCTCTATAGTCAAAAGTGGGCTATCCGGCTTATAGACCCTATGGCCTGCAAGATCGACACCATTCTCTCTTTTCTCCAGGAGCTATTGGACGACGGGCTCACTCTCATTGAATCCACTCAAAGTATCCACAGCAGCTATCGCGGCTCACCATGCCCCTATAGCTGGCCAGTCGGGAAACACGACCTGATGGTCAGATTTCTCAAGAGGGGCCAGGAGGGTTAACCTGCCTCGCCCCAACACAGTCCCTTCCTGGGACCTGTCCATTGTTCTAAAGACACTCATAGGCCCCCCATTTGAGCATAGACCTCTGTCCTGCTGGCTCTGGCATTGTTCAAGTGAATTGGTGATCTGCAGGCTCTCTCAGTGGACTCTTCCTACCTTGAGTTTGGGCCTAACGACAGTAAGGTGGTGCTTAAACCCAAACAAGGCTATGTGCCTAAAGTGCTCTCCACGCCCTTTAAAGAACAGATTATATTGCTCTCTGCTCTCCCCTCCACTGCACCACACCCACTCTGCCTGGTCTGGGCCCTTAAGGTGTACATTGAGCGCTCCAGCCAATTCAGGCAATTGGGGCAGCTATTTGTGTGCTTCGGAGGCCGCTCTAAGGTGCTGCCAGCTACGAAGCATAGACTGTCCCATTGGATAGTGGACACGATAGAGCTAGCCTACAAGTCGCCTCTCACGGATGACAGATGTAACCCAAACACATGTAACCCAAAACATAATGTAAATGTCCATGCCTGGTCCTCTCTCGTCCTTGACTGTAGCCGCTCCTCCATTTATGCTTCCGAAGCTCCTCTGTGAGAGATTCAAGACCGGTGCAGCGCTCAGGGGGCGCTCATCATCAGTCACACCACCGGCCTTGTGCCATTCTCTCACGGCTCTCGGCCCCGCTCTGCTTGCCACAGTTAACATTAGTTAATGCACTGTGAACCAACATAACCAATGAACAGCTGTATTTTTATTAACTAACGTTTTCAAAGATTAATAAATACTGTAACAATTGTATTGATCATAGTTAGTTAATGTTAGTTAACACATTAACTAATGTTAACAAATGAAACCTTATTGTAAAGTGTTACCTAAATTTTTTAATGGTTTATGTTTATTTCACCATTTCTTTAGCTGATTAGTGTTAAACATATAATAATTCATATTTGTATGGTGGATTTTCAAAGGTTATGTCTGAGGACTATGCACAGCGAAAACGAAAACTAGGACTGAAACTTTTATAAAGTGTGATTTAAACCACATGCTATGTTTAATAAAACGTTAATAAATTAAATAAAAAAAATTCTACTGGTCAATTGGGATGTAACTTGTTTTATTTACTTTACTGGCACTTGGTGGGGTGTTAATTTTGGACCCTGTTTATGTGTATCTGCACAGATGTTATGTAACAGACGTTGATAGCAACTCAAATCGATGGGCAATATGGGCCTGCTTCACATTATAATTACTATAGCAAAAAACTTATAGAGGTGATTTGTCAAACGCTGAATGAGACAGGTGCGCTCAACTAGCATATTCTCAAACGTTTCACGTTTGTAGTAACAAGGCCACATGTAGCGCTATCACTCTCTATCTTCCTCTCTTTCTCAAGAGTCCTTAACAATCTCACTCACACACACACACACACACACACACACACACACACACACACACACACACACACACACACACACACACACACACAAAGAGAGGCCCACACAGAGATAGACTCTCACATGGATGTGCCCACACAAACTTTCTTTGAATACTAACATCACTCACTCCTGAAATATATGATCCACGGTCACCGTGATTTTGCCAAGTAAGACATGTTCCTGGATCAATATATTTTGTTGATCCTGGAATAACATTCCTGTCCATAGTCCTTACTCTATCCCTACCCCTAAACCTAACCCTACCCATAACTTTTCCCTAGAGGGAAATGATAGGTGAATAACCCTGATGTTGAAGCACCTCACCCTGGTTCTAAGCCTAAAATTGACATTACCTGTAAACTTGTCCCACAAATCTAATTGGTTGATTGGAAAGTTGTTCCAGGATCAACAAAGATGTTGATCAAGGAACATGTGGTACTTGGTGAAATCACGTTCACCATGATCCATTGTATTCTCCCTCTTGTGTTGAACTGTTACCTTCTCAGTTGCACATCAGTGAATGACTTTAATTATTGTGCAAACAGAAAGCGCTATTTTTTT
This sequence comes from Squalius cephalus, assembly GCF_949319135.1. Classification (NCBI taxonomy): domain Eukaryota; kingdom Metazoa; phylum Chordata; class Actinopteri; order Cypriniformes; family Leuciscidae; genus Squalius; species Squalius cephalus. Next base: position 15,698,402 of record NC_137146.1, on the reverse strand, counting down.
AAACATAAAATCAGCATATTTCTTTATATTATAAAGAAATTAGACTCCCCTAATTAGAGTTAATTAGAGAATTAAGGTTGTGTAATAATGGGATTATTTCTGAAACTGTACATGAAAAAGGCTGAAGGCTAAATATAAAAGAGAAAGGAAATTAACTGCAGCCCAAACGTGAATTTTAATTATATAGTTAATATCTGGACTTGTAATATCTGGATGTGAAGTGCAGAATGAGTCGGACATTTTAGAGGTCATTTTTATGAGCTAAAACATTAAACAAAAGACACAGAGCTTTTTCATATTTTCAAAGACTTTTTTTAAATCTTGATATTAAAAGAGTAAAATCTAATGAATAAATAAAAGACTATATTTGTATGAATGGTGTTCCAGGTAGAATACAGTACACCGTGCTTGACAATTGTGACAAAAAAATCACAATAGAAAAGACCATCACTCTGTTTCATGATGACTTTAACATCTCAAGTGTCCATTGAAAAGTTCATGAGAGAAGGAGAAAAAGAGAAGTTTATGTTGATTCTATAATTTTTTAGATGATTATTTGGTTATTTACTTGCAGGTCATGATCACATGTTACTCTCAAAGCACAGTTATAGTTTTAGATTTATAACTATATAGATTTATATATAGAAACTATATAGATTTATAGCCTGTTTCCCTTGGGTCCCTGTGCTATGTATTATGCAATAGTTTGCGCTTGTTTGAATGCCTGGATGAATCCAAGTTTATGTATTCATGTATTCAGTATCTGCTATGCTTCAGAAATTTCTCTGCACTCATCAAAACCTCAGACCATAAAAATGTTAACTTCCACTTGACTGTAAACGAATCAGGGTCCAGTTTCTTTTGAATTCACCTACTGTATCTGCTTAGGTCAGTCTTGACTGGGCAACAAAACGTCAGCAGCCTGGTTTCTGATGAACGAGGGGTCGTTATTTACGGTTTGCCAGTAGATCGGTGTCATATCGCAATTATGGAGAACTTCCTGACATTCTGCCATCCCTCTGTGGCACTTTGCTGACAGTCTTCATTTGTACAGACAGCCAAGGCTGTGCCCCATGGTATCTGGGAAAAGGTCAGGCAGAGAGTCTTGTTTGTGCCATTACTGTGGTTGACAAGAGCTTTTAAAGCTACAAATGGATGAGAGAACAAGTGCATCTAATCTTATCTAATTTTGTAAAGACCTCATGTTTGATACAATTGTTTACTGATAAACTCATTGTGACTGAATCTGATGGTGATGAGGAGTGAAAATGGCTTGTGTAGGTCAGACAGTTCATTCTAAAGTGGTATAGGGCAATCAGTTTCTGGTTTCTAGCTCAAAATTAGCATTGCGTCATACCTAAGGGCTTTAATTGCTTCAAATAAAAGGATATGTAAGGGATTATGTTCAGGGAAAATGACCCCGTCTTGTATCACACTGAAGGGATTTATTTTGTAATAATGACTGGATGATTGTACATTATCCTGCTTAATACACAGCTAGTGACTAAATAAATAAATAAATAAATACATTTACATGAGAATTAAATTTATAATTGTATCTGTATATCACTTAAAGCCTATCAAAGTAGTCCATTACAACATATAAAAATATCAGCCTAGCAACAAGACAAACACTGCAACAATATTACAGTACTAATAATTTTTAAATACTAAAATATTTGTGTTAATATATTATTAAAAACATAATTTGAGGTCATTTACACTACAATCCATAACAAAATGCCACCAGTTGCATTTGTATAAAAGTAATATTTTTTACATTTTTTATTAAACAAAAAACGTGAAAGTAATGCCAGTTTTACTAATTCGAATAAGGAAGCTGATTGCAATAAAGATGAGTGCTGAATCGCAGTGTTTTGAAGGCTTATTTAACTGAAAGAAACACAGAGCTTAAATACACAGAACTAATTAACCAAATAAACATCAGGTGCAAACGATAATCAAACAATGATTAACCAAGGTAACTAACTGAAAACAGTTCAAGAAAAACAATCTTCTTAACCCTAAACTTTTGAGCTGTATAATGTTTGTCTTTGCACAGTGCAGAACAGGAGAAAGTATTTTAATGTAGAAAAAAAATGCACACTTCACCTTTAACAATCAAGTCTTTTCAGTTAACTTTGTTTGCAACAAGCATCTTTAAACTTTAATGATACCTTGTAGCCTAGTGAATTTCAAGAATGAGTAAAGCAATTTAAAATAAATCAGCAGAATACTTATCTCATTAATACATTTAAAATGAATCAGCTGAATGTTTACCTCATTAATATTGATTAAGTGCGCAAGCAGGCTGCTCATGGTTACAGACACGTATCAATGGCCGTTTTACAGCACATGTAATGATACCTGTTTCTGGCCTGTTTGATCTTATCCTCCAGTTGCAATGGGTGTCAGAAGTCTCAGTTTCTAGTGCTTTATACTTCTTCCACTTCTATAAGTAGGGTTGAGGCGGAAAAAAAAATCCAACGTGCACTAGAACTAGAAGCTCAAATTAAACACCACTGACAAAAAATATACAAAGACAGTTAGTTTAGTGCTCATTGTGAAATAACCTTCAGATCAGCCATCAGATGATGGACAACTGTGTTGAAAAGGGGACGTTATTAGAAATTGCTTGCAGTGAGTGTCTCTATGAGGACGTCCTGCGACTGGAGGAAGTTTCTGGAAAATGTTCCCCCCTAGGTCAGTTTCAGAGGATTATAGTCTTTACGACTCACCTCTGTACTCGCCATAATTGTAATTGAGAACACCTCATTTTGTAACCCACACCTGAAGGGATGTCAAGCTCGGTCTACTTAATTAGACTGTCGAGGGAGAGGTAATTAACCTAATACAGTTTAATTACACAGAGTGCGTGTCCCTGAATGTTTAATCAAATGTTTATTTTGGTGTTCAATTCTGCGTGCAATAGACTGGCATCATTAAACTTCAATCAGTACTCAGTGAAGATGTAGTGGTTATATTTTAACAATAGATAGTACATTTTCTGCAGTCTATAAATAATAAACAACAGTATACTGTATTCATTGAAGAAACTTGGCCGTGGCTATTTTCAAGTGTAAGTGATACCAAGAAAGTTTTTTTTTTTTTTTTTTTTTGCATACTGGATAAAACCAAAATGTTGTCACATCCCAGCAAGCAATAGCCGTCATTTCACCGTCTAGGTTAACTATAGACCCAGTATAGTCCGGCTATATGAGTAACCCACTTCTAGCCAAAATAACCTTTTACGTGTTGGTTTTGCCAAAATATCTGGTGCAATGTATATTCCATCATGTAAGCAAAGTAAACAGTGATTACAAGGTGTCTTTTATCTCCCCCATGTCTTTTAAATTTTCTATTATGAAATAGCCAGTTAAATAAAGGCTTTTTATACATTTCTAAAGAAGAGTGCCTTGGATTTCCTTCAACTACATTATAGTGATTACAATGTGTTTGGTTTCATTTCTTCACTCATTTCATTTCTTTGTTCAGCAAATCAACGATGATAACTGAAAAATAACAGAACGAAACAGGAAGTATATATACACTGGGAAATAAGACACAGGTGTGACTAATGAGTAACCAAGTGTGGCAGGTGTAGGATTGAAAATAATCCAAGATATTTTAAATGAACAAAGATATTAGCTTTACTGTTTTCCACCCCCTCTTTCGCCAATGACCATTTGGAGTCCCTAAAGGCAATGAGTTGCTGATAGTGATTAAGGCCTGTAGGCCAAGATGTGTGTACTTTGGGGGTCTATGAATTGTCACACCTTTAGTACAGTGGGGGAAGTTGTAATTATCTGATTGGTCAGTTTGAACGTCTCACATTTGGGTTTTAGTCACATGGTCATGGAAGGGATAAAAGAAGATTGAAACTGTTGCTCTGTCTCTTTTATGCTCTGGCTCTCTTCTTAATCTTCTATCTATCTCTCAGGTAACATTTTACATATATGCTGGGTAAGATTATCATCATCTCATACATCTATTTTGTAACTATTTTAAGTGTAACCATAACCATAGTTTGTCATTAAACCTTTTCAATTACAAACATTCGCTAACTAGTTTTGATTTGGTATTGACTTGGAATTGCTTCCTATTGCAATACAATATTGTCACTCTCTATAGCAATGCTCTCCTACATATTAAGCTAGTGTAACTGTGCTTATTTCCGTTGTTGGTATAAGTAGCAGTGGGTGGTAAGAGACAAGAAATGTTCTTTAGTCATTCGGCAGTCTTGCAGTCTGAACCCCTGCAGGAAATCCACCCTTACAGATGGTGCCGAAACCCGGGATCTCTTGCAGTGAGTTTTCTGAAATTTACTTTGATCGGTCATCAGAATGAGGAAATTTTTTCACAGTTGATTTTGTGAATGGATTAGAGCTGACCTTCTGACCAAGAAATGGGTAAGTCTGTTTTCATCGTTTAATGGTATGATAGGAAATTATAGTCTCCATTTGCATGAATTGAATGAAACAGAATTTAGAAGGTAAATAGCTTCAATAGTCTCATTACTGTACAATCTGTGAATATTCAAATCTCCTCAGGGATGGAAGGGAAAAATTCTAATAACAGTGACGTATTGTTTGCTTTATGGAGCAAAATATTTGAGCCTACCTTGTGTAAACTCAAGAAAGAGTACATTGGAATTAAATGTCCAGATGAGGAAATGCTCCAATGGTGGGACACAATTGGCAAACATCAAAAGAAATCAAACATGATGAAATAATTGAAGCTTTAAACTTCATAAGTTTTACACGGCTACGTGAGTTAACTATGTGTCTATCTTCAAGTATAGATGCTAAATGTAAAGAAGTGCAATCTAAAAATGCAGAGGCACAAAATTCTGAGGCAAAGATTCAAGATCTTCAAACACAGCTAATTACTGAGCAGCTAACCCTGACTGAAAAGTGTAAAAATCACAAAGAGACCATTGCAGATCTCAAGGCTAAGCTGAATGCTAAAAAGTCCATGTCACCCAAAATGCTTAACAGCGATGGGACTAAAAAACATGTTCACTTCTTAGAGGAGGTGACTTGCTCTAATGAATCTGAAACGTTTAGTTCAGAAAATGCAGGTTCAACTGTCCAAGAAAGTGTGTCTATTTCAGTTCTTAAGGTGATGCAACACCGTAATAGCACAGAGTCATGTGCCAGAACGCACGGTGTACAAGCATTAGAGAGTCGAGAAAATCCTCAAACTCCAGGATATCGTAGCAATCAACCCTATGGTAAAGAGAGCAGGTTTTGCAATTCCTTTCAGAAAATAGGCCATAAAGAGGGAAAATGCTGGTCACTAGGTAGGGGTAGACCTACTCATTTTCAGAAAGATAGCAAAGCACTTTCTAAGAGCAAAAATCAGCGATCTGCATGCACAGGTAAAACTCTTAGTGAGTTAACTGCTTTGTTCATGCAAGGCCTTCAGCTATTAACTTCACTTGCTACTGGGTTAGTAGCCCAATAGCAACAAGTTTAATATCCAAATTGCAATGATCCTGTTTGAATTTTCAAATCTGTAATTGTGCGTTACACCTTGTGCTCAAAGAACACACTTTATAGTTGTTTGTGCTACTACATGTCCACATAGGCTAATTAAGTTTATTCTTTAAAACTCTACAGTATTTTCCATATAGCTGCAGTAAAACCATGTACAGGAGCATAGAATTGCCATGTGGCTACAATGTGATTCACAATTGCATTAACCATGAAAATGCTTTCCTCACAACAGGATTTAGTAAAGTTGTACTTGCACTTTTATCATGCTTCTTAACTGAAACATTGGTGTGGAAAGATTTTGAGCCAGATCACACCTCGTACTCACATTCTCATGCTGGCTCCCTGTTACAAAAACAGGACCAAATTTGCATCACAATTGTAAAACCTCCTCACCTTTGGTTGGGGCATGAATGCATTTACACATAGCCATAGCTAAATGCAGCCACATCATTTGATCTTCACACAAAGTCAAATCTGCATCTATCTGATTCTGCCTCACAAAATGAATGCATACAATGTTATTTAAGTCTTTACATCTAGACTGAATTATAACTGCAAATTTCATCTAGTTGTTTTGTTTTTCTTTGGATTTACTTAATCACTTATGTTATCATTTGTCTCACCAAGTTAAATTGTAAAATGTATGTCAGTATTTATCACTTTTACCAAAGTACAAAAAATTGTGTTATCATTAATGCATTTGAAACATTTCTGAAACTTATTTGATTTCTGCTCATTTGTATTTTGTCGATTTGACTTGCAACAATGTTTTTGGACATTAATTCAATTGAATCTCTGTTTGGTTTGGTTCCATGGAATATTTTGCTGATACTCTTCATGAAATGGAGTTGTAAACCAGCGTTTGTTGTTTTGTTGTAATGCAATTTATTTAAATGTATCCAGAAACAGTGTAAGAGCTTGTAAGATCTTCTTTTATTCTCCCTTGACCATATTTTTACATCAATTTAAGGGCTTTTTGCCAGAGACAATTTTTAATCTGATCATATCAATCCTCTGACCAATGACAAATGCCACATATATGCTTTTTCTGTTTGTTGTTATGCTCTTTTAAATCACAGGAGCCCTGCCACCTAAGTTCATATCCAGTGTCCTATCTCAGAAAGAGACAGCTCCCAGATTGCTGTCTCACTGTCCCACTCATTTGCTCCCAGATTCAGTGCCTGTTCTTGTGGAGGTGTGAAGTATTCGATGGATGATTTGCATATCTTTCTTTCCTGTAGCTCAAATAGTAGAGCGTTGGCGCTTGCAACACCAAGGTCATGGGTTCGATTTCCTGGGAAAGCAAGAACTGATAAGAATGTAAAATGTGTACCTTGAAATGCAATGTAAGTCGCTTTGGATAAAAGCATCTGCCAAATGCATAAATGTAAATATCTATGATCGGTGCAACACATTTGATGGAGCATCCTCATGCAGGGCTGAAAGGAGAACAAAGTCTGAAGACTGACCAACTGCTATTGCAACAAGCCTGGGCGAAAAGTCTAAAGATGACATCTACACACAACAGACAGCATGTCTTTATGGACGGTGCACCTTTGGACTCCATGTGTGTGGCCAACGGTGCCAAGAGGGGAATTTGTTGGATTGAAAATAATCCAATAACCATAGTTTGTCATTAAACCTTTTCAATTACAAAGGATGCGCTAACTAGTTTTGATTTGGTATTGACTTTGAATTGCGACCTATTGCAATACAATATTGTCACTCTCTATAGCAACGCTCTCCCACATATTAAGCTAGTGTAACTGCTTATTTACGTCGTTGGTATAAGTAGCAGTGGGTGGTAAGAGACAAGAAATGTACAGTTTTCTACTATCTTGCTAATAACGTTTCTTTAGTTATTCTGCAGTCTTGCAGTCTGAAGCCCTGCAGGAAATCCACCCTTACACAGGGTAGGTAAGTTCCCTCCCTATTAGTGGTCACTGAATGATTGTCAGGAGTGACAGCATATCAGCATTCAATCCCTGCTGCAGTTATGCCACATGGCTAATGTTGCTGTCGGTGCACATGCATTAGTAAATTCTAGTTTTGTACACATACTTGTATATAAGCTGCTGCAAACTGTGCTGTGAGCAACAGCATGACCCATGTGTGTCAGTGACCATTCTCTGGTATGCATATTCTTATGAAGAGTTCAGATGCAAAAGCCTCTAAGTGCCATCTGAAATTTTCTTCTTGAATGCTAATTTGTATCAAGGTTGTATATTTAAGTTCAGTAATTTCACTTAAATAGCAATGAAAATTACCTATTAATTGTCATTTAAGTGAAACTACTGAACTTAAATATACAAGCTTGATAAAAATGATAATTCTAGAAGAAAATTTCAGATGGCACTTAGAGGCTTTTGCATCTGAACTCTTCATATATATATATATACACTGCTCAAAAAAATTAAAGGAACACTTTGAAAACACATCAGATCTCAATGGGGAAAAATATCATGCTGGATATCTATACTAATATGGACTGGGTAATGTGTTATGAACGAAAGGATGCCACATCGTTTGATGGAAATGAAAATGATCAACCTACAGAGGATTGAATTCAAAGACACCCCGGAAATCTAAGTGAAAAAATGATGCAGCAGGCTTGTCAATTTTGCTGAAATTTCAGTGCAGCAACTCATCATGGTACTCAGTAGTTTGTATGGCCCCCACGTGCTTGTATGCATGCCTGACAACGTCGGGCATGCTCCTAATGAGACGACGGATGGTGTCCTGGGGTATTTCCTCCCAGATCTGGACCAGCGCATCACTGAGCTCCTGGACAGTCTGAGGTGCAACCAGGTGATGTCAGATGGACCGAAACACAATGTCCCAGAGGTGTTCTATTGGATGTAGGTCAGGTGAGCGTGGTGGCCCTTCAATGGTATCATTCCTTCATCCTCCAGGAACTGCCTGCATGCTCTCGCCACATGAGGCCGGGCATTGTTGTGCACCAGGAGGAACCCAGGACCCACTGCACCAGCATAGGGTCTGACAATGGATCCAAGGATTTCATCCCGATACCTAATGGCAGTCAGGGTGCCATTGTCTAGCCTGCAGAGGTCTGTGCGTCCCTCCATGGATATGCCTCCCAGACCATCACTGATCCACCACCAAACCGGTCATGCTGAACGATGTTACAGGCAGCATAACATTCTCCACGGCTTCTCCAGACCCTTTCCTGTCTGTCACGTGCTCAGGGTGAACCTGCTCTCATTTGTGAAAACCACAGGGCACCAGTGGCGGACCTGCCAATTCTGGTGTTCAATGGGAAATGCCAATCGAGCTCCCTGGTGCTGGGCAGTGAGCACAGGGCCCACTAGAGGATGTCGGGCCCTCAGACCACCCTCATGAAGTCTGTTTCTGATTGTTTGGTCAGAGACATTCACACCAGTGGCCTGCTGGAGGTCATTTTGTAGGGCTCTGGCAGTGCTCATCATGTTCCTCCTCGCACAAAGGAGCAGATACCGGTCCTGCTGATGGGTTAAGGACCTTCTACGGCCCTGTCCAGCTCTCCTAGAGTAGCTGTCTGTCTTCCTGGAATCTCCTCCATGCTCTTGAGACTGTGCTGGGAGACACAGCAAACCTTCTGGCAATGGCACGTATTGATGAGCCATCCTGAAGGAGCTGGACTGCCTGCGCAACCTCTGTAGGGTCCAGGTATCGCCTCATGCTACCAGTAGTGACACTGACCCTAGCCAAATGCAAAACTGGTGAAAAACAGTCCAAAAAGATGAGTAGGGAAAAAATGTCAGTGGCCTCCACCTGTAAAACCATTCCTGTTTTGGGGGTTGTCTCACTGTTGCCCATCTAGTGCACCTGCTGTTAATGTCATTAACACTAAAGCAGCTGAAACTGATTACCAACCCCCTCTGTTACTTAACTGACCAGATCAATATCCCAGGAGTTTAACTGACTTGATGCTATTCTCTGATTAAAAAGTGTTCCCTTTATTTTTTTGAGCAGTGTATATATAAGCAATAAGGTACGAGAGGCTGTGCTGTATCGTGAATAAGTAACGGCTGAAGGGCGTTGTTAGGCACAACATATATATACTGTACAGTATATATACTGATTTATTTGTGGACGTTCTGTCTCTTATGGTGCTGTTGGGGTGATCACTTCTTGCATAAACGCTATTAGGACGTCACTGCTGTTTTGAAGTTTTTTTTTTATTTTGTTTTGTTTTTTTCTCATGCTAAAACTGGTGTGCTTGGGTGGTATTGCATCTGTTTTGATCCGCTTACCGCCGAATGTGCTTGAGTTGTGCACACGTGCCTGTTTTTTTGTTTTTTTATGTGGTGCTGTTCTTAGTTGTTGATCAACATGATTAACATGATCAATGACTAGTCAACATCAAGCTTAAAGCATCATGGTAGAGCATTAAAGTCGACAAGTGTGTGCAACCCCTACTGAGCAGGCTGGGCAGACTGTAGTCCTGTCAGGATTTGAGTTTATTTGTTCATGTTTAGAGTTTGTTTTTGACCTGTTTTTCTGTTCAGTCCCGGGGTTCTTTGTACGTCGCTAACTCACTTAGCTGGATTTGATTGTTGGCGATTTGGCATGATCTTGGATTGTTTGGTTCTTCGATGCTCATCCTGGACTTGCTGTCATAGCAACAGGTCCGTAAGCTTAAACCTGCTCGCGAGCAGGCTTATTTCATGTTAACAGGATTAGATTGTGGCTTTATAAGCGAAGGTGATATGTCTTTCGCAGCCATGTCTTGTCTGTTTTTACGACAGCAACCTGTTGCTGAAGGTGCAAGAATAATACGCAGAGCTTTTCAAATTAATCGCGTATTGCGAGATAGACAGGACCCTTTAGCGCAGCGTGATATTCTACTTATTGAGAGAAATAATTTTTCTCGTCAGGGTGTCATATACATTATTCATTTGTTGGAACCACATTAAATGTTCGACTCAGAGTCGGGCTTTAACAACGGCACAAACTGTTTGCATTGCATTGAGATTCTTTGCGAGTGGCTCTTTCCTTTACTCTAAAAGGTACATTATAATTGTTAATGAAGATCATTGGTGTCATAGACTGCACACACATACCCATCAAGGTCCCACCAGGCCCCAATGAAGGGGATTTTGTGAACCGAAAGGGGTTTCACAGTGTAAATGTGCAGGTAAATTACTATTAAGATTCTTAATATTCCAGATTAGTAATATATACAAAAATAAATAAATAAATAAATAAAATAAAAAACCTCATCAAAAAGTATGCAGTTGACTGACTAAAAATATCTTAGATGGTGTGTGACTCCATGTCCTATATTACAAATGTGGAAGCAAAATGGCCTGGATCTGTGCATGACTCCATAATTTTCAGAGAGTCGCATTTATGCACATTATTTGAACGTGGTAAGGGAATTTTTTTTATATCAAGCTCACTGTATTACATAAATTTATTCTGAGCATAACAACTGCATTTTTCCATTATACAGGTTCTTACGACAGGATCCGGCTTGGTGACAGGTGACCTTCATTAAATTAATAAATACAATATGCTTAGTTCCTTGAGTTTTATTTCAATTTCTTTGTCAAGAAAAGCCAGTGATTGTCATCTTTTGCCTGCAATAAGAGATATTGTTATACAAGGTCAGCAATAGTACTCTGTGTGAAATAGCATATTTGCACTTACTCTGAAGTTCCTTTTGAAGCAACTCAATCTCTAGTGCCAGTTTTTTTCTTCTTTAAGGTGTCAAGATCACCCTGTGCCATTTTTGGATAAAAATAATTAAAAAAAGAAAAAAGAAAAAAGAAAAAACCTCATGCAACAAAAATAAAGGAAAAGTACTACACTGCCCACCACTGTATCACTTTGTGCAGTAGGCCTTTCCTCCTGCAACTCATATTGCAGTCAGAAATAATATGTACACAACTATAAATTAAGTAAAGTTATTTATGCACTTACAAGTACTTCCTCCAAAGGACAGTAATCTGAGAGGGTTTCTTCAATGTCCTGTGCAATGGAAACAAATGGGTATTACACTTTCTTCCCTTTTGATGTAAAGTTAGAAAAAGTCCACTTACTGCACATATTTCAGCCACCACTTTCTTGGGAACAGGTCACCACTTTCTTGGGAACAGGTAAAAGTGTTGGTGTATCATGCTGGTGTAACTGCACAAAAGAGGAAAACACAATGGCATTACAATGAACTACACTAGGAAAAAAAATGGGATCAATAACTCATGGCAGAATATTTTTACATTAAGTTCAGCAGTTTTCACCTTCACAAGTCAAAGCAATTGATCACTGCTCAACTCAATATTTAACAGTTGAAATGACTATACCAGCCATTTGGATTATAGGCCTACTTAATTTAATGCAGCAACACATTATTTTACAGTGTAGCAAGAGAATTTAAAACTCATTTACCAGTAATGAAGGAGTTGCTGCTACTGGTCCCTGGCTTTTGGTCGAAGAAAGAGCTGCCCCCAGGGATGCCCTCCACAATGGGTCGGTTCACATTTAACCCAAGGGCCAGCTCTTCTGATAGGGTATAATGTGGGGGTGAGGACCACCACCTGTTTTTTTTCTGCTCAGCCTTTTTCTTGGTTGCTGTTATAAACAGACAAACACATCATTTAACAGTGTTAAAGTCAATTTTTTTGTAAAAGAGACTAAGAACAGTATAAGTAGAAAATATTACCATTTTGAAGAATACTCCTGTACTTCACTTTTACTTGTTCCCATGTTCTAGTGGGTCTTGAGGTGGCTCTGACATTAAGCAATTATGAAATTATTAAAATACAAGAATATATACTGTAATAAGTGATAGAACCATAACATGGTGAGCACTTACGCATTTAATTTGTCATTTAATTTATTTTTTGCCAGCTCCTGGCTTTTGCACACTTTGAGGTGTTCCCTGGTGTTTTAATTAAGCTTTCAAATTCAGCATAACCTTCAAGAAATAACTCTTACTCTGCAGCGGGGAAAAACTGAGCGTGCTCTTTGGCCATGGTGAGCAGCCAATAGCAGCATTGCTGATCAATGTTTCTACTATCGATACATATCCCATTTTAAACCAGCGCATGAAGGCGCAATTATCTCAGATAACTCAGTCCAGCCATACTAATCATAACCGGCAGGTGTGTTCGAAGAACCTAATTAGCCAGATCATGATTAGGCCGATGATATCTTGGATGTCTCATTTGATCTCGGATGTTTTAAGCAACCTACGAAGAACGGACCCCTGTTTGAGTTTTCTTTGTCAAATCTCTGTTTGTTTCCTAGTTAGTCTTCTAAACTGTTAATTACTTCAGTTCTTCTTGTTCTCTCCCTGTTTGTTTCTATGGTTACTGATTGTGTTAGTTGAGTTCAGGTGTGTCTTGTTAATCAGGCTCATTAATAACTCTTGTTTACCTGTGTATTTAAGCCTGAGTTTAATTCTGTCTAGTTGTTTGTCGATGTCGTTGTAAGCTTGGTTGTACTGTTCTGTGTATTAGAATTCCAAAGTATCCTGAGTATTTCTGTTAGTTTGAGATTAATAAAGACTGCTGCATATAGATTCCGTTTCTTCTCTGCTGCAACCAGGGCCTATGATGTCACACTTGGAGTGCCCTTGCACATAAAAGGGTGCCTAAGTTACACATTATCAACAATTTTTTCTGAAGGAGATTTGCCTTGCAGGCATGCTCTAAAGCAGGGTTCACCAATCTCGGTCCTGGAGGGCCGCTGTCCTGCAGAGTTTAGCTCCAACCCCAATTAAACACACCTGAACCAGCTAATCAAGGTCTCACTAGGCATACTAGAAACTTTCAAACAGGTGTGTTGGAGCTGGTTGGAGCTAAACTCTGCAGGGACAGCGGCCCTCCAGGACCGAGATTGGTGAACCCTGCTCTAAAGTATGGTCTGAAGTATGATCTCGCTCCCCTTCTCTGGGAACCTGGTTGCATATGCAACCTAAGACGTTCCCTTTCGATGCAACTTGGTATTGATGCTGTGGGGATCACAATTCCCACTACACCATGCTGAGATTATGCACACCCACTAGGTAGGGAAATGTGCACAAACAGAGCAAGCATCACATTAAGTGATTGCAGAACTTGCCAGAATCAAAAAGTGTCAACACCCAAGCACATCCTATGTGACCTGAACAGTGGCTTTCTTCCCTAAAGCCAGTGTCCCAAGAAGAACATATTCTGGCCTGAGAGGGTCATTGGGAGTAGTTCAGTAGTTAGTAAGAAGGGCAGGCTACAAACTCCAGAATGTCATAACCCAAAGGGGAACAATGTCCCTCATGAATAGATTGATAAAGGGAGGGAGACAAACGAGAGAAATGGGGCATATCGATTTTTTTTTTCAACCTGCCCCGAAAGCCTCTATACCCTAAGGGAATCAGAGGGGAGATTAAGCCCTATTTAAAACCCCATTAAGTTGTTGGAGCGGGTGGAATAAGAATGGGACACTATGTCCGTTCCTATTTATCCAGTTCTACCCTAAATATAAAAAAGGAACTCTCCAGTGACCTCCAGCACTGCGCCAAAGTGGGCAACAAATAAGAGGGACGCCATTTCAAGTGATCTACCTCTATGGTCATCCCTACTATACACAGATCATAGGGGGAAGCATTTAATCCTACCTAAAACTTCAATCTGAATTATTGGAGAGGCAGATGGGAGCTTGGGACGCAAAGCATTTTGCCCAATGCTACCCCCATTCACCAAGCCCAGGTGAAAAAGACGTACTATTGGTGATGTTTTTGGTACAATACAAATATACTATAATGCATTTTTAATACATTTAACAGAATGTCTTTTTCACCAGGGAGCTTCACCCATGTGGGGGAACACTATCCTACTATTTACATAATATAGACAGTACTGCACCCAGCCTAAGAAACAGGTGACAGAGAGAGCGGGTTCCATTTGTTCTCTCCTTTAAAAAAAAAATTGTTAACCTGCTCTAACTCTGTGCCTATTAACTTGGCAACTGTTGCTCTAACTAGCACGAGCCCGACAAGGAAGTGTAATGACTCCAACACCTCCCAGCCAAAATGCTGGAGTGGAACTGATGAGAAATTAAATTCTATTTACATTGTTTACCAACCCCAAGACTCGTGGTTGACTATTAATACAGAAGGCAACTGAGAGGAAGAGGGTTGCATTTTTTCACTGTGAACATCCTATAAAGAAGTTGCCTCCAAGCAGTGTTCACAACAAGCATTGTCTCTAGACCAATCAGAGACAAACACCATTTCATCATCAGTCCAGATTCAGAGCCTGCCCCAACATCGTCCTTGCTAGGAAGAGGAAGTTGAGGGCTTGGAAGGTTATTTGTACCTTCGCGAGATGTATTTTCTTTATGCAGCTGGCTGCACTCTCCCCCCCTGAATTTCCCCAACATTGCCTCAATAGAGGTGCCAAAGAGCCCAGAGGGTGAGATCAGGGCATTGAGGAGAAGAGTTTTCTCCTTATCCTTGAATTCCTACCGATTAAGCCACAGGTGCCTCTCTGTGATCAGGAAGCAGTCAAGCAACAGTCGACAAGCGAAAGAAGTGAAAGAAGCAGTCAAGCAACAGGAGGTGACAGTAACAAACGAGACTTCTAACAAACTGTCTCAGGTCTGAAGTACCTCAGCAACTGCCTCAGGTGGCAATCCCTGCCCCTGGATTATGTCCTTAAGCAAGTCGGCTTGGTATACCTACAACACTGCCATAGTGCGCAGAGCACTGCCAGCCTGACCCGCATATGCCTAACCTATAAGACCGGAGCCCTCAATGAGGATACCTCTGTGAGAGATAGCTTGCCAGCGTCTCTTCCACAGGGGGCACCTGTACATACTGTACCCCTGCTCACATAATCCCTCCTATGAGGGTTCTTCCCCAAAATTCAGGAGCTTTCAAAAATTACTTGTTTTATTGACTGTAAAGTTCTCTTTAATATGCTTGCCACAAAACGTGAAAAGGGCAACATTTTCCATAAAAAAAGAATGAAAATAAATACACTTAGAACATACAAAAGTATATTATACAACACATTCAAATAAACAAAAATTATCCTTTTAAACAAATCAAATCCCAAAACCTACATTTCCCATAATTCCCGACAAAAGATTTAAAGGGCATCAGTAAACACCGCGCCCTTTTAATAACCGGCCGCCGACTAACGTTGCAGTCATTGATCCTGGCACAACCACTGTTAAGACATATAATAATACAAAAACAACATTGAAAAACAGAGCAATTCCAATAGGGTCCTCACACCATCGGTGCTCAGGCCTATAGATTTAGAACCTTGTCCAATAGATCAACTTCCTGCTTCTCGCGAGCCTAAATCAAATTCAATCTGGCTGTTCCACGTGACATTACATCAAGCAACTCCTGATATGCTGGGCTGACGGAGGAAGTAGGCTCAGTAATTTCACTATCATGCCATACTCCCAACACATCTAACCACACAGCTAGACACCACCAGCAACATGCTCTCTGCTAGTTCGGAAGAAACCGCAGAGTGGGCATGCGAATCCAACAGAGCTCTTGAACTGGCAAGTCAAATCTTGTTCTCCATTGACACGCACTACAAGCAATCAGCTCCAAAAGACAAAAAAAATAACTGATGATGTGTAACTTTTATATGCACTGGCACTTTGCATGTGATGTCAAGGACTGCTGTCTGCCAATAGATTGGTGTGTGTTTACACATGTTTAGACACCGGTTACTCCAAGGGCGTTCCTCATAGCATCAACACCAAGACGCAGCGTCAAAGTTTCACTTCGAAAGGGAACTAACAACGGAGTAGTCAAGACTAAACCACAATGAAACACAAGAAACAAAAACATACAGAAAGACAACTAAACTAATCAATCCTGACAGATGTAATCTGAAAACATATTTCTTTTAATTCTCCATTAGTAACTACTGTTTTTACTGATTCTTTTTTTTTTATATTATTTATGGAAGTTGTGTTTTTTTCTATATTTTTTCTATCATTATTTTATACAATGTACACATTGTCTTTATTCTGTGAAAGCCCATGCCCATGCCATCAACTGATATTGTAAAAAAAAGTTATAGAAGATTCATGGCATGCCATTTATCTGACATTGCCAGCTGGACGCTCTTAGATAAGGGCCATTTTAATGGCTCCAGGAGGCACAGCAGTTTAGATAATTAGATCTAAAGGTGACTTTTGATTTTACTATTGGGTAGGCATTGGGTAGGCATGCGTATGTGCTAAAGGGGAGAGGCAGTTTTCACTTAATCTAAAATGGAGGAAAAAGCCATTGAAAACAAATAGATTAGATTGCAAATTAAGATCACAATCTGAGTTCTCTCAAGCAAAGATAGAGATGAAATCAATAGGTCTCACGCCGGGTCAAAGAACAATTCAAAAGGAACCTATTAAAACGGCAGAAAGTGAGGAGAAAAGCACATTTCCATTGCATCAGCGTGTGCAAATCCAGTACGATAAGCAATGAATAAATTATTCCATGCTTTACTGCAAGGTTAGGGTGGCATGTCTTCTCCCATGGCGCTGCATCCCACGTTAGGAAGAACATACCCACACACAGGTCAAAGTCTTCAACCTTCCTTGCACAGTACACATACACATACAGTCAAACAAGGCTTTTTTGTCCAGGGTTGTGATTCTATGCTAGGACGTTGTGCTTAACCTCTGCCTGGGCTCTGCATGTGGGATGCTGCTCGCTATGAGATGAGTACCATCCTTAACAACTCTAAAATGAAGCGTATCTAGTATAGAAACGTTCTGTATAAGGCCTAGCCAATCAATCTAATCTCTTGTCAGTTTTTTTCCTTCCATATTTGTGATTATTTATGTGATAAAAGGGGTAATAACACAATGCCCCCATCACAGGACTGCCCAACTTATGAGCGGCTGTAAATATCCCTAAACTATAAACACGTTCATTATTTATAACGTGCTGAGGAGACAAGTTTTGGGCATTATTTATTTGCAAGCTCCTACAAACACTTTTTGGATCTGTGTCAGCATCTTGCTTCAAACTTGATCTTTTAAAATATGAAGGTCGTGATGTTATCTTGGCTCCTTTTCTGGTTTTTACCCATATTTAAAGCCAGTTACCTTCATATATTTTGTTTCTGTTTTTTATTTTGCCAAGTGCCATAGTGAAATGTGTCAGGACTTTTCCTATGTCATTTTTCTTTTGCCTATAATCTTTTATGCCAGCCTGGTCTCATTTTCAATACGTAGGCGTCATTACATAACATTTTCAGGTGCAAAACTTAAATTTGTATACGTTTGGATAGATGCTGGAACGTACAAAATGGATGTATTGATCCACAATGTGAAGGGCATGGCACGCATTTGCCATTTTGACATCACCCAAAACATGGCATGTCGCAATCTGTGACAAAGCAGATGAAAGCCAATGAGCGTTTGGTATCACTGCCATAAAACGTGCTGTAAAGTTTCCGCGGTTTTCCCGGGAATTACTTTTACACTATTGCCACGTGTTGTTTTCTTTTTTAGTGTTATATAAAGAATATAAATAATGCTATTCATTTTAAGGGTTATGTCATGTTTAACATTATGTAATCTTTCAAAACAAGTTTGCAGCAGAAGTCACAGGACAGAGCAAAATGTTATAATTTCATATAAAGCAGATGAGTAAACTGCTTTTAATAAATGCAACTGACATTGGCCCGACAATTATTAAATACAATAGAATCAAAATATTAATGCCACGATTTTAAAAATTGATAAATGATTCATACACATTTGTCTAAAAGTTGTTCATACGTAAATAATTTATGTTTTAGTGCTGTCAATATGTCAAAATTGTACTTTTCAGTGTGTTTGAAAACGTAAGTAAATGTACGTAAAAATACACAAAAATACACAAAAATACTCATTATATCACTTTTCAGATGATGATAAGGAGCCAAGTGTGTTTATGAGCTCATGCAGTAATTTCAAAGAGTGCACAGATGGAACAAACACTTGAGTCAGCACTGTGAAACTGTACTTATTTTTGATCTAGAGTATATTTAAAATGCAAATAGGGCTTTTTATGCAGAGAAAAACTTCATATTTTAAACCCTACATTATTCTGACTGTCAAATACTATTCTTAAGTTTAAACTTCAAACTCTTCCATTCTCATTAAATCCTGCCTGTCAACATATGTCCACAAGGTGGAGATGTGCTCATTAGCTATTAGCTGAACATAAGCCATCTACAAACACAAACACATTCAAATGATTTTATTATGGTTAATGCTAGGGCCTGCCCTTAAGTTTGTAGGTGAGATCATTAAAATAGGCCCACCAAACTGTCATAACATAAAAACATCCATCCATAGAACCAATGCAACAAGTTTAATGGGAAAGCACTGAAAATGAATCATGATTTCCACAAAGATATAAATAATTTTCAACATTGATAAAAATGAGAAATGTTTCTTGAGCAGCAAATCAGCATATAAGAATTATTTCTGAAGGATCATGTGACACTGAAGACTGGAGTAATGATGCTGAAAATCCAACTTTGCATCACATAAATAAATTACATTTTAAAATATATTGAAATAGATAAGTTATTTTAAATTGTAATACTATTTCACAATATTACTGTTTTTACTGTATTTTTATCAAATAAATGCAGCAAGATACTTCTTTCAAAAAGATGTGTACATTTATGCTGAATTTTATTTTGTGCAAACAAATGTAAATATTTAGTATAATTCAGGTACAACAATATAGAAAAATAAAAATAGAAAATTTCAATTTCAACCAATTAACAGCATAACTGCTTATGTAGATTATGTGATAAACGCATCATATTGCGTCATATTTTACTTGTTTTCTGTTATATGGTCTTAGACAACTTTCTATATCACCTATAGAAAGGTCAGTCTTTGTTTAACACAATTTAATTCCAATTCCTGCATGATTAAATTCATATTTGCTCCTTGTGAAACAGATTGGGAATTGCACAGCTGTATGCTTTTCCTATAGGAAGAGAAATAAAAAAGTCAGCTACAGAAAGCCTGTGGAGTGTTCTTCTGTCCAATTGCAATCCACTGTCATGAAACTGTACACCACACTGCTTATGATGAAGCCTGAAAGGAATCATACGCTTGAGTGCACTTGTGACCTCTGGTATTGACCTTCATGACTGGCTTGGTATGGGAGGAAGATGCCTTTCATTATTCGACGCACTTGACAGTGAGGCATCTTGAGCTGATACATTCATACCCTTCCTGCCAAATAGCATCAAATCTGCAGAGGTTATATGGTCTCTTAAGGTGCTAAAAGTCACTCTGTTTGTTGCTTTTTCTCAATAAGTGGCCTGGGATAGAGAAATGGAGACATATGGTGGCATGCCTGAAAATAAGATTAAAGCCGGTGGAGGGGTTTGAGAAGGGAGCAAACGCTATCAATGCTCAACCTACCCTATGCTCGAACTGATTCTGCTTGATTGGATTCAACTCACTGGGAAAATATGCATCAGTGTATCAAAATTATCATTCATGCATGCATTTGTAATGCACTTAACCTGTAGGACTCCGGTAGGTTTTATCAATTGCGTTTTTGCAGCTATATCAGTAAGTACAGATTTGCGGATAATTAAGAGGACTTAGAGCTTAAAGGTGCCGGCCGACCTATACAGTATGGGATATCCTCCTTAAACTGCTAACCATCACGCAGACAGCTTAAGAGATACAGCTGAAAGACAATGAAAAACAGCTGATACAAAGCTAATCCAATAGATTTTACTGAGTAGTACTGGTAAAACAGCAAAAGATGCAAGTGTATATCTTTCTGTGGTTTATTGCTGTTAATATATATTTTTTAATTACACTTATGGAATATGTACTTAAAATCATATAAATACTTAATACTGTCAGGAGTAGTAAGCAAGCCTGCAGGAGATATCAGGAAACAGTCTTGTATTAACCTAAACTGAACAATCACTAGATCTTAAGGACAGAAATAACACTATCCACATAAATCCAAACAAGAACCGACAAGAGACTGAACTAAAGAAGAGGTGTATACAGGACTAAATGAGTGAGTTAACAACAAATATAGTACTTTAGGACGGAAGGATGGACAGACAGACAGACAGACAGACAGACAGGAACTGATTAAATCTCATCTGTGAAGACTGAAGAGCTGGAAAAAAGTAAGTAATATATATATATTTCACTTAAAAAATAATTTTATGGGAACCATTTCAACTATTATAATCCTGGTATCTCAGCTATTACATTGCCTTCAACATTATTATTTCCAGTTACCAATCAATGGATGATGTTGTTTAATTATTTGTGGAAAAAAATCTAATTCAAATATTATTTAAAATAAAGAATACAAATATTATACATATTAATAGTCTACTTTTCATAATAATAAATTATTATTATTATTATAGCCCAAACAGACCAGCAAATAATCACAGAACATTGGTGCATTAGAAATTTCTGACAATTTGAATTAGATTTTGAATACTCAAATGAGATCAGTCATTACATGTAAATCATTTACATGATCATTGGCTATGTAATATAATATGACTAAAAAGATTACATAGTAAAATAAGCACCAGCATGCCATTGAAAAGTTTATACCAGCCAAAGAAGCCCATACTGTAAGTACAATTCACCCTGTTTGAGATTATACAGTTTATAGATCTGTGGATCTCTTTGCAAGCCCATTTCTGCCACATTAAGGCCAAAGTACACTTCACTTTTTACTCGAGGGTCAGCATACAGTGCGCGTGACGTGAAATTTGTCATCAGAAGAGTATGTGCGTACCGGACGCGCACCGCTTCATCTAAGGTGTTTCGGACTGCTCCGAGACTTGGGTTGAAGATCCAAACGCAGTTTTATTGGGACAATCCAGAATCCATGTAACAAGCATAAGGTCAAACACACGGGCAAGCAGTCCAAATAAGCAAAATGGCTGAAAGACAGGCAAAAGGGTAAACCAGAAAACAGAACATATAATAAAAAAAGTTAAAAAGACACAGGAAACCAGGATAATGCTCATAAATGCAGTGTAAGAACATTCAAGACATTGCCAAGAATCAGTGAAAACACAGGGCTTAAACAGGCAAGAGTAAACAAGATAATAACACACAGGTGGAAGTAATCAGAAAATGATTAGTCCAGGCAATGGGTTATGGGAAATGTAGTTCATGTTGAGATAAAGCAGATGGAAAGAGTCCCCTCTGGTGGAGATCATAGGCACTCAGCTGGTGGTTATGACAATAATATTTTTAAAAAATTGTGCTTTGGTAATTATTTTTTTATTTTATTTTTTAATATTATTGTCATAAAATTGTGCTTTGGTAACCCCTCCTTGAACTGGAGGTGGAGGGGTTTGAGTACCCGAATGAACCTAGGAGCTATGTTGTCCGGGGCTATATGCCCCTGGTAGGGTCTCCCAAGGCAAACAGGTCCTAGGCGACGGGTCAGACTAAGAGCGGTTCAAAAACCCCTTATGAAGAAAACTAAACAGAGGACCGTGACGTCGCCCGGTATGGCGCAGCCGGGGCCCCACCCTGGAGCCAGTATGCGAGCGCCTGGTGGCCGGGCCTCCCCCCACGGGGTCCGGCCGGGCTCAGCCCGAAGGAGCGACGTGGGGCTGCCTTCCCGTGGGCTCACCATCTGCAGGAGGGACCGTAAGGGGCCGGTGCTAAGAGGATCGGGCGGCAGTCGAAGGCGGGGGCATCGACAACCCGATCCCTGGACACGGAAGCTAGCTCTAGGGACGTGGAATGTCACCTCGCTGGCGGGGAAGGAGCCTGAGATTGTGCGTGAGGTTGAGAGGTTCCGACTAGAGATAGTCGGGATCACCTCTACGCACAGCTTGGGCTCTGGAACCACACTGGAGGAGAGGATGGACTCTTCACCACTCTGGAGTTGCCCATGGTGAGAGGCGGCGGGCTGGTGTGGGTTTGCTTATAGCCCCCCAGCTCAGCCGCCATGTGTTGGAGTTCACTCCGGTGAACGAGAGGGTCGTTTCCCTGCGCCTACGGGTCGGGGATAGGTCTCTCACTGTCGTGTGTGCCTACGGGCCAAACGGCAGTGCAGAGTACCCGGCCTTCTTGGGGTCTCCGGAAAGGGGTGCTGGAAAGTGCTCCAACCGGGGACTCCGTCGTTCTACTGGGGGACTTCAATGCCCACGTGGGTAGCGACAGTGACACCTGGAGGGGCGTGATTGGGAGGAACGGCCCCCCTGATCTGAACCCGAGCGGTGTTCAGTTATTGGACTTCTGTGCTAGTTACAGTTTGTCCATAACGAACACCATGTTCAAGCATAAGGGTGTCCATCAGTGCACGTGGCACCAGGACACCCTAGGCCGTAGGTCGATGATCGACTTTGTGGTCGTTTCATCTGACCTGCGGCCGTATGTCTTGGACACTCGGGTAAAGAGAGGGGCGGAGCTGTCAACTGATCACCACCTGGTGGTGAGTTGGATCCAATGGCGGGGGAGGAAGCTGGACAGACTCGGCAGACCCAAGCGTACTGTGAGGGTCTGCTGGGAACGTTTGGCCGAGTCTCCTGTCAGAGAGATCTTCAACTCCCACCTCCGGTGGAGCTTCGACCGGATCCCGAGGGAGGCTGGAGATATTGAGTCCGAGTGGACCATGTTCTCCACCTCCATTGTCGAAGCGGCCGCTCGGAGCTGTGGCCGTAAGGTCTCCGGTGCCTGTCGAGGCAGCAATCCCCGAACCCGGTGGTGGACACCGGAAGTAAGGGATGCCGTCAAGCTGAAGAAGGAGTCCTACCGGGCCTGGTTGGCTTACGGGACTCCTGAGGCAGCTGACGGGTACCGACAGGCCAAGCGAACTGCAGCCCGGGTGGTTGTGGAGGCAAAAACTCGGGCCTGGGAGGAGTTCGGTGAGGCCATGGAGAAGGACTATCGGCTGGCCTCGAAGAGATTCTGGCAAACCGTCCGGCGCCTCAGGAGAGGGAAGCAGTGCCCTACCAACGCTGTTTACAGTAGAGGTGGGGAGCTGTTGACCTCAACTGGGGATGTCATTGGACGGTGGAAGGAATACTTTGAGGATCTCCTCAATCCCGCCGTCACGTCTTCCATTGAGGAAGCAGAGGCTGAGGGCTCAGAGGTGGACTCGTCCATCACCCAAGCTGAAGTCACCGAGGTAGTCAAGAAACTCCTCGGTGGCAAGGCACCGGGGGTGGATGAGATCCGCCCTGAGTACCTCAAGTCTCTGGATGTTGTGGGGCTGTCTTGGCTGACACGCCTCTGCAGCATCGCGTGGCGGTCGGGGACAATGCCTCTGGGGTGGCAGACCGGGGTGGTGGTCCCTCTTTTTAAGAAGGGGGACCGGAGGGTGTGTTCCAACTACAGGGGGATCACACTTCTCAGCCTCCCTGGGAAAGTCTATGCCAGGGTACTGGAGAGGAGAATTCGGCCGATAGTAGAACCTCGGATTCAGGAGGAACATTGTGGTTTTCGTCCGGGCCGTGGAACACTGGACCAGCTCTATACCCTCTACAGGGTGCTGGAGGGTTCATGGGAGTTTGCCCAACCAGTCCACATGTGCTTTGTGGATTTGGAGAAGGCATTCGACTGTGTCCCTCGTGGCAGCCTGTGGAGGGTGCTCCGGGAGTATGGGGTCCAGGGTCCTTTACTAAGGGCTGTCCGGTCCCTGTACGACCGAAGCAGGAGCTTGGTTCGCATTGCCGGCAGTAAGTCAGACTTGTTCCCGGTGCATGTTGGACTCCGGCAGGGCTGCCCTTTGTCGCCGGTTCTGTTCATAATTTTTATGGACAGAATTTCTAGGCGCAGCCAGGGGCCGAAGGGTGTCAGGTTTGGTGACCACACGATTTCGTCTCTGCTCTTTGCAGATGATGTTGTCGTGTTGGCTTCATCAAACCAGGACCTTCAGCATGCACTGGGACGGTTTGCAGCCGAGTGTGAAGCGGCTGGGATGAGAATCAGCACCTCCAAATCCGAGGCCATGGTCCTCAGTCGGAAAAGGGTGGCTTGCCCACTTCAGGTTGGTGGAGAGTTCCTGCCTCAAGTGGAGGAGTTTAAGTATCTTGGGGTTTTGTTCACGAGTGAGGGAAGGATGGAACGGGAGATTGACAGACGGATCGGTGCAGCTTCTGCAGTAATGCGGTCGATGTACCGGTCTGTTGTGGTGAAGAAAGAGCTGAGCCGCAAGGCGAAGCTCTCGATTTACCGGTCAATCTACGTTCCTACTCTCACCTATGGTCATGAGCTTTGGGTCATGACCGAAAGGACAAGATCCCGGATACTGGTGGCTGAAATGAGCTTTCTCCGCAGGGTGGCTGGGCGATCCCTTAGAGATAGGGTGAAAAGCTCGGTCACTCGGGAGGAGCTCAGAGTAGAGCCGCTGCTCCTCCACATCGAGAGGGGTCAGCTGAGGTGGCTCGGGCATCTGTTCCGGATGCCTCCTGGACGCCTTCCCGGGAAGGTGTTCCGGGTGCGTCCCACTGGGAGGAGACCCCGGGGAAGACCTAGGACACGCTGGAGAGACTATGTCTCCCGGCTGGCCTGGGAACGCCTCGGTGTCCCACCAGAAGAGCTGGAGGAAGTGTCTAGGGAGAGGGAAGTCTGGGCATCTCTGCTTAGACTGCTGCCCCCGAGACCCGGCCCCGGATAAGCGGAAGAAGATGGATGGATGGATGTGCTTTGGTAAATCATAATTATAGCACACTAAGTCATATCGAAATTATGACATAGTAAGTCATTTTATGAGATAAAAGTCCAAATTCATAAGAATGACATTAAAAAGCCAAAATTATGAATTAAAAAGTCATAATTATAACAAAAATGCATAATTATAAAAAGTCGAGTTGTAATTTTGACCTTTTTTTCTCAATTGTTTGTCTTATTCAGATTGGTGAATTAGACCAATATTTCAATGGTCTGTATTGGTCCAATATTTCATTCTCTGTATTTAATGCACTCTTTGCTGTTCCATCCTCATCAGTTTAATTTTATATTATCATAAGTGCATGTTCCTAATTGTGACCCTATCACATTTCCACACCTGCGTGGTTGCATTATGCAGTAACTAACCATACTATTATGGGAGTAACTAGAAACACTAACTCTCTGTCCTCTCTTACATACTGATTTGGAATTGAATAATCAATTCATTCTAGTAATTCAAACAAAAGTTTGGACAAACAACTTATGAAATAAAGCAATAAAAAGTGTAGCAGAACGGTTGCCAAGATACACACAGATGCAGTAATACTGATGTAAGAAGTTCACAGGTGTGTTTATACAGAGTTTTACAACCACTTTGAACATGACTCAGCCAATCATTGTGTCACGGTTCATGAATTCACTGCTTTTTCCTTGTCTCGTGTGATTGTGGTGTTGTGTGTTAATTAGTGTGGGTGTGTCCTCTGATCATTGCTCATCAACAGCGCCAGCTGATTCACATCTAATTCACCTTTATATTCTCTGTGACTGGTGTCCTCTGTTGTCAGAACCTTGTGGTGTATGCAGTGTTTGTTCCTGTCCCGTTTTGGCTGTGACCTGTGTTCCTGTGGAGTTTTCGTCGTGTCTTCGTCTCAACCCACCTTCGTCATCTTCCTGGATTTGGATCGTCACTTCTGCCATCACCCTTCACCAGCCGGTTGCCTATTGAAGTTTCTGTGTCACTCTCCTGCCCCAGTGTGTCGTGTGTGTGTGACTCTGACCACTCTGTTTATTTCTAATAAACATACTTTGTACATGCTATTGTCTCCTCTCTTGCAATCATGACACATTGTCATGGCGGATCAGGCAAAAACCAGAAGGAAGGTTCTAAATGCAGCAATAACAAAAAACAAAGACGATAATCCACACAGGAGAAAACAGGAGCAAACGTGTGGCAGGTCAGACAACACAAGACAAAGAACTGAACAAACTGACGGCCTTGTATACATAAGATAATGTGAAATCTATGAAAATCTAATCAAAACTAGAAATAGGTGTACAAATAATCGGTTACCACAGAAACAAACTAGTGACTAGAACAAATGAAACCAGCAGGAAACACAGAAAATAATTAAACACAAACTAGGAGTCCATCATAACCAACCTGAAACAAAACAGTAACTTCACTGTACTTAATTTCAGACGACACACTTAGAAGAAACAGTTCTATATAGAACTTTAAAGGGTTCTGTCTGGTTCTTCATATATAGATCCTATAGGGGTTTCCAACATGGTATGATTTTATGGATTTAGTTTTAATCAAATCAATTATTAAAAATCATATCAAATCATATTTTATCACTAGAAAAATGTCAATAACATTTCAGTAACACTTTGTTTTGATACTGCACTTTGATACTCAGACATTCTACTAACTATACTAAACTTACTAAGTACGTTTGCAACTACATGTCAACTAACTCTCAGAGTATTAGTGGACTATTATAGTGTGTTCAATTTGTCCTCAGAAGTGTGAAATTCCTAGTTGCCAGTAGAAACTTTTAACTGGAACGCTCTCTTAAGTTGGAGTTGCAGCTGGAAAAACTATGGGGAAGCATAACAAAACATGGCTTCAGAATTCAAAATGGCTGCTCAGCGCATCATCTGTAGTGAAACAGTAGTAATATATCGTTTATTAGCACTTCTGTTTGTGTGTATCTCAATAAACTCAATTGTCCACATATTGAACTTCTATGATAGACATGATACTTCGGCATTATCTGTGCAAAATACTGCTTTTTTGTGTGTTTGTATTCCGAAAAAACAAGCACAACGAGTGTTCAATCCCGGCTACAACATTCCTCTTCCGAGCTAATTGGAACGCAGCATTATGTTAGGGTTAGTAAAATAAGTTGACATGTAGTAGGGGAGCGCGGGGCACAACCTAACGCGGGGTTAGTTGTAACACGCTTGTTTTAAATACTTCCGCACATGCTTGGATGACGAAACTTTGTGTATTTACTAGTTGCCATATCAACACTATATAGAAAAAAAAAATCCGCCAAAATTATTTATTTTTTGGAAGATATCCATAGACATTTATTAAACCATAGCAAAAGTAAATTTCTTACTTAAGTTAATTTTTCATCTCTATTTTTTGTGTTTATTTAAAATAAGACAAATCTGATATTATTTTAATCTCCAAGATGTTATTTAACAGTTGAGATAGTTATTTAATGCTTTGCTAACTAGCAGAAGACACTAGCCGGGTTTAAACACCAGTTGTGCAGGCGGGGGCATGTTGTAACACTGCGTTACAATGTGCCCCTATAGAAATATGCTATTATATTCTATACTTTTATTAATTTTATTGAGAAAACGTGAGAAAAAGGTGACTAAAGACTGAGAGTCAATGTTCAGAAATTACTAATTATTTATTTGTTTTGAACTATGTTGTATAGCTGTGTTTTCCTGTGTTTGTAGTCAAAACTCAAAAATGAGTTTATATTTAATTATTAAAAATTGTCATTATTTTATATGAAAAAGTTTTTTAATTGTATTTTATTTAGAAAATATTTTAGTTTGTTTTGTATTTTTTTTTTATTAGATCAGATAACATTTTAAGCTGTTATATGGTCATGTTACAATGTGCCCCACACATGTTTCAATGTACCCCACCTATGGGGCATGTTGTCACATTTCACTTCCATTCTTTCGGGGTATATCAAGAAAAAAGTATATACTGTATTGATAAAACAAAAACACATAATTGTAGTAGACATGTGGGAAATTAATGTGGGAAAAAATAAATTCTCTGAACCATAAGTAGATTTACACAAACTGAGAAAGTCAAAAAGCGTTACTTTGTGCCCCGCTCTCCCCTACTTGCAAAGTTACTTATAGTCAGTAGAATGTCTGTTGGTGGACCATCAAATTAAAGTGTTAGCAGATATTAAGCAGACAGTCTGCTAATAATCTAATGACTGGTAGTTGTACGTGTACATTTTATATTAGTAGAATGTCTAAAGTGGACTATCGAAATAAAGTGTAACTGACTTTTCTCCTTATATAGAACCTTTTTTGGCATAAGGGGCACTTTAAAATTGAGTGAAGAACCCCTAGGGTTCTATCTAGAACCCCATTGAACCTTTTTTCTAAGAGTACTTCCCCAAATCTCCCCAAACAAGACTGAACTTCATGTCAACTTTTAACCTCAGTCTGGTCTTATGAAGTCAAGGATTAGACGTTGAGCCAGAAGCAGAAGTTCTGGAACATCTTGAACCTAAAGTAGAGAGTGTTATATATAGGTGCTTTAAAGCTGACACAAAATTATATTTTTATGAATTCTCCAAGACAAACATGCATAATACATGTGGATGCAATAAATCTGTTGGTTAATCGAATATTACCATGTAGGTCACTGCATGTATAAAATACGTCAAAGCTTTTGATTTCTGTATACAGCAGGTACAGATTGTTAATGTAACCACGCACCACCCGCCCATTTGGGATGTCTGTGTCAATGTACTAGAAGAAAGCTTTCCACAGAGTGCTCTCTGCTCTCCTGGGATTCACAGTTATGTTGATAGAAAGCTGATAATGCACAGATCCTGAGTCTTTTAAGCAGCAGTTTCAAAGACAATTTGGGGATGTGGAGGAGTTTCCCCCCTTGACAATCTACATAAGAGTGAAGATCAGGTTTCATAGTTCTGTGAAAAGCATGGCATTCAGTTCAATCGGCCTATTGCTTTATAAAGGCACTTAGTAATATGCTATGGGTTAGAACATGAGACGTATTTAAAACCACAGATGCGACAAATGGTAAGTTTAATTGTCGTTTGGAAAATTGTTGTCTAAATGGACTTCTAGGCTATGAAACGAACATTACACCATTTTATGGTGTCCATTGTGATTTTATTTGCTGTGTGGAGAGGATATAGTGTTGAGTAATTAAACTACGGAAATTACTGAAATATGACCTTGAGGAAGGCAAACATTCAGTCATCATTTTGCTGATGACAGGTGTTTCAGGTATTGAGTACACACCAGATAAGGTAATAGTCTCTACACTTTAACATGAAGTAGAATATTTGAGTGCCAGAGGTTGATTTTTATTAAAACTAACAGACTTAAAAAAATAATAATTATGAAGAGCATTTGCAGTCTCTCCTGAAAATATTTATTTGTGCTACTTTTTAAAAAGTATTTTTTAGTGTTATTTATACTTAATAAAAAAGACCTTCAAAACAATATCTTTACTTATCTTTAATTTAAACAAGAGTAAAATATATGTAAATAAATGAAATTACACTGTGGTTGTCATAACATGGCTTGAGCACAATGACGACAGTTGAGTTGGATGAACAATAAACAGGTACGTTTATTAATACAAGCAGCAGGAACACAATCCAATGTAGGCAAGCAATGATGAGCAGGATACATAGCAGCAATTTCGACTATGAAAAGGGTAACTGGTTTTGTCTTACAGGAGATCCAGACACACACACACGAGCAGACAAGATGAGACGACTTGAATGACTTATGCTGGCTTCACGTGCTATCCTACGTTTCCTACTTCCCACTCCTGAAGTCGGGATTACAAGTTTGTTGCGTTTTGCTGTCAGAAAGAACAGGAGGTATGGAGGACACTAGGTTTATTCTTGCCTATTTATTGGGAAATCTTATTAAAACCAAAATGATATTCAATATTCCATTAATTGACAACCATAAACATTCACCATGCTATTTAGATAGCTTGCTAAAGATTCTGGAATTTCTGTCAAATACAGGTCATTTTTTCTGTGTATAAAACATTCAAATGATTATTCATATATGTAAATATGCACTACTTCAACGACAAGACAAGGTGAAGTAGCCATTGTGGAAAAAAAATATACCAGTCACAGCAGAAATCGCTCTCCCTTCTGCCATGTTTAAAGTTTATAGTTCAAAATTATCCCCAAGCTTCCCAGTGGTAAATATGACTTGAGATGGCATTCAGGTCCCATTTTTAACTAGGAAACTTGTATTTACAAGAATTGCAATAGCATGTGAAGGCAGCATTAGAAACGACTTGGATGACTTGACGGCGACTAACAGGATAACAGCGTTGCAGATGATCACTGAAGTTTACGGTAGGATATTCCCAGGTAAGAGAGTCTGTGTTCTCAGACGAGGACCATCAACTACTAGTGGGGTGTGTGTGTGTGTGTGCTTTATAGTGCTGGTGATGAAGGCTGTGAGTGGTAGGTGTGTGTGATCAGTATGCTGGTGACTGTTAAAGGTGCTCTAAGCGATGTTGGGTGACGTCACTTCTTGTTGAGGTTCGAAGTATTGTGAAACAAAACGGAGGCTCTCCCGACCCTCCCTCCTCCTCATCCCGTCCCCTCCCCCTCCCTTCCGTGCTTCCTGACAGTCATGAACCATTTAGAAAAAACAAACTGGATTTACCCACGTGTCCAGCAAAAACAGAGCCACCTGAATGTCGGATTGGAAGCCCCTCGCCACCTTTTGAACGCTTTTCCGATGTAAATTCGGGACTTTGCGTTCCTTCTCCTTTTCCCTATTCTTTGTTATTTGTTCATCGGAACGTCATCTCATTGGTCGTGTGTCGGCCATATCAAAATTCTCAAGAATATAAAATTTTAACGTTAGTCGTTGTTAGGACATCTCTCCTCTAACTTCCCTCTTCATGCTTCTCTCTCCTCCACTCCCCACACCCCCCTTCATGTGCACGCGCACTAACCCCCCCAACCCCCACCCCCAAATCATTCTTGTCGGTTATTGGCTGCAACACTGTTTGTTATGTTTCGTGGTCCAGGCTGGGCCAGTTTGTTTTTCTTGCCGTTTGTGGAGCCTGGGCTGTCTACAGAGACCGCGTTTTTTTTTTTTTACAGTGTGTTCAGGGGTCAGGCAGCTAGCGGATAGTGAGGAGATGTTTGCTGGATGTGACAAAAAAAAATTTTGGCCTAAAAAACATGTGACATCACTTAGAGCACCTTTAAGGATGAATGAGTGAGGAAGAGCCTGGAGTGATCAGTGGTGGCTTCATTTTCCCCACAATCAACAATCATGCCTCTAAAAATAACACTCACAAGAATATAGTGAATCTTTTCCGAACAAGCTCTAATTTTTCTATATTTTTATTTTTTATTTTTTTATGTAAAGTTGTACAAATACATGAATATTAATTCACATTAGTGCTGTCAAATCGATTAATCGTGATTAATCACATCTAACATAAAAGTTTGTAAATAAATAATATAAATGTATACATACAGTACCGGTCAAAAGTTTGCCAATTTGATCAAAAATACAGAAAAAAGTGTAATATTTTGAAATATTATGACAATTTAAAATAATGTTTTTTCTATTTTAATATACTTTAAAATATAATTTATTTCTGTGATGCGAAGCTGAATTTTCATCAGCCATTACTCCAGTTTTCAGTGTCACATGATCCTTCAGAAATCATTCAATCAATCAATCATTGATCTGATGCTCAGTTAGTATGTTGGAAACAGTTGTGCTGCTTCATATTTTTTTGGAACCTGTGATACTTTTTTTCAGGATTCATTGATGAAAAAAAAAACGTTAAAAAAACAAACAATTTATTCCAAATAGAAATCAATAATATATCAATAATCAACAATAGAAGTCTTTACTATCACTTTTTATCAATTTAACTCATCCTTGCTGAATAGAAGTATTGAAAGTATTAAAGAAAAAAAAAATACTGACCCAAACTTTTGAAATACATTATATTGCATATATATATATATATATATATTAGGGCTGTCAAAAGATTAATCGCGATTAATCGCATCCAAAATAAAAGTTTGTTTTTAATAATATATAGTCACTTGAATGGCATAGGCTGTGTTTGGAATAATTTATGCTACCATTCAAAAGTTTGGGGTCTGTAGGATTTTTTATTTATTTTTTCTGAAAGAAATTAATACTTCTGATCAACAAAGTTGTATTAAATTGACCAAAAGTGACAATAATGACATTTATAATACTACAAAAGATATTTCAAATAAATGCTGTTCTTTTGATCTTTATGTGCAAAGAATCCTGGAAAAAATGTATCACGGTTTTCACAACAATAATTAAGCAGCACAACTGGTTTCAACATTGATAATAGTAAGAAATTTGACTTGATCACCAAATGAGCATATTAGAATGATTATATGCATACTTTCTATATATACTGATGATAACCTTCTACATTTTCTAAAATATGCAATATACAACCAGAGCACACTGCAAATATTGTATCCCACAAAGCAATGCGATCAACTTAACCTTCCGCTTCAGTGTCAGTTACCCCCACACGTTTCTGTAATTTTCTGACGTTTCTGTAATTTATATATATATATATATATATTAGGGCTGTCAAAAGATTAATCGCGATTAATCGCATCCAAAATAAAAGTTTGTTTTTAATAATATATGTGTGTGTACTGTGTATAATTAAATTTGTATATATAAATACACACACATGCATGTATATATTTAAGAAAAATTTGTTATTTATATATAAAAAAATTATATTTATATATAATATAAACTATATAAATATATATACAGTATATGTATGCAAATATTTCTTAAATATATACATGCATGTGTGTGTATTTATATATACAAAATAATTATACACAGTACACACACATATATTATGTAAACACAAACTTTTATTTTGGATTAATCTCGATTAATCTTTTGACAGCCCTAATATATATACTTTCATGTTAGATGTGACAGCACTAATTCATATGAATTAATTAAGTTTGTCTTTATGGTACATAATATACTAGCTATGTAATTTGCATAGACAAAATAAGTCAGCAGTTTTATACCAAATACCACAGGATGTAATGTGGAAATGACATTTGTTAATTTATTGAAAAAACATTATAAACACAACAGATATTTGCATGTCGCGTGCTGTTTATTATAACATTCATAACATTCGCAATCCCTCATTTTAAATGATAAAGGAGATACAAACATTTGAATGGACTTGAAGTGGAACGGATGGATACAGGACAATCTGTTTGTCCTTATCTGACATGGTAAAAAGATGAGTATGCCTCTGTGTTTAGCTTTCTCGCTTATGTTTATAAATAATCATAAAGTAGGAACAGCTGCTCAAAACTCATTTGCCCAAACCTCATGTATATTTCTGCCCACTCAAGAGTATTTAATGCACTATCAATGTAATGAAAGTTGCATTTTACAAACTGCTGAGAGCAAGATCCTCATGTTGATTATCTAGTTTCCTACCCAGAGTTGACAACACTCACAACCAACACTTGTGTATTATGCAAAACATTCATGAATTTGGAAATGTATGGGTTCAGCTGTTGAAATTGTATGAGGCAAGTAGTAAACAAGCACACCATGTCTACAGTGAGAATACAATAATTCTTGATATCCCCCATGATACGGCATAATCCCTAGTTAATGATGTATTTTATCAAATAATCCTTTTTGATAAACAGTATGCCTGCTTTTAAATCCAGCCTTTCTTTTCCCAAATGAATATTGTATAATCCATGCGATCAACAGCCTGAGGAGTCCAGCTGAGTCCAGCTTGATTTGATCTTGTAGCAAAGACTGCTTTGTGATAAAATATCAAGAGGATTTACCTTAGAGACAGATTGGAGTGTGAGCTTTATCAGATCACACTCGGACATGTTAGAAAGTTCAAGGGACAAAAGGTGGACAGTTTGAGGTCAAGCCTCAAAAATATGATTAATATTGAGGACAACTCTTTGAACGTGAGCTTGACAATGCCAGAATCTTTTTTTTTTAAAGCATCTGATAGGGTCAAAGATTCAGCCATCATGGGAATGCAATTCATTTTCAAAGCATTATTTTGTCATTTACTGATATATGACAACCAACAAGTTATTAAACATAATTTGTATTATTTCTTTACAGTAAATTTAAAGGAAATTATATTTTTAAGATATATGTATTGTAGTAACATATAAAATATTCATCCATTTGTATTCCACAGTAAGTCATACATAAATTAAACAAATAAGAATGCAAATTAATTAATTTATTAGTACTAAACCAAATATATTTTTATAAATGTATTTAATTAATTTATAGTTTAATAACTAATTGTATTTGATATTATAACTATATATATGTATATTGATATTTTAACTAATTGAATCTTCTAACTAATTGATAATTCTCATACATTTCAACTGATTTTCACAATTCTGTGTTCACAATTAACAGATATAGCCTGTTTATAAGCCATTTGAATAAACACATTTACATATGAATTAAATATGTATATGATTATTTAAATAAAATCATATATATATCAATACTTTATGTCATGATTCATTCTTTGTTAAACATTAAGTGTGTGTGAATGATACATTAATATATATATATATATATATATATATATATATATATATATATATATATATATATATATATATATATATATATAGTATATAATTAGAGTGATTAATGAGAAGGAACATAGAAGCCTTGATAGAACTCTCTGCTGGGCAAGCTTACTCCCTGCTGTCTGGCTGAAGTTTGCAGTCTTCTCCAGCACTCTCACAACAGAAGCATAATAGCACCAATACTCCTTCAATCCTCACTATTGCACAAGAAATAAAGCCCACGGCTTATATATATATATATATATATATATATATATATATATATATATACAGTGCTATGCATAAGTTTAGACACCCATGCTAAAGTTGACTAAAAAGAGGAATAAAAAATCATCTTTTGGAAATTGAACTTAATGCCTTAATTTAAAAAATGAGGAAAAATCCAACCTTTAAGGACACCAATTTTCTTTGTGAATGAATAATGTATGGTAAATAAATAAATGTTCTTCCTTAAAATACAGGGTGCATAAGTTTGGACACCCCTATGTTAAATTCCCATAGAGGCAGGCAGATTTTTATTTTTAAAGGCCAGTTACTTCATGGATCCAGGATACTATGCATCCTGATAAAGTTCCCTTGGCCTTTGGAATTAAAATAGCCCCACATCATCACATAGCCTTCACCATACCTGGAGATTGGCATGGTTTTATTTCAGTTAGCCTAATAGCTGGTTTGATTTGCACTGAGAGATGATCTTATGGAAAGTACTCCATGCCAATCTCTAGGTATGGTGAAGGCTATGTAATGATGTGGGGCTATTTTAATTCCAAAGGCCAAGGGAACATAGTGCGTGCGCCTGCTTCCTGTTTATACCCGCGCTGCAATTTTACAACAATTTTATCCCTGATGTCCTTACACAGCTCTCAGGTCTTGGCCATTGTGGAGAGGTTGGAGTCTGTTTGATTGAATGTGTGGACAGGTGTCTTTTATACAGGTAACAAGTTCAAACAGGTGCAGTTAATACAGGTAATGAGTGGAGAACAGGAGGGCTTCTTAAAGAAAAATGAACAGGTCTATGAGAGCCGGAATTCTTACTGGTTGGTAGGTGATCAAATACTTATGTCATGCAATAAAATGCAAAT
Source organism: Squalius cephalus (assembly GCF_949319135.1). Lineage (NCBI taxonomy): Eukaryota > Metazoa > Chordata > Actinopteri > Cypriniformes > Leuciscidae > Squalius > Squalius cephalus. Next base: position 15,662,501 of record NC_137146.1, on the reverse strand, counting down.
TAATTATTTAAAAATCATACAATGTGATTTTCTGGATTTTTGTTTTAGATTCCAGCTCTCACAGTTGAAGAGTACCTATGATAAAAATGACAGAACTCTACATGCTTTGTAAGTATGAAAACCTGCAAAATCGGCAGTGTATCAAATACTTGTTCTCTCTCTCTCTCTCTCTCTATATATTTATATATATATTAGGGGTGTAACAATACACCAATGCCACGGTCCGGTTCACGGTTGATCAATGATCACGGTTTTGGAGCCACGGTTCGGTTCGGTTCTGTTTGCTGTGGGGGCAGGGTTCATGGCAGGGCACCACCAGCAATAATAACACTAGATTCACAACAACAACAATAATTTAACTTATTAACTTTATCTTTATTAATTTTATACATTGGCTTCACGTTTTCTTTAGAGCAGTTAACACACCTGAGTTAACTAAAATGAAATAAATGTCTCCACTGACTAGTCAGAAATAAACTGCACACCTGCCAACTTCAGAAAAGTAAAATGTGGGACAATCGTGGTTCTTTATAGGAAAATGAGGGACACTCAAAATATTTACTGTATCGCACAATGTACATCATTTCAGTGTCTGCAAACTGTAGTTAAGTATATGTTTAAAAGGTTATCAGACAAACACATTTGTATTGCTTAACCTATTTATGTACAATTTAATTCTAAAAATAATTTTAATGTCATACAAAAAAAAAAAAAAAAAAAAAAAATGTCACATTACAAACAAACCACCATTCAAAATAACAGCATTTATCTGAAATAGAAAGCTTTTTAACATTATACATAGGCCTACAGTTCAAAAGTTTGAGGTTGGTAAGATTATTTTTTTGGGAAAGAAATTAAAGAAAGTAATTGCCTACTTTTATTCAGCAAGGATGCATTACATTAATCAAAAGTGACAGTAGCCTACATTTATAGTGTTACACAAGCTTTCTATTTCAAATAAATATCTTATGATCTTTACATTCATCAAAGAATCCTGGGGGAAAAAAACAAAACAGTTTTAAACATTAGGCCTAATAATAATCCGAAATGTTTTTTGAGCATATTATTCCCTAAAGTAGATTACATGTTTTCTTGCGTGGCTGGATGTTAGACTCATGAACAATAATCACGTTGTTTGCATTCGCCAAAATTGATTTGCTGAATTCAAAACGTGGACAGTGAAAGGGAATTACCGTTAGCGCGAGACGAGTCCGGCTTGAAGCGGAAGTGACCAGACGGCAGGCAGAGGATTATGTTCGCAAATCAAACAATGATTAAAAAAGCTGTGATATGTCATCATATTGGATGATGACAGGTATCGGTGATCATTCTCAAGTGTCGTGATCAGCACTGCTGCTGTTACTGCTGTGCTGTATCACTATCAGTCAGTGGTTGTGACCGCCATAGATATCTATGGTGACCGGAGGGTCTTCAATCTCGGAGTTGCCATCCTGAAGTGCGTATGTAAACTCCCGAGCGTGATCGATCACCCCAATCACGTGACATGCACTTTATTTAGTAAATAATATTATAATAATATTTACTAAAACTACAGCTCTTATTAGTTGTTAAAAGTGTACTCATTAATTACTATTTAATCAAATGTCAAGGAAGAAAAAAATAGTTTTGTGAAAAAGTTAAGTGAGAGTTGGGCAGCAGGGGGCGGGGCGCGTTCGGTTCGACATGAGAGTATCGCGGTTCGAACCGTGGCTGTTGTATCGCGGTTTTTCGGTTCGGTTTGAATATCGTTACACCCCAAATATATATATATATATATATATATATATATATATATATATATATATATATATATATATATATATATGGATTTCTTTTTTACTGAGTCATCATCCTTTAAATAAACTTTTCTTTTCATTTTAAATAATGCAAAGTTTTAACCAAAGACAAACCAAACATCCATATTTGAAATATTTCAATACACTGAGGGAAGCCACAAGCCACAATTTTTGCTTTTGTTTCAAAAATCCTTTTATCGGTTCTGGGAAGCAATATTACATGTGAAACCACAGGCCATTGTCTGGACATTTACTTTTACATTTACCAGCATTTGAAGTACTGAAGTCTCATGTGAAATTAGCATGGGCTTTAATGATAGCGTTGGATGACATTACCTCTGAGTGAGAGCCACTGTAACTGGATCTCCTTCAACCAACACAGTATATAACTCACTTCATACTGAGAGAGCAAGACCACATCGCACAACTGCTCAGCAGACACATCATCTAGGTAGGAAAAAGTTCCTTCTCTTTATGTCATCTAATAAACAACCATTTAAATAAGTAGTTTGTGATGTATGTGATATAAAATATATGACTTTATTTATTTTAAATTATTGATTCATGATTATCCAATTACAATTACAAATGATGTCTTTTTTATTCAATTTAACAATACCAGTGCATGACTAGGTACTAGTCTTACGCTAAATATGTTTAATAATATTTTTTTCAAATCTAATTTTACAAATATTTTTCACCTTTTGATTTTTCAGTGACTTTTTTTTTTATAATTTATTTTATAATTTATTATTATGTTCTACTCTTGCTGGTACTATCTTTTGTTTCTCATTTTTTAATGAAGAACTTGGGTAATGGGTAAATTCTAGATAATGGGTAAATCCTGGAGAACTACAATGTGTATTTCTCTGCAAATTCTTATAAGACTATAAAAATGATTTGATGGCAACAAAAACAAAAGAAAACAATTTGCATCTCAGCACACCTGTGCGACGGGCCGTATTCCAAGAGCAGACTGTTGCGTTTACAGCAGCCTGGGTCTATCTAATTTAGCAGTGTTTGCTCACTGCTTGGCAACCATCTTTACTGCTTCATCTTGAAAATAAAAAGACTTCCTGTATTCACTGTGTCTGCTGCAAATTACACAGACGGAAATCCATCAATTAGTGCACTTATCTGGCAGAGGATATAATGTGCTTTCCTTGAAAATTAGATGTTCTATTCCAAAGTTCCCGAATTGGGCCGTTTTCCAAGAATAATCTCACACAAAAAATGCACACTGCACTATCTGGATCTGAATTTAAAAGCACGTGGATGTTGTCAGCGTGTGTTCGGATCTTCAGTAATTTGACACCTCAGTCTGGGAGGCTTATGTGTGGACAACTGTAAACAGTCTAAATGGAATAAAGCTTTTTCTGTTGTTCAATCAGAGGCAGTTGTTTGGTGCATTTGATTTTCCTGCTTTACAGCTTCGGTACACCCATCACTGACTGATTCTCAGCATTGTGGTTATCTTAGGTGAAACATGACATCAGCTTATCCTTCATGTTAATTGTGATTGCTAACTCACTCACTTTTGTGATTACTCTCATATCGTGTTGGAAAATCTTTTTAGTAAATCAATTTTATAGCCTATAGTCACATCATGGCCACAAGCCATGACTTGCAACTTACTAACAGAAGTAGGTGGTATTTGGAGGAGGGACCACCTTATAGAGAGAATTTGATTAGACAAAATGAGTCAGTGCAGGATGAGTCTTCAATAGTTTCGGTCTGAAAGGAAAAATATTACATTTTACATGCATAAATCTGCTAAAAATGAATTTTGTCAAGGTTTAGCAGTATGTAAGCACATAGATTACCTCAAAGCAAACACACATGGACTAAAAACCAAAATATATGTGCTTTTGATGTACAGTATATAAAGTTGGTTATTTTCTGGTTTAAATTTAGTGTAAATGTATCTGTTTTTCTCTGTTTATGTTTTGGTTTAGATAAATGCTGCCCTGATAACAAAAATAAGTTATACTATCTATGTACAAAATTCAAAGATTTGTGGTAAGTCAATATCAATTAAGCAAGGATGCATTTAATTGGGCAATAATAAATTAGTTTAAATTGTAATAATATTTTCTCAATATTACAGTTTTTATGGTATTTTTCATCAAAGAAATGCAGCTTATGTGAGCATAAAGAGACTTCTTGTTTTTGGTTTTGTGTTCATTATGTTCAGTTCCTGTTTGCCAGTGTTTCCTTTGCTAGTTTGTCTCTGTAGTCGCTGATTGAGTTATGTAGGTGTTCCTTGCTACGTTGTCTCTGTGTGTATATTAGCTCTCGGTTCATTCAGTTTTTTTTTTTTTTTTTTTTTCGTGTCGTCTGTGGTTGTGTACATTTATTCTTGTGTTTTCTCCTGTGGTTGTTAAAGAGTGTTATTAAAGTCTGTCATTATAGTATTCTTGTGTGCATCATTCATGTGACATTCCTTACAGACAAACCTTACAGACCAACTTAAAATAAGTATGTTTTTGATACAGTTATTGTATATAAAGTTGGTTGTTTTCGAGTTTTGTTTGTTAAATTTAGTGTAAAATGTATCTGTTTTTATGCGTTTTTATGTCAGATAAATACTACTCTGATGGCAAAAATAAATTGTATTATCTATAGTTATATATTTAAAAAATGTCATCACCTTAAATAGCTTTAATGTAGTTCAGTGTAGGGCAATTCCACGCAAAAATGTCACATCCATAACGCCAACTAAATACCATGGCATTGTGTTGGTGTTATGGATGTGACAGTTTTGCGCGGAATTGCCCTGTACTAGCTTGTAATATAGGAACAGCAACATTTTCAAATGGGTTGCTCGACTGTAGTTCAAGCTAACACATTCTGTCATACTTGGGTCAAATGGTTGAGATTATGTTCAGTTCTCTTTCACAGTCTTTTAAAATGTTTGTCTTTGATCGAATAAATCAATAGTTATGCCAGTTTTTGATGTGAGTCAATGATGTGAGAATACACTCTCAAGTCCAATCACCTGCTCTCAGTTTAACCTTGGACCTCATCGCACAAAAGCAGCCACTAAAAGAAAAAACAATCAATGCCATTCTGAGGTTATTATTAATATCACCGATTGAATTGTCTTTACAGAAGATCCTCACTAAGCTCACCAAATGCAGTTTGGAAAGGAGTTTGTGAGGCAAAACAGCTTCTACAAATGTGTGATAAATGAAGGGGAAACAGACCTGGATTCTGCGGATGTGTTTGAGGTGCGTGTTGTTTCTCCTACGTATGTGTTTTAGAGAACTGAGGGCGGAGGGGAGCATAAATATTTACAAAAGATGATGCCATCAGCATGCGTGTATATGTTTGCTTCTCTATCCGGTACAATAGCTACCAGAAAAAATACCAGGTAACTGAAACTGACTTGTGTTTCACCTTTCCTTGGCAAGATACTTTTATAATCTGTTCCTCTGCCAGTTGGCTTACAAAGGGAAGGCTTCTGCTATCGACCACCTGATCCAGAAAAGTCCAGAACACCTAAGCTTCAGAGATGAGAATGGAGCTAGCCTACTGCACTATGCCTCAGCCGGAGGAAACCTGGACATAATTCGGCTCATTGTTTCTACTGTGGGTCCTGAGGGTAAGACTTACTCCTCGACATGGTTTTAAAGTCGCAATGTAAGGGAATTAGTGACAGGTCGTTACTTCCATATTGTGATGCACGAAAAAAAAAAAAATAAGGCCTTGGAAAAACTTACAATATGTTATAACTTATCTATAAGATCAATAAGATGTAATCAAAATAGAATTTTTATTTCATTCTGACTTGAATGAGTAATTTCTACACTATTAGCTGCTCTCTCCTCATCTGCTATTGGTTGGACAAACAGATAAGCCCAGCAAACTGCAAAATCTGTGACATTTTCATATTAAATTAAATTTGACAACCCAGAAATATAACTTACATTTTGTAGAAGATAATAAGACTACTTTTAGATCAATCTACAGCAAAAAGGAAGGAAATAACTTCAAAGTTTAGGATCCAGTTCTAGGAATTAAGATACTGGATCCGACTCTTGAGGCAGCAAATACATCGACTTAAATAAAATTACATTTTAACCTTCATAACAAACAACATATTTTGAGAAATTACACATGAGTCTATGCTTTGCACTAATTGCATTGTATATATATATATATAGATCAGTTTTGAAGGCCTTGTCCTTAAGCCTTGTTTATTCACCCCAGTCCTTTGCTATTCAGATCACATCAGGTCAATGTGTCATTATGTTCTAATGATTATAAAACTATCACATAATCTCCTCAGGGATCACACACTTACGTCAATGGGCTGCTTATTGTAAAAACTACTTCAATAAATCATTGACAAAACAGAGCCACCGGTTCACTCACTACAATGGCAAAAGACCAAATGATATTCAGAGTGCACATTTCTCTTCTTAATTACATCTATTACACTGCAATATCCTGCCGAAATAAACAACTTTAACTAGCCCAAGGTGGTTAGCTGCTCTCCTGACCTAAGATGTCTGGTCTGGTTTTAGACATTTGTTAGCTGGCTAGGATGGGAGATCAGCTGACCAACCAGCTATGATTTTTTTTTCTCAAACCAGTCCCAAACTCCCCCTGCAGCAAATTCTTAAGATTACATTGGTAACTTCAACCACAGTGCTGATTGCCTACACCAGGGTTCCTCAAACTCGGTCCTTGAGGGCCGCTGTTTAGCTCCAACCCTGATCAAACACACCTAAGCAAGCTAATCAATGTCCTCAGGATCACTAGAAACTCTGATCAGGGTTTGATCAGGGTTGGAGCTAAACTCTGCAGGACAGCAGACCTCAAGGACCGAGTTTGAGGAACCCTGGCTTACACAATGCTTGTGACGATGTCATAAGTTACCCCTGATTGTGGTGTATGCCATGTGTTTGTTTGGTGTATATTCTTTGCATAAATGTTTGTTTCTCATTGTTTGGTTATATATGAGTTTGGTAACTTTTTCTAGTCTAAGGTGCACATTAGACAGATGACAAAAGACACCAAGAGTTTTTATTTATACATTTTCTTTATTTAGAATTTACATCAACTATATTAGTTTATATCCCCATTTTCAAAACTTACCTTCTGGGTTCATGGCTGCAGCATGGTTTCCGGGGGTGGGGGTTTAAGAGGAAGTGCAGTCTTCCTGTTCCTCATTTTATGCCATCCCAAGGAATTCTGGGTAGTGTAGGCATAGTCCATTTCCTAGTATGAGCAAGGGGGTCATTGTTTCACTGTGTTGTTGTGTTTATTTTGATAGTATGAAATGTATTGTTTTTTATTTGTATTTCTTTCCTTGTAAAATTGATCTTAATGTATTTTGAATATTATTTTCATTTAAGTTTATTTATGTATTATGCATTATATATTATTTCAATTCCCTATTATCATGAAATCGTTGAACCTTTCAGTATAAAATAATTTATTTTGTCTGTTCGAGTCAGTTCTGGTGAGGGACCTCCATGAGGAGGGTCACCTTTAGTGTCTTTGTTTATGTTATTTTTGATTTGTTATTCTTTTTCTAAAGTCAATAAAAATGTAAATTGACTGCAAGCAGTATCTCCTGCCTTTGCTCTGGTCATGTCCCCACATTATGGTGGCAGCGGTGGGATAATCCAGAAGAGGAGCATTGCTGTGTGAAATCTTTGGGTGTGATGGCACCAAAACGGGCATCACGTATGGAGACAGCTGATTCCCTCTGAGAGTTCTTCTAAGGACATTGGTGAGCTCAAGGATATGTTCCAGAAATTCCTGGTGGATCAACAATAAATACAAGTACATCAAGAACAAGAATATGCACGACGAGAAACAAGATGGAGGTCCTTGAAACATCAGTTTCAATTACTGCAGGGAGAAGTGACTCATCATACCTCGCTGAGAAATCCATTGCCTGGGGAGAGTGAGGGCCCATACACTTCTTCCAGAAATTCTGATGGAGTTCGACATTCAACTGCTGGGGGTCCATTAAAAGAGCCAAAGATGCAGCAGCTCAGTGAGATGGATGACGTAGAGCATTATCTGACTACCTTTGAGCAAATTGCTACCGTGTGCAGATGGCCTCCAGAGGAGTGGGCCATTCGACTAGTTCTTCTACTCACTGGCAAGGCCCGTCCTGCCTATGTGGCTATGGATGTGGACCTCAGCGACTATGGGGAGGTGAGAGAGGCAAAACTGAAGAAATATTCTATCAATGCTGAGACCTATTGACAGCAGTTTCGTTCCATGGAGGTTCTGATGGAAGAAACTCCTGAGGAATTGTATGTTCGGTTGAAGGATTTACTCTATAAGTGGCTGAAACCTGCAGAAAAGACAATGCAGCAGTTTGCAGAGACTGTCATCTTGGAACAGTTTTTGAGAATGTTGTGTCCTGAACTACAAACCTGAATTAAGGAGCATGATCCATCTTCTGCTGAGGAGGCCGGCAAGCTGGCGGATGTATTTGTGGCAGCTAGGCGAAGGACTGAGCCTTGGAGTTTTGCTGGAAGACAGCAAGGGACAAGACTTCCTCTCGCAAGACAACCTCACTGCTAGAAGGGGGTAAGAGTATGGGTGAGAGACTTGTGAAACAAACAGAAACGTCTAGCTTAACTACAGTTGGGACCTATTAAGTGTTTTAGTTGTGGCCAGATAGGCCATAAGAAACCAATGTGTCCAAACCTAAATAAAAAGCTTACCAATGTCTGTTATGTTCCACGGATGATGATACCTGAACCTAGCATTACTCCAATGCCCAGTGATGTCACAATTCCTGTAGAACTGAAAGGTAAAAAGGTTATAGCTTTGGTAGACACATGGATGCACCCAAACGTTGGTAAAAATTGATCTTGTTTCTGAATGTTCTAGTGATTGCTTATGGTTAAATGTATCCATGGTGAAGAACGGTCTTATCTGACCACTGAAGTATATATAAGGGTGAATGAGCAATCCTACCTAATGAAATATGGGGCTAGCGCCAACACTGCCATATCCTGTGATCATTGGTCATGATTGTCCTGTGTCAATGGACTTATTGCAGCCAAGTAGTACCTGTAATGTGGTGTTAACTTGTGCAAAGTCTAGACAGAGCCAGGAGGTGAATGAGACAAACTCCTTGAAATGCCTTCCTTTTTATGATTGTGATATTTCAACCCATCCAGTGAAACTTATGAAGTTTAAAGCAGAAAAGTGGTTAGACTAGTTTTAAGGAACTGTGGTGCAAGTCACAGATAGGGAAGGTTCACAAAAATTTAATTTGGAGTGGCAGATCCCTACCAGATGAACTGCAAAAAACCGATTCTGAAATTGGTCCCATCTGTTCTAGAATGATAGAACATGCAAAGCAAGGCAGAGAGATTGTCTTCAAGGGTTCTACTTTTTGTTTAGAGAAGGAACTTCTGTATTATAAGACCCGAAACTGCCAATAAATGGTTCTTCCCATAAGTGTATGCAAGATTGTGTTAAAAATGGGGCATTCTATCCCCTGGGCTGGCCATTTGGGTCGTGGTAAAATGTATCGAATCAGTAAACACTTTTTCTGGTCAGGGATGACCAAAGATATATCTGAGTTTTGTAAGATGTGTCCAGAATGCCAATGTACTGCCCCTCGGGGTCCTCTAAAAGCTCCTTTGATGCCTTTGCCTGTAACAGAGATTCCTTTCCAACATCTAGGCATGGATATTGTGGGCCCGTTAGAGAGGAGTAAAGCAGGTAACAAATACATGCTGGTAATTTGTGACCATGCAAGTTGATATCCTGAGGTTTTCCCTTTGAAGAACATTAAGGCCAAATCTGTAGCCTTTTGAGTGGTGCAGTTTTTTTCTAGAGTGGGTTTTCTTCAGGAGATACTGACTGACAGAGGAACCAATTTCACTTCAAAGCTACTGCAACAGGTTTATCCATTGTTGGGTATAAGAGGTTTGAAGACCACACCTTACCATCCCGAAACCGATGGTCTTGTAGAAAGATTCAATCAAACCCGTGTTCAAATGCTCCGTAAATTTGTAAGTGACACCGGGTCTGATTACACCCAGTGGTTACCGTACTTATTATTTGCGTACAGAGAAGTTCCACAGGCTTTTACAGGTTTCTCTCCCTTTCAGTTGATGTATGGCCATGATGTGCAGGGTCCTCTGTCTTTGCTGAAAGAGACCTGGGAACAAAGTTCACAGATATCTAGTAAGCTGAATGTCATTGATTATGTGTTGCAAATGAGAGAGAAAATGACCAAGTTAGCAGTGGAACTCTTACAAGAAGCACAGTATAGGCAGAAAGGTTGGTATGATAGGAAGACAAGGCAGCGGTCCTTTGATGTAGGTCAGCAGGTTTTAGTCATGCTTCCAACAGAAGATAATAAGTTGTTGTTTAATGCCAGGGTCCGTTCAAGGTTACTAACAAGTTAGGACATACAACTTATGAAATTGCCACTCCTAGTGGGTCACGTTCTCATAGAACATTGCATATTAATCTCTTGAAGGAATGGTTTCCACAGAAAGAGTCTGCAAGTGCAAATTTGATGCGGTTGGTGGAAGAAGAGGAGGTAGAAAAGCAGTACCTATCGGTGAGTCAGGAAACAGTTAATTTTGAGCACTTCTCAGGGGAGCAGAAAATACAAAATTTGACTCCTTTCCAATGCCCCGTATTGAGGAGCTTATTGAGAAATTAGGAAAAGCCAAATTTATCTATAGACTTATGTAAGGGGTACTGGCAGGTGCCTTTGGCTCCTGAATCCCGAGGATTGACTGCTGACTTCACACTCCTACAAGTCTTATGCATTTCCGAGTCCTTCCTTTCAGGCTGCACGGGGCTCCCCCTACCTTTCAGAGGTTAAAGGTTGTACCAGCGATTTCAGGCCCAAACATAAATGATCACATTCATCTAATCTTTCCTAACGATCCGCTAGCTGCCCGCCCCATAAGCAGGCCGTCAAAAAAACGCATCTCTGTAGGCAGCCTAGGCTCTGAGATCTGCACACAAAATAGTGTTCCAACCAATCACCGACAGGGGGTGGGTGTTGTGAGGTTTTGCGCTCGTGCACGGCTGCACGCGAAGTCGGAGAACACGAGCAAAACCTCACAACACCCACCCCCTGTCGGTGATTGGTTGGAACACTATTTATTTTGGTTTTGAGTGGTGGTGAAACCAACTGTTTTTGTGTGCAGATCTCAGAGCCTAGGCTGCCTACAGAGACGCGTTTTTTTGACGGCCTGCTTATGGGGCGGGCAGCTAGCGGATCGTTAGGAAAGATTAGATGAATTTGATCATTTATGTTTGGGCCTTTTTTGGGCCTGAAATCGCTGATACAACCTTTAATGAATACTGTTTCGCAGGATTTAGGCGAATTTACAGCGGCTTATCTTGATGATGTTGTGATATTCAGTGACAGCTGGAAGATGTATCTTTATCTTGCAACAGTGTTTCAGCGAATTAAGGATGCTGGTTTGACAATCAAACCTACCAAGTGTTCTATAGCCAAAAGTGAGACTGAGTATTTGGGCTATGTATTAGGTAATGGTGTTATTAAACCTCAGATCCAGAAGATACAAGCTATTCAAGCTAGACTTTTTTAGGTCTAGTGGGGTGGTAACGGAGGTTTATACCTTACTTTGCCACTAGGGCGGTGCTTCTAACAGATTTGACACAGAAGTCGGGCCCAAATCAAATTTAGTGGACCGAACAGTCCAGTTTAGCTTTCCAAGATTTGAGGGAAGCATTAGTGACTAATCCTGTCCTGTGTAGTCCTGATTTTGAGAAAATGTTTGTGCTTCAGACAGATGCCTCTGAAGTGGGATTGGGAACTGTCTTGAAACAAAGGCAGGGAGGTGAGTTACATCCTGTGGCTTATTTGAGTAGGAAACTGTATCCTCAGGAGACAAGATATTCTGTCATTGAAAAAGAGTGTTTGGCACTGAAATGGGCTCTTGATTCTTTTAAAGGGGTGGTTGATTATGATTTCACTTTTCAAACTTTAGTTAGTGTGTAATGTTGCTGGTTGAGCATAAACAACATCTGCAAGGTTACAATTCTCAAAGTTCAAAGCAAAGGGAGATATTTTGAGATATTGAGGTAAAAGGACACAAGCTCTTGCAGCTCCATCCTCTGTGCCAGGAGCAGCAGCTCTTTTGCATTTAAAGGAACAGACACAAAATGGTGTGTTTTTGCTCACCCTCAAAAAGTGACAGTTTTAACATGCTATATAAAAATATCTGTGGGGTATTTTGAGCTAAAACTTCACATACACACTCTGTGGACATCAAAGACTTATTTTACATCTTGTTAAAAGGGCATTATACCACCCCTTTAAATACTACCAGTTGGGACGAAATTTTGTTGTTCAAACAGATCATAGAGCACTTCAATGGACTGACAAAATGAAAGATACCAATGCTTGTGTAACTCGTTGGAGTTTGGCTATGCAACCTTTCCATTTCATTGATATCACCCAGGGTCAGAAAACGTGACCGCACAGTGTCTCTCTCTCGCTTACCTTGCAAGAGTTTGGGGGAAGGGGAAGATGTGACGATGTCATAAGTTATCCCTGTTTGCGGTGTACGCCCTGTGTTTGTTTGGTTCATATTTATTGCATAAATGTTTGTTTGTTTCTCATTGTTTGGTTAAATATGAGTTTGGTAACTTTTTCTAGTCTAAAGTGCACATTAGACAGATGACAAAAGTTTTATTTCTTTATTTAGAATTTACATCAACTTAGTTTATATCCCCATTTTCAAAACTTACCTTCTGGGTTCATGGCTGCAGCATGGTTTCCGGGGGTGGGGGTTTAAGAGGAAGTGCAATCTTCCAGTTCCTCATTTTATGCCATCCCAAGGAATTCTGGGTAGTGTAGGCATAGTACATTTCCTAGTGTGAGCAAGGTGGTCATTGTTTCATTGTTTCATTGTGTTAGTGTTATTGTGTTTATTTTGATAGTATGTAGAAATGTATTGTTTATTATTTGTATTTCTTTTCTTGTAAAAGTTTAAAACATTTATTTAGACCATTAAGAAAGCAGAAAATATGTACGACATAGTTTCTTGTTTCAATGTTAGTCTTGACAAGTTTAGATATCTGAGATGCGTACAATAAAAGGAGCTACAAAGTGGCTATCTATTTGAACTTGAAATACACAAGCACATTTTAATTCATGAGTTCTCAATTTATTGCCTTCAGCCCTTCACATCACGATATTAATCAGTAATTTAAAAAATATATATTATTTGGTTGAAGTCATTATTCATGCTTTTCCAAATAAGGTATTTTGACTCATCGCTATGACACACTGGCTTACCTCTGAATGCTTACTGAATGTCCTACTGAACGTTGCAACCATTGCATATGTTGAGTGTTTTTTGCTTTGTAGAGCTGAATGTACAGGATGAGCAGGGCAGAACTTCTCTGCACTGGGCTGTGGAGAAGGATCAACAGCAGAGCTGTGAATTACTGTTAGAGCTGGGTGCTGACCCCAACATCCTCAACAGTGCCCTGATCGGCCCTCTGCATCTGGCTGTCACTAAAAGATACCATCATCTAGTAGAGGTCAGTCACACACATGCTGCTGATAATCTGTTTGGGTTACTGTCAATGTAAAGAGCAGCAGTAGATATGCATTCTCTTGAATATTTAGTCATCATGTGCATCAGACTGTATCAAATATTTTTGGGGTTGGTGAAGGGTTTTACAACCTCTTCGTCAGGGTCTAGCATTTTTTTCCCGATCTCCACACCGATGTGGAAGAAACCAAACATCTAATTATTATAACATCTTGGGGCTGAAGGATGATGGTTATAGAGCCTTTAATGGCTAAAACGGATTTGAGGACCGTTATCATCTCTAATAAGGCTTCAGCGAAGAAGTCCGAAACCACTGGCAGACCCCTCCAATGGGAAATGGATTATACCTCATTATACAGTGCCCATCTCCACTCGGTGCCCTCAGGGGACCATTCTGCCAACCCCGCCACCTTGTGTGCTTTGGTGTTCAGCATTTTCCAGCGAGCTCATGTCTCAACGTCTGCCCGGAAACGTTGCATTATCATTAACAATAATGCTTAATATTTTCATGGAAAACAGTTATTTTCAAATTGTCAAATTTCAGTTCAAACTTCTTTCAAAAACATAAAAAAAAAATAAAAAAAAATTGTATTGTACCAAACGTTTCAACTTTCGTTGAATTTGATTGAGTGGCGTATTCTGTAACTTCTGGTTATTTTTCAAGATGTAAGTTAGATAATACATGCACTCTCAAAAAATAAAGTACATAATTGTACCTTTAGGGGAAAAATGGCTTGTCACTGGAGCTGTACCCTCAACCTTTAAAAGAAACGGTACATTTATAAACCTTTTAATGCTTTTTGACCTTCAAAAAGGTACATATATGTACCTTGAGGTCCAAAAATAAGCCCTATGGGGTACGTTAGTGTAGATTGTACCTTGGGGGACAGAAATGGACTCCTACTGGACTCCTACTCCTAAAACATTCAAATTAGTCGTTTTACTGTAAGTAAATAATTAGAGGAACAAAGTGCAGTAAATGGTAAAACTATTTTCTCTACAAACCAGTTTGTTTATAATTAATAACAATACAATTAAACAAATATCATTTTCAAGCAGCTTAGACTGTTTTTGAGACCATCAAAATAAAGTGTTAGCAGATATTAATTAAGCAGACAGACTACTAATAATCTAAGACTGGTAGTTGACATGTTGGTGCAGTTACACTGTCAAAAATCCAACTTACGTTTTGTATGACAAATTCAGTTTGTAAAGTTTATTCAACTATTTAACATGAAAAAAGTTGAGAAAAGTTGAGATAACTCAAACACGTAAGTTGAGAAAACTCAAAAATGTCCTGCAGCTGGTTGCCTTAAACTTTTAAGTTTTCTCAACTTTTTTTTTTACAGTGTAGTTAGCAGAATGTCTAAAATGGGCCATTGAAATAGTGTTACCTTACTACTAAAATTAAAGCTGAACTAAAAATAGTTTAAAGCTAAATAGAAATATAAAAATTAAAAAAAGACAAAAACTTAAAAAATGACAAAAACAAAATGACAAACTAATATTAAAATGAAAACTTGAAATATAAAAATAAAAGCTAATTACAGATATGAATAAATCATATAATAGTATATAAATCATTCTAAAATAACAATGGTTGAAGTAAAAATAGATAAAGCAATATTGTGTCTAAAATGTAAGTTACTATATGTATTAACTTCTTGTTTATTGAACTGTAGCAATGTCTAAAGTACAGAAGCAATATTACACTTGTAATTGTGCTGTTGATCTAAATATCATCAAATATCATGTCAAATATCAACACACTGTAATTACTTGTGTCCTCGTGCCTAATGTTTGAATCACAGTCACACTGATTTTCTGGCTTGTGAGATATTAATTAGATAGCATAGGGACAGCTCAGTGGGAAAAATAAGGGCGTCTTCTGTGTAGAATCTGCTTCCTGTTGGGCTGAAATATTGGAGGAATTATACTGATTTTGTGCCTTGCAGATAATTATGATCATTTTGCTCATGTCTGGCATAGGTCCTTCTGACTTGTGACAGAACAGATGTCAATCTGGAAGGGGATTTGGGAAACACCCCTGTGATGCTGGCCTGCAGCAATAATAATTGCCAAGCTCTCCATTCTCTTGTGAGTACAAAGGGCATTAAAAGTCAAGTGTGAGAGTCAGAATCCAGAATCTCAAATATTGTGTATTAAAAGTGATTTTTTTTTCTTTCTTTACAGTCCAAACATGGCGCCAAGATGTGTCTTCAGAACAAACTGGGTCACTATGCCATCCATACAGTTGCTTTTGCAGGTGCCAAAGAGGCCATGGAGCTGGTTTTGAAAATTGGTAAGCAAGTTTAATATTCTTGTTGCACCAATTCCAACCATGACGAATCCAACCTATTCACCAAGCTGTTTAGACAGATGCATTGATTTAGCACAATGCATGGGTGGTCTTCTGTTCCGGAATGATATGTTCAAGACATACTGTAAATATTTGTTTTCTTTTCTGACAGTTCCATTTGGCTTAGAGACAAATAACAGAGTTTTCATTTCGGTCCAATATTTTCAGATGCTGATATGCAAAACAGTTAAAACAGATAGAAGGGTCAACAAGTCAAACATTGCAAGCATGTCACATGGTAACCAAACAAAGCAGTCATGCTTTCATTGTGATTGAGATTTGTGACATCAAAGGGATAGTTCATGAAAAAACTAAAATTCAGTAATTCTTTACTCACCCTCATGTCATTCCAAACCTGTATTACTTTTTGTTTATCCTATAAAAATTAATGTAAATTAATTAATAAATGTAAATAATGTAGACCACTGGTCAGTCTTTTTCCATGTATTTGCAATTCATGGTGACTAGTGCATCAAAAATACATGCAAAAAGGGAACTGGCGCTTCAAAAAGATAACCATAAACCAAGCACCATAAAAAGTGGCCTGTTTGCTTCATGCACTATATTCCAAGTTTTAGCTATTGTATGTCTCCATAAGTCTTGAAATATAGAGCATGAGTTGGATGAAACCCTTTTATAATAACATTATGGTGCTTTGTCATTGTGGTGCTTCAGACCCCATTCACGTCATTATATTGAAAAGAATGGCCAAGATATTCTTAAGAAATGACCTTTTGTGTTCTGCAGGAGAAAGTGGAGGTTTGGAATTACATGAGGGTCAGCAAATTATGACAATTTAATTTATTTTAAAATGCCTCTGAGTATTCTTTCATCTGTTGGAACTGTTAAATATGAAAAAAATGAAGCTGAACATTTCATCTCCTCTCTTTCTCATCCTCATGAAGGAGAAGAGCGTGGCCTTTCTGCTTCAGTGCACATTAATTATTTGGATAAGACCAAAAGTACCCCCCTCCATCTAGCTGTACGTGGGGGCAACATTGAGGTGATCAAACTTTGCATCATTAAAGGAGCCAGAGTGGATCAGCAACAGGTAATTGCTGTTTCAAGAGGTATAAAATGTCTCAGTTTGGATTGTAACCCTGGTTCTCTGAGAAGGGAACGAGATGCTACATCAAAATGTTTAAGCTATGGGAATGCTTCTGGATTACCTGCATCTGAAGCATGTGTGAAATCACTTCAATCTCATTGGCGAAACATAGTCTGATTTAACCCTGATGGTAACCCGATGTTGCGAAATGGTTTGCCCTCTCAGGGAAAATCCCTTGGTCTTGAGTCACCACTGCAATGGTCTCATGTTTATAAGGCCCATCATGTTGGACATAACTGCCATGAGCCCTAACAGTCCCTGAAATTGTTTTACAGAGACAGCCTAGTCTAGCCTGATCTATCCTACGGCTGAGAGAATCGACTTGATACAAGCAGGAGACAGACCCTAACCCTATGCCTGCATCGTAGTCGAATCCCATATCACTCCTAGAAAAGTGTTTCTCTGTAATGGAGAAAGCACATTCTTCTTGGAGTTTAATCTTAACCCCAAGCACCTCATGTGAGCGAGGGCAACATTGCGATGCCAAACCGCCATCTGATCTCTGGTAAAAGCTGAATATTATGTCCTGAAATTACTTGCCGGCAGTGAATGACCAAACATACTTGTCCATATCCTCCTCAGAATGAGCGAGCAAGTTGCAACACTTTGCTTTTATAATTTGCAAAACCCATGGAGACACATTTGGCAGAAGTTGCCATGCTGCCTAATAGTCTGAAAGAGATATCAGTCTCTCGAGACTGACCCCTGATGTAGACTGAGTAATATGCCCGGTGACCTGAAACAGCTTGCTGGCAGAGGACCACCAAACATATTTCTCCAACACCCTCCCCAGGGTGGGGAGTGAGCATCCCAGTTCCACAACATTCTAAGATGGAGACTGGGCCAGAAGCTCACTTGAAACTGCTCTGCCCGAAACACCGGAGATGGCTGGGTTGGCAGACTGGTCTCCCGAGGGCACAGAGAAGTATGGGCACAGTTAACCCTGGTGTGGGCCACTTCTCCTCAGAGGGGCCTGCCCTCGACGTCCTGACTTACCTGAAACCTTCTGCGATTGGATGGTGGTCTTCAGATCTGTCCACCCCTGAAAAGGCTTCAGCTGTGAGAGCCATCTCGACCCCCAGTCTCTCTGAGGGGGGCTTTAGAAGGGACACTCTGTTTTTGTTGTTCACGTCTAGAGGAGCTTGTACTCAGCTGGGGCTGCTCTTTAGTAACAGCCTTAAAGGCATGCACTCTGGAATGTCGCCACCTGTTTCTTGGCGTCCTGAAACCTCTCGACAACAGTATTACTGTAACTGCGTTGCTAAAGAGGCCAGGAGAGGTTAAAGAAGAAAAGAAAAGGTCCGGTGTGGAGGTGGGGAATTACTTGACAGGAAGGCCTTGTCTAACTTACTTGTGATGCGCTTCCTGCTTCTCTGCTGGCCAATCAATTTAGCAACATCATGACTCAATCTCCAAACTTTCCTCATAAGCTGGGGAGAGAGGTGGCAAATCCTTGAACTCCACTGCCTCAATGCTAACAATATCCAACTTCTCAGAGCTGGATATAGCCAACACTGGGGCCTCACTCAGCCTGGAAGAAACCACAGAGGTGTTTCAGGGTCCGGAATGAAGCCACTGAAACCGGCAGGTGAGAGTTGAGAAAGGGAAAAACCCGTCTCAAGCTCCTCTGTCAATTCCATTTTTGACCCCCGTAATCTGAGCAGGTGCGTTTGCCTGACCTCCCTCCTCGAAGAGAGCCAGGTGGGAACGAAGCATTCTCAATGGCAGACACTTGCAAGCTTGAGAGCTGACTGTGCTCCTCTCCCAAGCAGACCACACACAGATCGTTTGTGTCACCTCCTATAATGTAGTACGGGCCGGGAGACACATTTTAAACTGCTGCTTATTACTTGCCATAATGATAATATAATGGGTCAAACAACACCAAATAAGACTCACATGACACAAAGCACTTACTGAAAATATGTAAGCTGATGATGTTTGGTCAGGGTGTCCTTTATAGCTTCCGGTTGCTCCATCATCTGTCACTGGACTGTTTTGCCAATGAGTTTGGTGTGATTTCACACCTGCTTCATAAAATATCATAATATAAAAGTTAACAAGCAAAACTAAAATGATCAAAGAACTTGACAGATTTGATGGCCCAAGGCTTGTGATGAAAAAGAGTTTATTTTTCTTTTGTCAGTGTCAGTCTGTGGCAGTCCATATACAGTAACTGTATGATATTGTGGAAATAAAAAATGTATAATTTTGACACACTAATTGGAGAGTCTTAAAGGGATAGTTCACCCAAAACTGAAAATTCTGTCATTTACTCATCGTCCTCATTTCATTCATCCTCATGCCAAAACTGACTTTAAAAAAAAAGTTACTTCTTGGGCTCTTAATTTCAACCCCTCTTAGGGACTTAGGGCCAGATTTACTAAATGCGGCAAATTAGCGTGAGAGCACAATTCCACAAATGCGCTGATGGGAGTGACGAGTTTTGCGTGTGATCTACTGCTGACGTGCAGATTAAAGAACACAGACGCAGTCAAATCATTTACATAATGAACAACACAATCTACCAAGAGCAGCCCAAATTAGCGTTGGGACCATGGATAACGCAGGTGAAAATGCAAACACTGAAATCCCAGCTAAAAAAGTCACAGTATGTTGAAAATAGCCAGAGGACAAACTATTAAGGGTTGCAAGAAGTTTTGATGCACCTGGTATTGCGTGACTCCTTGTTGTTGAGGGTTCCTAGTCATCTTTTATTTCCTGCAGCAAATTAAAAATAGCATGGCTTGGCAAACGATATGTTCGGATAACGTCTTCCTCTGGCATATTTTCTCCCTTCTACCACGCGCTCTCTGTCCTCTGCAGTGTCTCTTCATAGCAGCAACAATTGCAGCCATGTCGAAAGATGTGTTAATACATGCTTTTTTGGAGCATTAAATAATGGCACAAATACCAGTAAATTGACTAGCGCAAACAATTGTAAATCATGTTGCGTGTATACTCGCCTCCCATAAATTTTGCATCTGAAAGGGAAACTCCTACAAATGCATATGCAATAAGGTGAGCCGCAAAAACAACTCGGTCCACTCCTTATCAGCGCTAATTTTGCCCTGCATGCCCTTTAGTAAATCCAGACAGTAGTTTTTAATGGCAAAAAGAGAATTTGCGCTGGCGCAAACTGTTAGTAGATCTGGCCCTTAGTGTCACAGTTATCTGGACTTGTTCATCTCTTCACTTTCATGGACTTTCAGTTTGTTTTCATTCATCACATGTGTTCCTTTGTTTGATTTTTCCTGCCACTCATCAGTTGTCATGGACACTCATCAGATCATCACACCTGTTCATCATCTCCTCATTATTACTGTATTTAAGTTCACTCTGTATTTGTCGGTTGTTGTTTGTGTTACATAGTGATGGGATGGTTGATACCGGAGCTCCGATGCTCCGACGCAGTTTTCAAAGCACTTTTGTATCACACACTGTACCGATGCTTGTATAGAAATGACAATACCACATCATTGATGACGTTTGAAGCTTTGAGCGTCATGCAGTATCGGAAGGTCGGGACACGGGGATAGCTGGTTTGAAAAATATTGGCGCTTCACGACCCCACCTGATCAAAGGGGAATGATTATGGAGGAGGCATTATTTAAATGATTTAACACTACACTTCCCTATAACATAATTTATATATTTTTTAAAACAGAACACCCAAAATATTTTTTTCTACAATTACAATTACTATAATTATGATCACATACTTGTATATTTTGTATTATTGATCCATATGTGAATCCGTTGACCAGGCTACACATGACACGAGTTTTGGTCTTTTAGTCTAAATTTGGCATATGCAATAATTATGATTTACCAGAGCATGTTTTTTTCTTGTGTGGTAGAAATGGGTTTCAATAGAATAGCCTAGAAACAGAAATCATGGCAGGTTGAAACCACCACCCAGTGGTTTCAGTTTCCACCAGTCTGCTTGAATTTTGCCATAAACATATTTTTCCATACTCTCCTGCAGCTGTAATAAGATATTCTGCAAAATTGTATAATATAATCATGAACCCATTATCATCAAGACTTATTTCTGTAAAAGCTTTTTGATACATTAAACCACACCATGCCCTGTAAGAAGTTTGGGGACAGAAATAACAAAATTGTTAAATATGCCTAATGTCAGGCTATAATGTCACCATTCTGAAAAAAATTTCATTTCATGAAATGCAGCCATATTAGAATGTGGTTTGCTATGAATACAAAAGCAGCCTGATTTCCTGACTCTCGATCTCGACCACACAGACACAAACACACTTACACTCCTCCATTTGTCGTCTTCAGTCTGTAGCAGGAGGGTTAATGCATTCAGTAATAGCTTCAGATAGTTAAATTGATACAAATTGCAGCCACTTACGTCTATAACTGAGCTTGGCCGTTCTGTCCATTGCCACAGCAATTCAGGGTGCTCTCTCATTAATGGTTTGTGTTATTGGTGCAGCAGCTGAGAGAATGTCCCCCTCATGCAATACCTTGCCCTGCCTCTCCTACTTATGTCAAGCTAATAGCTGACTTCCATCTTTGTGTCTGTGTATGTGTGGCTTGATTGTTTTGCAGTGTGACAAATCTACGGCCCTCCATTTTGCCTGCACTCAGGGTGCTCTGGATGCCATCAAAATCATGCTTTCCTCTTACAACAGAGTGGAAGACATCATCAACCTTAGGGATGGAGCCAATCAGACCCCCTTACATAGGTCAGTGTGATGCCATACTGCTCACCAGTAGTCATTATGAAGTCAACTAGCCTTCTGGTTTATATCAGAGCTGATCTCAGTTCATGTTAAAAGGACAGTTCCCCCAAAAGTTAAAATTCATAAATTACTCAATTACTTATGTTGTTCCAAATCCATAAGGCTTTCGTTTATCGTCGAAACACAAATGAAGATATTTTTAATGAATCTGAGTGATTTATGTCCCTCTATTGAAAGTCCATTCACCGCAAACTTTCATAAAGAGATACATGAATTCATATGACGACAGAGTAGGGTGAGCAGGGTGAGTTTTTATTTATTTACTGGACTTTATGGTAAAAATATTTAAATAATAATATTAAATTATTATTTAAAATGGACATTAAAATGTATTTGTAAACAATATCTAAAGTAAAAACGTAATATGTTATTGTCATTTTTTGTAAGTATTTTTTATATACTCCTGATATGTTTGGTTATATGTATTCTTGTTTGTACAACTTGTTTGTCTCAATAAAAATGTTAAAAGTAATTCTACTTACTTCTGTCTTTTAAAGCACTTTTTGCTATGACCAAACAATGGTGATGCCATAGGGTGCTTGTCCTATTGCAATTTGCACCTGTATGTGTTTAATTCCCAATGCTTTAATGATTAACAATGACTTTCTTTTCCTAATAGAGCCACATTGTTTGATCATGTCGAGTTGGCTGAATATCTTATTTCAAAGGTAAATGTTTGAATGGCTGCTTTGTGAGAATGTGAGTGGCTGAAACATCCAAACTCACACTTTTATTCTGCTGAATGTGCACTTTGTGAACCAGCAAACTGAGTTGCTTGGATTGATCTTTTGACAGGACTAATATTAACCACCCAATATCTCATTATCTTATCGTATATGTCCTTTGATAACGCGGTAATTCACTATTATTTGGATCTCATTTGTCTTGGAAAGAGAGCAGATATTGACTGCATTGACTGTAAGGGACAGTCTCCACTGCTGATGGCCTCCAACTGCAGTGCTTGGAAAACTGTTGCATTTTTACTGTCAATTGGTAAAGCATTTTCATGAATTTTCAACACATTTTATCTCCAATATCATTTGCATGCACTTTTCTGCATATTTAACATTTTGTCCTATTGAAAATAGGTGCCAATTACAAAGTCAAAGACAAAGCAGGTCGCAACTTCCTCCACCTTGTCATTCTTCAACCGAAAGGGCTGAAAAATCTTCCTGAGACAGTCTTACAGGTGTGAAAATCTTCCTAAACGTCAAGTTCAGTTTGTCAAATGCAGAACATTTTCATTTTGAAAGAAAGCCTGAAGAGTCCAAGTGACCTTGTGTTATGGATTATTACATAAAGCATTGTTTTGAACATGCGTATGTTCTGTATATAGTTATAAGAACCCATTCCCTCCTCCAGAGTAATGCTGTGAAGGAGATGTTGTCTGATGAGGATGTTGAAGGCTGTACTCCTCTGCACTACGCCTGCAAACTTGGCATTCACGATTCGGTCAAAAATATGCTGGGTCTCAATATCTTCTTGGGTCAAAAGTCACGGGAGAAGAAATCAGCGCTTCACTTCGCTGCAGAGTGAGAACGTTTGTAATGCAGTCAGAGCTATATCAAAGCCATATCTTTGTGCTTATTTTCTTAAAAGTAATAAGTTTTGACCTACAATAACATATCGTTCCTGACCATTTATGAGAATTTTGCTGGAATTTATACAAATTAATGCAGTATAACTTTCTCATTTCACATGCTCCCAAACCTTTTTTCTCCAATATCTGTCAGATATGGGCGTTTAAACACATGCCACAGGCTGCTGGAGAACCTCATGGACTCCAAAATGCTGAATGATTGGGACGATAAGGGTCTGACGTCCCTTCATCTTGCTTCAAGGGCAGGACACACACAAGTAGTGGAGCTGCTGCTCCGGAGGGGAGCGCTGTTTCAAAGGTACACCATACTTTTTTGGGGGGAAAGCAAAACATCTACATTTTTCACAGTCATCACAAGCAGTACTTCATTACTCCAATAACTACCAGGCAGTGCTATTTTAATCATTGAGATACTACACTGTAAAAAGTGGTAACCTGGAATTGTTACCTTGAAGAGCTGATTTTTAATCCATGTATTTTGTTTGTATAAATTAATATTGGTTGATTCGGCAACATTAAATAAAAAAAATTCTGACTGGAATAAAACAAGTTAATTTAAATGTTATCATTTTTAGGTTACCAATTTTTTTATATTTTTTATTTTTTATTAGTTAATGTTGGAAATGTTTTATGGTTTAGATATTGATAGTAACCCTGCTACCGGGTCACGATTGGGTGAAAATATCAAAAGCTAAAATTCCATTATTTTGTTAGGTTAGCGCCAGCTTCACAAAATGCTTGGTTAGGTTGTGAGTTCATTCAGCTGGACGTTCTGTCATAAGGTCTGTTGTAATCTCTAGTGATTACAAAGGCTGGTCCTGTTTACATCATGCTGCGGCTGAGGGATACACACAGACAATGAAAATCCTCCTCGCAGCCAATGTCAAACTGATGGATGGAACAAATGAAGATGGGGTAAGCAGCATAACAATCCCTAACACCTGTGGAGCACAGTCAGTTTGAAGAATACAATTACCAAACCATAGGAAACTGAGCTTTGAAGATCCAAAGAACAAAGCATAATACTCTCTTTAAATTTCACATCTGTCATAACAAAAAAACGTGTATGTGTGTTTAGGTTAGTAAGATTTTAAAGAAAAAAATGTATATCTTTATTCAGCAAAGATGCATTAATAAAACATGTACATTTTTATTCATCAAAGAATATTTTTTATTATTATTTTTAATAATAATAGTAATAATATTAATTAAGCAGCAAAACTGCTTTCAACATTGGTATTAATAAGAAATGTTTCTTGAGCAGCAAATCAGCATATCAGAATGATTTCTGAAGGATCATGTGACACTGAAGACTGGAATGATGCTGAAAATTTTAGAAAACAACATTTATTTTAAATTGTAATAATATTTCATAATATTACTGTTCTACTGTATGTTGTCAAATAAGTGCATACTTGTTGAGCATTAGATAGTTGTTTTTTGTTTTTGTTTTTCTCAAAAAGTATTTTATTTTTTACTTTTACTGTCCTGCATTTATTGATGAAAGCAATTGTCATTTATGATAAGTTTGAACAACACTGCTTTTTAACCAAACATGTATGTTTTAATAGAACACAGCCCTTCACATTGCTGCAAAAGCGGGACATGTAAGTGCTGTTTTGCTGTTATTGGAAAGAGGAGCTGAAATCACTCTCAACAATGCTGACAACTCTTTTATGCATGAAGCTGTGCGAAATGAGAAAAAAGATGTAGTGAATGCCACCATAGAAAGTGAGAGGTAAGGAGACATCCACATTCAAGATGGTTAAGTTAATAGCCTTGCATTTGCTTTGACACCCCACAGCTAATACCTGTAGTAAAAAGAAAAAAAAAGGATTGAAGGACAGTATTCATTTCAATATAAAAAGCAACTTTGATTGCATATTAATAATAATGTATGAATTAATATTGTAACATTGTTGCAGTGTTCATTTTGAACATTCTGATTGTTCCCTTTCAGTCAGTCAGGTTCTATGTACATATGAACTGAACAACAAATTGGGGATGGCTTTAAGAGACCAATCTACTTTGAGTGTAAACTAAACAAGCCAATGCGATAGGCATCAGCTGCTCTGCCTCGCAGCGCGAGCATATAATGAGCAGAAGGTGCGTAGCATCTTTGCTTTTCTCTTCGGAGCAGAGCAGTTCTACTGTTCCTGCTCTGATATTTGTGAGTGTTTAACTTCAAAAAGAAAATGAGTCTGCTTCTTCAGGAGGACGCCTCTGCAAACTTGTGTTGGTGTTACAGCAGTGTTGTAGTGGAACATGTCGATTGCTGCATCGGAGGGTGAGCTAATGTCCTCCGGGGATGAATATTAAGCTGTGCTGCCTCCTTCGGGTGTGGCACCGTTGCCCGAGTCTGACCCAGAGCTGACAGCAATGCCTTCCCGGGCCTCTGTGAGCGTCGGACTCTAGTGGAACCCAACACCGTGTCCCGAACACTCACGGCTTGACGATTGGTATCTCGGGGCGGCCCTTGCTGGTTCTCAGCGCCCTGCCCCAGTGCCTTTCTTTCCGAAGGTCACCAGATTGTGGACGGCACCTTTTTCTGCCCGAAACTGGTCTGCTGCCCTTTCCTCCCTTTCTACCCTCGATGGCGGTGCAGTTAAGGGGTACGTGGAGCTCCCCCCAGTGGAGCGGTCTGTGGCGATGCAATTGTGTCCCCAGACTGCTACCTCCTGGCGGGGTAATCCGTGTCTCCCCTGCCCGGGCATGCAAGTTCTTGTCCTCTCTGGCAGGCCAGGCTTACACAGCGTGCAGAGAAACCACTTCTGACGAAAGTCACTGCACGCTCCCTGGGTCAGGCGATGTCAACCTTTGTGGTCCAGGAACGGGCATCTTTGGCTGAACCTGGTGGATATGCATGAGTTCAACAAAGTTCGGTTCCTCAACTCCCCTGTCTGCCAGGCCGGCCTCTTTGGCGACGCTGTTCGCCCAACAGTTTTTGGCAGTACAGAAGCAGACAGAGGTGATCAAACCTATCCTGCAACGATGACCAGCTGCTGCCACCACCAAGTCGTCGGCTGCTGCTCCTCCACCTACTCATCGTTGCAGCCTCCACTTAGGCAGAAGGTAGCTGGACGCAAGCACTCAGCCCATCCAGGCCCCGCCAAATGGATGGTATGCATAGGGGCAAGCGGTCCTGAGATGGGCGACCCGGAGATCGAAGGATCTGCTTTTGCCTTGCCACTCCCATGTCCCTCTTCTGTCGCCAGCGGGCAGCAGTGTGCTGCTCAAGGACTCCTCTAGGCCTTCTCACATACCCTCAGCCCCACCCTGGAACCAGGTAAGTGTTGCACAGCACACTCAGATATCCACTGTGGGCCGCCTCAGTGCCTCCCGAGTCAAGTCCCTGTGTTCCACGGTACAGCTACACGGTTCGGCTAGCCCGTGTCTTTTCCTTGACAAAGTCCGCTTTGTCGTCTCTGCTGGTGTTCTTTAATGCAGTATAACTTTCTCATTTCACATGCTCCCAAACCTTTTTTCTACAATATCTGTCAGATATGGGTGTTTAAACATATGCCACAGGCTGCTGGAGAACCTCATGGACCTCATGCTGAATGATTGGGACGAAAAGGGTCTGACGTAGAACTAGGCTGGAACCACCCTAGAGACTTCCATATATTGAACTACCCTGCTTGGCTAGTCCATATGTGTAACACCCACATTTCACCTCCCTACAGGCAGGATATGTTTTCTGCAGCGTTCTCTTTCTCTAGAAGGTCACTCTTTCTCAGTGTTATCCAATAGTCTCACTTGCGGAACAGCAGTGACTGACCTCTGCTTGAGCCCTGATTTCCCGCTCCAACAGTTGGGGGCAGAGCAGGAGACTCGAGTAGAGTGCTGGAAGGGCCAGCGACAGTGGCGTGTTGGTAGATATCCCCAATTCTATGTACGTAGAATGTGACCAACTGAAAGGGAACGTGTCAGTTACGTATGTAACCCTCGTTCCCTGAAGGAGGGAATGGAGACGTATTTCCATTTGTCACGGTTACTGTACCTCCGCTGTATGGCAGTTACTGAACTTGGCTTCTCAGCAGAAAAACAAATATGCGACGCACCTTCTGCTCATTATATGCTCGCGCTGCAAGAAAGAGCAGCTGATGCAATTATCGCATTCCAATGTGCATTGGCTCGTTTAGTTTACACCCGAAGTAGATTGGTCTCTCAAAGTGATCCCCAATTCGTCGGTCAATTCCGTCGTACTTAACCATTCCCTCCTTCAGGGAACGAGGGTTACATACGTAACCGAGACGTTATCTGCTTTTCTTAAATGAAGCTCTAGGCTAATTAAAATAATTTAATCTCAAATCAGTATTTCAATCAAACTGTCCATGTATTTATTTGGTAATTAACCATTATGTAAAAAAGGGCACTTTTTTCTAAAATGAGACAACAATAAACACGTATGTTTCCTGCTCCCTTTTAATAAAAAATATCTCAAAAACAATTTCAGTGTAGGATTTTTAATTTAACAATATTAGAGAACATGTTGAGATTTTTTAAAACCTATATTATTTTTCTCCTCTCAGTTTGCCAACGGTTGACAAAGACATATTAATTCACTGCAGGTGTGCTGAGGCATTAACGTCATTTAAGGCTAAATCCCGCTGTGTCGTGATGGACATCATAGAGTTCCTCCCAGAGTCTTTAAAGGTCTGTCTATTAACTTCACACCTTATGAAAATCTCTGAGATATTGTTGATAAATTCTTTGACCCCTCTCTCTTCTGAACAGCACCTTCTGGACCGGTGTATTATTGAGTCTGATCACGACGCCAACAGTCCAGATTATCATGTAAGCTTTCCACAAATGTGCAAAAAGTTGCGTTAGAACCATTAATAGTTCATTAATGCAATAAAAAGATCATTAATCATATAAAATACAATTCTTTTATGGTATTGGCAGATCAGGTACGATTTTCAGTGGCTTCAAGCTCCTATACAGTTGATGAAGTATGCTAAAGCAGACAAAACAATGAATTTCCAACCATTGGCAGCTATGAATGTAAGTCTCTTTAAATCATGTTACAATAAGTTACATTCCTTCAAAGCACTCATCCTTTCTAATGATGGAAAATTGTTTATTAAAGGAGAAAACATTAAAATAAAATAAGATTTTTTTCTAGTGATGTCTGACTTTTGGACCCCATTGTGCTGTACACATTATTAAATACAAACTTCTAATTAATTTTGCATCCTAAAATGGTTTGAGAATAAATCATAACTCTTGTACCTCACTAGGCAATGGTGCGTTATAACCGTCTGGAGCTCCTCACTCATCCCGTTAGCCGAAAATACCTGGAAATGAAGTGGTATGTTAAAGATGTACTGTAATTCTCTCAGAAAGTCCCTACAGTTCTTGTTGTAATGTTTTACAACAAATTCACTGTATTCTATATTCACCCTATTTGGATGGTAATTGTTACTCATGGGGACGTAAGATATCTAAAGTCAGTGATTCTACTGCTTTTTGAATCCAGAATGTCAGTGTTTTTCTACAACCACCCACGTAAAATTACTTTCTTTTTTTTTGACAACACCAGGGTCATGTGGTAATGTCATTGCCATCTGAAGTTTACAAGAAGAGATCAATTAAAAAGTCATTGTGTAAATTGCTTTTGACCACTGCCTAGCACTGTACAGTAACTGTTGCACTTTGCGGTAATGTGCATTTTAAATATGGACAATTTTTTCTGTGAAATGCTGAAAACAAGAATAATGCTAAGTCAATTTGAAATCTTCGCAGATACCATTTATTTATGTGACATAACACCCAACATTTACCAGCCACCCCACACCCCTATCCCCCTAAAGGACGAGACCAGAGATGGGCTGGCAGAAGGGAACACCAAGGTGGACAAGAAGAAGAGAGGACCAGGGTGGAGACAGGAGAAGCTAGAGAATGACCCAGAGCAGAGCCAGGATGAATGCCCATGACATAACTGATGGAGGGAGGAGCCAAGATGGAGCCAGGGGCCTGACCGACTGAAGTGAAGTTGTGATAGGAGAAAACCCAGGTGGAACAGAAAAGACGAAGACCCAAGGTGGCATTGAAGGCCTGGAGGGCAAAGACGGAGCCGCAGGTGTACTTGACTTAGGTGAAGGCATGGGCTTGGCAGACCTGAGCGGAGTCAGTGTGACTCAGGATGATGGTGGAACTGGAGGGAGCCGGCCAGAGGGATGGAGGGTTGAGGCGCAGCAGGAGATACACAAGTCCGAAGCAAAGCCAGAGCAAAGATTGAAAAAGGAGGGAGCCCAGTGGAGCCTGAGGGTGACAGACCATGGTGGAGCTGAGGGAGCAGGGATGAGGTGGACTACAGGGTTTGGAGGCCCGAGCTGGAGCTAGGAGATCCGAGTGACTGAATGGAGACAGCAGAGGCGAGGCCGAGGAATTGGATGACTTTGGCAGAGGAGGAGGGAGAGGTGGGCTGGGCGGGACCATTCACAAAGAAAGAGATTTGGAGCTGGACGATGAAGGAGATTTGATTCTGGACAATGAAGGAGACTTGATGCTGGACGATGAATGAAAGCTGAAGCTGGGCTGAAAGAAGAAGACTTGGGGCTGGGCAGAACCAGTGGCCACAAAGACAACTTGGGTCTAGCAGAGACGAAAATGACTTGGGACTGGGCTGAATCACCAGAGCCAATTGCGACAAAGGAGAATAGGTACTGAACGACGATGAAGACTAGGGGCTGGACAACAAAGGAGACCTACTGCTGGACAATGATGGAGACTTGGTGCTGGACGATGAAGGATACTTGGTGGTAGACAATGAAGGAGACTTAGTTCTGGGTGGAACCAGAAGCAATGAAGAAGACTTGGGGCTGGGCAGAACCAGTGGTGACAAAGACGACTTGGAACTGGGCTGGACCAGCAGTGAAGAAGACTACTTGTGGCTGGAGTGAACCAGCGATGAGGAAGACGACTTGGAACTAGACAGGATCAACAACATTTTATCATCCAGCTTATCAAACAATAATTATTCAGCAGGGACCCAGCTCATAGCATGCACCTCAGCAACGGGAGTGTGTGTGTGGGTCTCCAATCCATGCCGATGTACTCCACTAAAATACTTTTAGGTTCAAGCACCTGGTCAGACTCCTTTCTGTGCTCGGGCTCCTGGACAAAATTGGCCACTGGCAAACACTCTGGCTTTCGCTTCGTGGTGGGCTTGGGCTCTTAGTCTGCGATGCGCTCTGGTTTATTATCCATAACAGGCATGACTGAAGGATAGCTGGGCTCTGGGTCAAGAATGGGGCTAGTGTTGTCTTAATCAGCGAGGCAGACAGTGCATGCCGGTCCACATTGGACCAGCACCCACTCCCTCGAGGACCTTCCACGGGCAGGCATGTCCTCGGTCACTCGTTGAGGCCACTGTTGTAGAAAATGCATAGTGAGTGGTCGGGATAGTGGGTCAGGCCTCCAGATCTAAAAAAATCCCTCGTATGATCCTCGAGGGAGCTATATCTACAGTTGGTAGTCAACCAGAATGCCTATTACTGCCACGTTTGCCGCCATGGCAAAGCCTAAAAACGCTAAACTCGATGCAAACCTGTTTTAAATAGATAAAACTGTCCTGACACTTTATTTAAACCTTGAAATGTGCAATGGGGTTCCCTTTCAAGGGAACTCGCGCTGCGTCGAATTGACGCTAGGGGAACGCTTTGCGTGATGATGTATTGAAGCAACTGTAAAATCAGTCCAATGGTGTGAAGGGACGTCAGAGGCGGGGTGACGTCATGAACCAGGAAACTATAAAAACCCTGCCCAAACAAAAGGGCGACAGCTTATGTGTCTTCACAAGCGCTCTGTGTGAAAACTGTTTCTGTCTATTTGGTGTTGTTTTGTCACATATATATATTATGGCGAGTCAGAATAAGCAGCAGTTCAGATTGTGTGTGCACCCCTGCCCGCGCTATTTAACGTTTTGTGTGTTGCATGTTTGGGAGAGGAGCATGCACAGTCAGCGCTCGAGGGCGCTGGCTGTGAGCACTGTGATGTGCTTCCCTTGCGGACGCTCCGATCCCGCCTGGCGTTCTTTCGCGAGGACGCCCAGGCTCGCGTTCCCCAGGGCTCTGGTCCCAGCAGCGATCACAGACTTGGGGTTCGCAAATGGATCTGTCAGTGGGGTTTGAGACGGGCTCTGCCTTATCTCAGCCCTCACCTGACAGATCCAGTGCCTTCTCTCAGGGTGTGGAAGCACGCGCTGCGGTTCCTTCCGCCCTGATTGAAGGACCAACACTACAGCTATCCAGTTCCGAGGAACTGGATGTTGTTAGTGTTGAGACACGTGATACTGAGGAATCGCCACCTCAGTCTCATGCGTTTGAGGAGCTCGTTGAGGTGGTGACGAGAGCGGTCGAAAAATTAAATATTGATTGGCCGGCAGATAAGCAGGACGTTCGTTCTAAAAGCAAGTTAGACGAACGCTTCCTGCCCTCTCGCGCTCAAACTCAACGCCGGGAGCTTCCGTTTTTCCCCGATCTCCACACCGAGGTGTCGAGATCGTGGGGAAAACCAGTGTCATATAGAGTATATAACACACATACATCTCATTATTCCTCTATTATGAACTACAAAGAACATGGTTATGGGGAAATGCCGAAGGTGGAAGAGACGCTTGCGAGCTATCTCTCCCCTGAGTCAGCTTCCTCTATGAAGTCCCCATTATTACCCACTAAACCTGTGAGAACTACATCAGCTTTAGTGGGAAAAGCTTATTCAGCGGCTGGTCAGGCTGCAGCCTGTCTCCACACAATGTCTCTTATGCAGGCGTACCAGGCTGAATTATTAGGAGAGCTCGATGAGGGCGGGGGTATTGGCCCGAATGCAGTTTGCGAACTCCGTCGGGCTACAGATTTGTCTCTCAGGGCCGCCAAGGAGACGGCAAAATCCATCGGCCGTTCTATGGCAGCCCTGGTGGCCACTGAAAGACATCTCTGGCTTAATCTAAGCAATATAAAAGAGAAAGATAAAAACTTTTTAATGGATTCGCCTCTGTCTACTTCTGGCCTCTTCAGCGACGCTGTTAATTCAGTTGTGGAGAGGTTTCAGGAGTCTTCCAAACAGGCAGCTGCCTTCCAAAAACTCCTTCCCCGCCGTACTCATGCCTCCGGGGCTGCTGAGCGGGAGCAGCCCCAATCATCTAAAGCCAGCTCCTCACACCGTACCTCACAGAAACAGAGCCCCCCCCCATCCCCCCCCCCCCCCCCCGAAGCAGAGCGGTTAACACCTCATTACACGGTGCCCGTCTCCCTTCGGTGCCCTCAGGGGACCGTTATGCTAACCCTGCCACCTTGTGTGCTTCAGGGCGCAGCGGTCTCCGGCGAGCACATATCTCAGGGTCCACCCGGAAACGTAGTGGTCCTGGGGTGCCCGCCCCCTCCCACGAGGGTCCCAGAGCAGTCAGTTCAGTCGTTCCCTGCCGGTGCGCCGTTACAGGGCGAAGGGCTGATTGCTCAACAACAACTAAAAGCCAGTCTCGAGAGGCTGGTACCTCTAGTAGAATTTTTGACTGCGTGGAAGCTACTGCCAAATATATCTAGTTGGGTCCTGCAGACCATAGAAAAGGGCTACCAAATACAGTTCGGGTCTCGCCCTCCCGGGTTTATGGGGGTCCTATCTACTGTGGTGGGCCCCGAGCAGGTTCTGATAATGGAACAAGAGGTGAAAACCCTGTTGGAGAAAGGGGCCATAGAATATGTACCTCCCTCCAGCAGGGACACCAGGTTTTACAGTCGGTATTTCATCGTTCCAAAGAAGGATGGTGGGCTGCGTCCCATTTTGGATCTGAGAGTTCTGAACAAAACTGTCATGCAACTAAAGTTCAAAATGTTGACACTGATACAAATCGTGCCACAGATCAGGTCCGAGGACTGGTTTGTCACGATAGACCTCAAGGACGCGTATTTCCACATTTCCATCCTTCCATATCACAGGAAGTTCCTGAGGTTTGCTTTCGGGGGCAAAGCATATCAGTATCGGGTTCTACCATTCGGCCTGGCATTATCACCCCGCACTTTCACGAAATGCGTAGATGCAGCCCTGGCACCTCTGCGTCTCCAGGGTATACGCATCCTGAATTACATCGACGATTGGTTGATTTTAGCGCAGTCGCATCAGTTGGCGGTTCGGCATCGAGATGTCGTCCTTGCCCACATGAGAGAGTTGGGGTTACGGCTAAACGCCAAGAAGAGTGTGCTTTCTCCACTACAGAGGACCACTTATTTAGGCGTGGTGTGGGACTCATTGTTGATGCAGGCACGTCTGTCACCTGCACGCATAGAGTCTATCCTGTCAGCTGTGAAAAGAGTAAAACTAGGCCAGTCACTCACTGTCAAACAGTTCCAGAGGCTGTTAGGTCTGATGGCAGCAGCGTCCAACGTGATACCTTTTGGCCTGCTGCACATGAGACCTTTGCAGTGGTGGCTCAGGACCACAGGGTTCTCCCCGAGGGGCAACCCCTTCCGCTTGATCAGGGTTATGCGGCGATGCCTACGTACCCTGGATATGTGGAAGAAACCGTGGTTCCTGTCCCAGGGCCCCATGCTGGGAGCTTCTTGTCGTCGCAGGATGCTAACGACAGATGCCTCCCTCACGGGCTGGGGAGCGATCCTGGAAGGACGCTCGACTCGGGGTCTATGGGGGGACCAGCACCTCTCCTGGCACATCAATCGCCTAGAGATGCTGGCCGTTTTTCTTGCTCTCAAGTATTTTCTTCCAGACCTCAGGGGCCACCATGTGTTGGTCCGTTCAGACAATACATTGGTGGTCGCTTATATAAATCATCAGGGGGGCTTGCGTTCGCGCCCGTTATGCAAACTGGTGCACTGAATCCTCCTATGGGCCCAGGGGAAGCTGTTGTCACTCAGGGCAGCTTACATTCCGGGGGCCCAAAATGTGGGAGCAGACATCCTGTCGAGACAGGGGCCGAGGCCCGGGGAATGGAGGCTCCACCCCGAGGTGGTGGAGCAGTTATGGAGGACTTTCGGTCAGGCACAAGTGGATCTGTTTGCGTCTCGAGAGACGTCTCACTGTCCACTCTGGTTCTCCCTCACGTATCCAGCTCCGCTCGGACTGGATGCCATGGTACAATCGTGGCCGAGGCTTCGCTTGTACGCTTTTCTCCCGATCGCTCTGCTCCCAGGAGTTCTGGAGAGAGTTCGCTGGGACCATGTACGCCTACTTCTTATAGCCCCGCGGTGGCCGGGCGGAGTCTGGTTCCCCGATCTAGTGTCTCTCCTCGACGGGCCTCCTCTGGAGTTACCCGTCAGGAGGGACCTGTTGTCCCAGGCCCTCTATATTTCACCCCCGACCAGAACTGTGGAACCTGTGGGCTTGGCCTCTGAGGGGGCCCAGCTCATAGGTTCAGGTCTCTCAACCGAGGTTGTGGAGACCATTCTTCAATCCAGAGCTCCCTCCACAAGGAAACTTTATGCCTTGAAGTGGAGAGTTTTCACTTCATGGTGTAGTGACCGTCATCTGGACCCAGTTAACTGCCCAGTTGGTACAGTGCTGGAGTTCCTGCAGGAGCGGTTCACTGCAGGTCTAACCCCGTCCACTTTAAAGGTTTATGTGGCGGCCATAGGTGCTTACCACATTCCTTTGGGTGGAATGTCTGTGGGGAAGGACCCTTTGGTATCTCGTTTCCTCCGTGGCACTTTGAGGCTGAGGCCTGCTACTCGCACTAAGGTTCCGACATAGGATCTGGCAATTGTCCTTCAAGGTCTTTCCCAGGCGCCCTTCGAGCCTTTGGAGGAGGTGCCAGCTATGTTTCTTACTCTAAAAACTCTGTTCCTCCTCGCTATCTCATCACTGAAAAGGTTAGGAGATCTTCAGGCTCTGTCGGTTGCTCCCTCATGCTTGGATTTTGCACCTGGCTTGGTTAAAGCTTTTCTTCATCCAAGACCAGGTTATGTTCCCAAAGTCCCCAATCAGGTGGCCAGATCTATAGTTCTGCAGGCCTTCTGTCCTAGTCCGTTTCGAGATCCGGACCAGGAAAGGTATAATCTGCTTTGCCCTGTCAGGGCATTGGATGCTTACGTCCACAGAGCTGGCCTGTGGCGCAAAACTGATCAACTATTTGTATGTTTTGGACCTCTTAACAAAGGGTCCCCAGCATCTAAGCAGAGAATGAGCAAGTGGGTGGTCGAGGCTATCTCACTTGCTTATGAGTCGACTGGACAGCCTTCTCCTTTGGCTGTCCGGTCTCACTCTACTAGGAGTATGGCTGCCTCTAAGGCTCTAATTGCAGGAGTGCCCCTTCAGGACATTTGTGATGCGGCAGGCTGGTCCTCACCGCATACTTTTGTCAGGTTTTACTCCCTGGACCTGGACTCCACCCCGGGGTCTCGGTTTACTTTCGTCCTAGTGCTGCTTTTGAGATTTCACACAGGACAGTCACTTCTCGCTATGGTGGCGTTGGTATAGACGTTCCCCTAGCGTCAATTCGACGCAGCGCGAGTTCCCTTGAAAGGGAACGCCTCGGTTACGACTGTAACCTCGGTTCCCTGAAGAGGGAACGAGCGCTGCGTCACCTGCCATATCTCCTACGTGCCTGTAGCTCTTGCTCAGACCTTAATAAGCTGTCGCCCTTTTGTTTGGGCAGGGTTTTTATAGTTTCCTAGTTCATGACGTCACCCCGCCTCTGACGTCCCTTCACATTGGACTGATTTTACAGTTGCTTCAATACATCATCACGCAAAGCGTTCCCCTAGCGTCAATTCGACGCAACGCTCGTTCCCTCTTCAGGGAACCGAGGTTACAGTCGTAACCGAGGCGTTTTAAACTGAATTAAAATGTTTGTGTCCTTTTAATTTTTTTATTCGTTTTTATATCTAAAGTAATACTATTTAGTAGCCTAGTCTTTTTTTCCCCTTTTTTGTCTAGCCTAGTCATTTTTAGTCTTTTTCTGATTTGTTCAATGTTTGGATCTGTTTTGAAATGTGTTGTATGGGTATCACTGTCAGTCATCCCCATTATGTGAATCATGAGTGATTCACAAAACAATAATCTATTCTAGTGAAATAAAGACGAGCTTCTTCAGGCCATTGTGACTTTCTGGTGCGATCAGCATACAAGCTGCCTTCAACAGCACCTTCATAAGGTTTTATCGTATGTGCAGCACAAGAGAGATCTCACTAGAATGTAGCAAATGTATGTTGTAACTTGCCATTATTAATTAAAAAAAAAGCTTGACCTTAATAATAATTCTAATAATTCAAAACTGTCGCCCAGCATCGGTTAACAGCATGTGTAATGTTATCGTCTTAATAAACGCCTACTAATTAAAATGACAGACAATGATTTATTAAAGGAAATTATGCTGATCATAACAACCTACTGTAGGCTATTTCATTCTTAATTTCACGAAGAATGCAAAAACACAAATGCTGCTGAGTCCGACTAACATCGGTTAGCAATTTAATTTTACGATAATTTAGTTTAATTTATTTCAGTGCTATGTTTCAGTTAAAAAATCTACTACAAATTAAAATAACACAAAGTTTAAGACACATAATCTATTGACATGCATAGCTTTCTAATTATAGAAAAACTGGGCTCACAGAGTAACGTCTACTTTGCTTAAATTTGATGCACATAATAAAAGCCTTTACATTTATTTTTATTTCTTAATTTGTACTGTAATTTCAGTAATGTGATTTATTAATTTGTTAAACTACAATGTTTCACTTTAATTGATCAGCTACAGCTCTCAATGAGCCCCAGCAGATTACGTAATAGAGAGAATAAACTGACACTTTTCATAGTCTGTGATTGTAGCGCCACTTAGCGGTAAAATGGACCAAATATCCCCAATTCCCACAGCAGTAAAATTGGGGATGTGTATTTGCTGCCTTTTACTGCTAAATGGCACTAAAATTATGGGTTACCCAGAAAGCATGAATAAAGAGACTTTTAAGAAACATTACATTTTAACATTGACAACTCTGAACAATGAACAGAAAGAACTCAGGGCTTAAATACACACAGGGATAATCAACTGAACAAGAAACAGGTGTGTAACTTAATTAAAAACTATGGCAACAAACAAAGAACTCAAACAAACAGGAACAGGGAAACCAATGAAAACAGGATAAGACAATGAAACTGTTAAACTAAACAAGACAAGATGGTGACAAGAAGTTGCTGCCATGAAAATGTATTTTTTACAGACTTCCCCATGAGAAACAATTTCTGATATGCTAATTTATACAGTCACTTGTTTTTATGTGCTACACAAAATAGTCACTGCTTTTTTACTTTTGTGCATATGGTTAAAAATAGCAGCACTAGAGTCTTAACATAACTTCAAACAAATAGACTGGTTTACATAATCACACTTTTGAAACTTCAACTGATATTGTGTTTTATTCGGACAGGAAGGCATATGGAAGCAAGGTTCATTTGCTCAACCTGGCAGTCTACCTGCTTGGCTTGTTGCCCCTCACATACCTCATCCTCAATCTGAGACCGAGCCAGGACATTTCTGCCAATGGCACATCTGTCATCATGGTGCCCGTATCTTTTAGTGAGGTAGACAGCCTCTATTCAGAGCTCTCTAGCATCTTGTAGGGAAGAGATGAGCTCAAAGAGTTCTGTAATTTGTGCGACAAATGACAGCAGGAGATGCTTATCTGTGACAAGCAGAGAAGGGAAAGGTGAAAGAGAATAATGGTAGTTGAATTTAAATGACAATCAAATTGATTGTGTATTACTTTTCAAAGTCACACTGTCATAAATGCTAGGAGAGATGCAAAATATTATATAACCTTTACAGAATTGGTAATATAATGTGTATTTTAACAGCTGTCTTCTAAATGTGGTGCTACACATCAACAGTGTGAAAACATGGGAGGGTCTGTGTGTTATGAGACAATTAAGGGGGCTCTTTTTATGAATAGAAAATTCCCATTACTTTTTACATCGTCAATAAAGGCAGATATTTAGTGCAAGCCTTTTACTTTATTGTAAGAAAAAAGATTGTACAAATGCTGTTATTTAATTGATGGGAATTTAAGGACCTTTTGATTTTAACTTTTAGCCTAAGTTTTCATTTGCATTGTTTTTTAACTCTTTCCCATCATTGACAGAATCTTTTTTTCTTTCTTTTTCTTTTCTCTTCTTTTTAATTTTTTCCCGTCATTTATGAGATAACGCTTCCCAGCCATTGATGGAATTTTCCAGCTTTCCATGTTTTGCACTATTATATGGTAGAGGGCGCATCTTTTGAAAGAGAACAGAATCTCCGGACCAAAACACAGGCAAAACAGAAGCAGAAACAATTGACAAAAGCATTGCTAATGCACGTTGTAGTCTTTGACAAAAATTCCATTTTCTTAGCTTTTTGTTCAAAATGTTGCTTTCTTTAGAATGCTAGAATACATTTTTATTTTATTTTTTTTAAAAAGCAGAGGCTTTTTTTCTTTCTGACAAATTACATATTTAGATATTCATACAACAAAATATTCTGGGGGCCATGAAAGTTTTGTGAAAATGATCAAAACGGTGGCTGAAAAAAAGCACCAGTTTTTAGCACCAGTTAAGCTAAATTTATGATGTTGTTTTCAGATTGCATTGATGATTTGATATATATATATTACCCAAATAATAATATATATTATTTGTTTTGATTTTATATATTTTTCCAAATGAGCTGTATATATGTTCCCTATATAGAAAATAGCTGCTCGGGGTCATATGCAAGACAATTTTGTCATTCATTCACCCTTATGTTGTTCCAACTTTCAAACCTGAACTGGAACTCGCACACAAAAAAAAGGTGTTTTGTAAAATGTTCTTATGTTCCACAGAGGAAAGTAAGTCATATGACACAAGGTTTGGAACAACATAAACAATGTAGTGAGTAAATTATGACAGAATTTTAATTATAAAGTGCAAACAACCCACCTTGTTGGCAGATTATATTTATTCTATTTCTGTCCACCATTGTCTGATTGAGGTAGTGGTGTGGAGAGTTAGGCAGTTAACTTTTGATGCTACTGTCCCAAGTTCGAAATAGTATAAATTGCATATATTTATACTTGGTGCAAAGAAAATACTGCTATTTTCACTTAGTGTAAGTATCATCTAATGCTGCCTTTTAATTTTTTGGGGTGAACTAGTCCTTTGAATGGACTTTGGCTTGTACTTAAAGTACACCAATATTGTCATCATATACCTTATTTGTCATTAAATGGGGGTCAGAAGTTCTTGATGTCAATTTGACCTAATCTGTTATGCATTGACAAGCTAATTATCTAAACCATCATTTACAATCACATGCATCTCCATTCTCACATTTTGAGTGAACCGAATGGCATCCATCAACGTCCCACTTATTCATCAGCTCCAAGGTTATTATCTCCATGAAATTAAGTATGTCTAATCTCGTACGCATATTACTATTTATCTTTTGAGGAATTGCACAGAAAGCTCATGTTGGCATTAATATGATCTATTTTTGAGTGTGAGGAACATGCACACACCATAGCAGATATTTTTAATTCAGCATAATATGCTAGTTGGGTTATGAATAAAAAGTAATACACTCATTATGTTAATGTGATTAATTTGGCGATAATGCTGTAATGACACTCTCTCTCTCTTTTCCCTCCATCCAGCAAAAATGTTTAATCTCAGTCTGTATAATCATGGTGCTTGTCATGAATGTGTATTCCGTTTGCAAAGAGCTGGTGCAGTTGGCTCAGCAGGTAATAATCATGTCATCACTTCCCATGATGCATCCACTATAAATTCCTCTCATACTACTACAGAGACTCTCAGTAGAGGGCAATCAAACCGTCACTAATCATAAATGTCATGATGCACATTAAATACACATGCCTTTGCTGTGGGGATTCCCTTGCAGTGCTTTAAGCCTTCCAGCCAAGTCATTTACCTATAAAAACACAGCTCAGATTTTGCATGCATCGTTCTATGGTCTTTGCCACTGGCGAGAGTATTCAAATTGCACTATGTTTGGAACCTAAAGGTGATTTTTATTTAACCCCTTATGTCTTTCACATTGTAGCGAATAAATTACTTCACGGACTTCTCTAACCCTGCTGACTGGAGTGCAGCTATTAGCTCTTTAGTATTTGTCATTCCCATGTGCTTCAATGTAGACAACACGTGGCAATGGCAGGCTGGAGCTTACGCCATTTTGACTTCATGGATCGGCTTCCTGCTCTACTTCCAGAGGTAGATTTAATGGCCTGCAGGTTTCTTAAATTTTAATATGAACAATCACATTTTCTGCTTGCACAAATTTATCTAAAGGAAATTTACTGGGGATTCCAGTCAGTTAATTTATAATCAAATTAATTACAGTACATCACATGCTGATTAATCACTATGAATTGCATCGTATATACTGCAAGAAATGCACAATATACTGTAGGCTATATTGAAACTAAAGAAAAATCCCAAACTATTGAATGATAGTGTATCTTTGCCATCATTTAACACTCACTTAAAGTTAATCTTAAGAAATGTTAATAATTGAATAAGAGTTAAATGTAATCTTCAGCAATTCTAAAAAGGAATATCCATTTTCGTTCTAAACGTTACAATGTTATGATGACTAAATTTACTTTTAGCATATACTATGATTGATTTGAGTAGTTTATTTTTTATTTATTTCTACAAAATAGTCTAGAATGTATGTATAGAACATTGAAACTCTTATGCCGTTTTCACATTGCAGGTTTGAGCGAATTGGAATTTACGTGGTGATGTTTGGTGGGATCGTTAGGACCCTGGTGTGCATCATGGTTCTTTTTATCTTTCTTTTGCTGGCATTCGGATTGGCCTTCTACGCTTTGATGCTCCACCGGGTACGTCCAAAAAGAGAGATCATATCAACTCAGCATGACAGACCCATCAAGTCTTGGCAAATTGGTGCAGTTTGATAATGATGTTTACTGTTTGCTAATTTCAACAGCCTGAGTTCAACTCCATCGGCCTTGCACTTGCCCAGACATTTGTGATGACAGTGGGAGAGCTGAACTACCAGAGCACATTCCTGAACACTTATGA
Source organism: Squalius cephalus (assembly GCF_949319135.1). Classification (NCBI taxonomy): domain Eukaryota; kingdom Metazoa; phylum Chordata; class Actinopteri; order Cypriniformes; family Leuciscidae; genus Squalius; species Squalius cephalus. The sequence goes on along the minus strand of NC_137146.1, from coordinate 15,621,281 downwards.
AGAAGGCCACATGGCGTTCCCCGGGGTCACCTATTCTGTGTTTGTGCTTTTTGTGCTTCTCATGCCTATTCTTCTCATGAACCTAATGGTAGGACACTCAACACTGGCACGCTGGAATTCAGCTATTGTTGTCAATGACAGTTGCAATTTTTCAGGATGCATTAGGCTTATTTGTCTAAATCATGTTTGCAGATTGGTTTGGCAGTAGGTGACATTGCAGAGGTACAGAGAAATGCGGAGTTGAAACGGATAGCCATGCAGGTGAGCAGACTGGATTCAATACCGCTTATACCTCTATATTGATGTATATTTTCAACAATATTTTGCTAAATTGTTTTGCAAAAGCTTAGTAAGATTTAAAGGCACACTATGCAGTTTCCGTTTCTACAAATATTGCATAGTGTGCCTTTAAAGACATCACTTACTCACAATTGGAGATTTGCATCACTCTATCAACTTTGACAAGTACACTTTAAAGCTAACTTTTATGTCTGTTAGATTTGAAGTGTATTTGTCAAAGTTGACAGAGTGATCTCAGATACAGAATATATATTGCTTAAAAGTTTGGGGTCAGGAACCTTTTTTTAAAAGAAATTAATAATTTTATTCAGCAAGAATGCATTGAATTCAAGTGACACTGAACATTTATAATGTTACAAAAGATTTCTATTTCAAAGAAATGCTGTTCTTTTCTCATCAAAGAATCCTAAAAAAAAATCCCAGACAGCAACATAGTGGATTCCACACATACTAGATGTGGGCCGGATCTGGGCCGACACTATGTTGCTGTCTGAGATGTATCTTCCTGTATGAAACGTCCTGTTTCAATAGGAAATATGTCAATGCGGGAAAGAGAACCCTTTTTAATATAAGTATAAACAGAATGATGTCTAGTACATAACATTAATCATTACAGATAGATCTTCATACTGTCCTTGAGGAGAAACTACCTTACTGGTTCCTGAAGCGAGTGGACAAATCATCTATCACCGTCTATCCCAACAATTGCAAGGTTTGTCTATCAACAAATGAGGTTCTTATTCTGGTCACACATGAACTTTTGATCAAATTCTGTAAACGAACATTTTTCAATTAATATATGACATTTGAGGGAATATTAACACTTTACAATGACAATGACTTGTTACACAGAAAATGCTGATACAGGTCCTCATTGATGGTGAGATCCAAAACACAGTTCGCACCCGCCTGAACCTCTGCTCACGACAGGGAGGGCATCTAGAGAGAGAGCTGCACAAACAGAAGAACAGGTGATCTCTTTGTACCACCACTTCTGTTTTGGGAACACCAACCAGGGCAACATAAAGGGACTGATTTTAAAAGTGTTGTGCTTGTGCAAACTTTATAGGGAGATTATCCATTTCTCTATTTATTGGGAGGGTTTATCAGACGTAATATACAATATTGTGCCTATATAACTATCTATCAGGGAAAAAACTGTGCCTTTAGGAGCACCTTAACTACCTTTAAAGGATGCATATTAGCACTTTAATATGTACTAAAGGTACATTAAGTGTACCTTTTAAAATGTACTACCCTTTCCCTGTATTTTTAGGGTATTATGTAAGTTATTATTATTATTATTATTATTATTATTATTATTATTTAATTAACTCAATATCTGGGGTATATGCATTTAATTGTTTTAGTTTTTTTTTTTCAATGTGCTAGAAAATAAATATCCCAAACCTTTTAGACTTGTAGGAGAGCAGCCCCTAGTGTTCATCAGGTATAATGCACCACCAACCAGACATTCAAATTGCAATTTGGAGTTTGGTTTGCTACATCACATCACAAATTCAATTGCATTTTAATTTAAAGGTATTTCTCAGTTCAGATGTGAATGGTGGATGACTCTGATTCGCATACCACACCTACCTCACTTTTAAGTCAGTTTCAGATAATGTGATTTATTATATATAATAATATAGTAATATTAATATTTAAAATATATTCTGTTTTAGTTTCATAACAAATACAAGGATTTAGATGCATCTGTGCAGATGTGGTGGCGTCACTTAACATTTGCTTTTTTATTTTCGTTTACTTAAAGGCATAGTTCTCCAAAAAAAGAAAAGAAAATTCTGCCGTTAGTCATTATAAACCCATAAGCTTTTGTTCATCTTCTCAATTCATCTTCATCTTCAGCCTAAATTAAATCTATTTATCATATAAAAGTGATCATGTCTCTTCAGAAGACTTGGATTAAACTGCTACAATTTCTGTATGAGAAGTGTCAGAGCTTTGAGTGACTTTCATTGGAGGCACAGAAATCTCTCAGATTGCATAAAAAATATCTTCATTTGTGTTCTGAAGATGAACGAAAGTCTTGTGGATTTGGAATGACATAAGAGTGAGTAAATGATGACAGGACTTTCATTTTTGACTGAACTATCCCTTAAATTGATTTTATCAGATGTACAATATGGAGTGGTATGAACAACATTTGACCTGCTCTTTCCTTCAGGTTGAAAGCAGTGTCCTGTACGCTGGAGAAACAGCATGACCTGCTCAAACTGATCATTCAGAAGATGGAAATCACTTCTGAGGCTGATGAATATGACGGCCCACAGAACCCTAGAGCTCTGAAACAGTCCACTTCCTCATCTCAGAAGTCAAAGTGGGTCCCACTGATGCAAGCTATCAGGGCAAAGAAATAATATTAGAGACAATGACGTCATAATGTAAACATAAGCCAAATGCTCAGCCGTAATTACTCATATTGACTGTTTTGATGTTAGTTTTAGATTTTCCTCCCATCTGATTAAGTGTAAATGTGTAATCATGGGATTATAATGTATTTGGAAGGTTACACTGATGAATATATTATGAGTCAGTCTATTAAATACTCTTAAAGTTAGTACTGAACTCAGAACAGAAGTGTTTGAATGATATTCAATGCTTTAATGCATAATGAAGATCTCATTGCTCCAGTACTGAAGAATATGTGGTTTGAGAAAAACATTTGGAGTTAATGCACTGACAAGCTTCTAGTGCAAACTTAAAGACCTCAAACTCTGTGATGCATCACATATAGATTTATCACACCGATCGGTCCACATTTGTAGAAGAATTAGCATGTAAATTGCATCTGGCCTTGTGCCCGGACGCTGTCATAACACTGATTTCAAAGTAGTTCTGTTAAAGGAGAGCACAAGTGTGTAACCCTCATATATTGGATCTGTTTGAGCTCACTTTTTAGTGTATCCACCACTATATCATGATGGTATTCCCATGAAAGCTGCATTACATAAAACCAACTTGTTGATCAGATTGTCAATGGTGATTTCACAGACTTAAGCAAAAGTCACTCATGTTGGGAGTAGATTAAGACATGCACCTGCATGACCAGAACACTGTAAAATCACTTTGTGATTTAGCATGCACATTGTGAGATGTAGTAAATTTGATGACAAGGATTACAATATCCAGATGGAATGGATTTGTTTTAGATTTGGTCACTTGAAGCAAACTGCCCTTCCAAAGAAAAAAGTCGCTGCTTGGATTTAAAATGCTTAAGAGTCTATGATTGGATCATTATTATTTTTTAAGCAGTGTGCCTTTACTGCTGTTGAGTACATTTGCTTGAAGCATGAAAAAAACAAAATAGAAAATTTTGAAGAAAATAAATTAAATGCCACAATATGTGTTCAAGCCAACCAGAGTCTTTGGAGTCTTCATTTCTCTGAGACTGAAGCCCAATCAGTTGTGCTTAGACTTTGGAGACAAATGAGAGAAAAACAACTCATCTGTCATCTGGTCAGCGCTTCACAGCGTTAGGGGTTTACAGAGCCCAGATACAACACTTCCTCCTCCAAAAGGGTAAGCAGAATTTCGCACACCCACCACTCAGTTCTCAGCAAGACAGATATAAAAAGATTTCAGTGACAGAGCCTTCGTGTTTTTCCATGTCACAGATTTGATCAGCAGATTCATCGATCTTGAGGGCCTTAATGTGCAATAACATCAAGACATTTTGCAATGTTTGGCATTTTAAGATGTGTTTTATTACCAGGTGATTCTAACAAAAGTCCAAGACACAGTGCATTAAAAAATATTTATTTTAGGAAATAAAAATAAGAAAATTAAAGTTAAAGCATTATGTGCATTAAAGTGCCCCTATTATGGTTTTTCAATTATTCTCTCTCATGCAGTTGTAAAGTTGAAAGTGCATGATAAATAAAGTTATTGTCTCCCAAAAGAAAGAATCGACTCTGAACCGCCTTTACGAGTCGTTTGTGTTTCGAATCTTACTGCTTCACGGTTCTATGTCACTGGAAAAACATTTGCATAATGCCCGCCTACTGTATGTTAGATTGTCCGTCCGGGTCATTTTACTGACGACTGCTTCTCAAATCTCACGGGAGCTCAACGCGGGATTCGCAAAATGCTTGCGTTTGAAAGATGGGCCAGTACTCAGTTTATTTGGACCAGCTTGCTCCTCAGAATCACAACCTATAAGTGAATAATCATTGATGGAAATACGTAGTTTTATGTTTTATATTGTGTAAGTTTCCGGCTAATCGGCTAACTCACGTTATTACTGTCTTACTGAAATACTTCTGCTAATCAGCTGTGGGCCACTATTACCTAAAACTGTGTCTATTAATGCAGATTGTCTGTCGTTCTTACTACTTTGAGTAAAGATAAAGGATGGAGCAAGATTTGTTTTACAATGTTACATCAGTCATTCACGTTAGTGCTCGGGTAATGGATGTGCTGTTATTGATGCAGTTCCTGCATGCACTGCAATAAATTAGAAATACACATCGGTTTGCTGATGGACATACTCTTGTTAATGCTGATGGTGAGGAATTACAGTTGCAACATCTCATAATGCACCTCAAACTGAGTAGCATATCACTGAGAAACGTCCTGCTCAAGTCATCCTTGCGATGGAGGTTCCAGTTAAATTACTAGTTCTTCCAATGTTTCATCATCAGACTTGCGCTCGGATTGATATGTTAAAATCGACTTTACAGTGTGTACAATCTGTGCGCTTTAGGGAGCCTCCGGACGGAGCTGAAGATCACTTATGGTAATGGGCGTTCCAACACGCACTTTACGCAGTAGACCAATCACAACAGACTGTGCTGTCTGGCCAATCAGAGCAGAGTAGCTCGCGGAAAGGAGTGGTTTAGAGAGACTGATTCATCTATCGAGTCGTTTGAGAGTTATTGAAAAATGTGGTGATGTTCAATGTATATTATGAGAAAATTGAGAAAAAAAGAAAAAAAGGGGCACTTTAAAATTAAGCATAAAAAAGGATTAAGCACCACACCCCCTATCCTCACCTCCCTGGCTCCTCCCACCATCATCACCACCCTGGTTCCTTCCACTGAGGCTTCGTCTTCCACCAGTCCCTCGTCCGCTTCCTCGTCTGCCTTCGTTCCACCAGATTTTTTTTCCAGAAAATTCTCATTACCGTAACTGTCACAGTTATGCTTAGTTTTAATTTTGCCTATGTTCCTTTGTTCAAAACCCGCTCACGGATTACAAGCCAGAGCCCACCACAGAGGGGGAGTTTATGCCCGCCAAGGACCCTGAGCCAGACCCAATGACTGCTAAAGAGCCTGTGCCTGCAGCCACTTCCGCTCCGGAGCCTGAGCCCAAGAAGTCTGTGCAGGTGTGTGAGCCGACAACATCCATGACAGAGGGGACATTGGTGGAGCTGTACACTGACGAATGCTTGATAGAAATGGAGGTAATGCTTCCCATTACCTTCTCATTCGCTGATCCCGCCCAGCCTCTCTGTCCCACCTCCACTGCATGATTCAGCAAGTCCATCAGCCCTGGCTCCACTTGCCGTTGTGTGGTTAAGCCTCAGGTCTTCTGGTCACCAGCTTCGTCCAAGCAAGTGGATACCCCGGCTCTGCCTCCAGCCACTGATCCTGTCACTCCACCTCGGTCCGTCGACCTGTCGGCTCCACCTTGGCTCCTCCCTCCCTCAGCTTCACCAGAGACCGTCGTCCGTACGGCTCCGCTGGGCTCCCTCGTCCCTCTAGCTCCACCTTGGTCAGCCGTCACCCTGCCTGCACCACAAACTTTCAAGCCATCCACTGTGCTCCATCAGTTTTGGTTTGGTTTTCTATCAGTCTGTTTAATCACCTGTTTGCCTGTTTCTTTGTTCTCCTTTTCCCCGCCATAATCAGTTACCATGTATATTAATTTATTCATCACAGCTGTTCATCACTTAGTTCATCACCATATGTTTAAGTTCCTCACCTTCAATTATTCTTTGTCCTTTATTGTTTGTGCATGACACACTGTTTCGTGCAGTTGGCTTATGTTTATTAGTTAATTATACCTTCATCATTGGACATCATAACATGTCAATATCACAAGAATACAATTTTTTTAAACAATTAAAATCAGCCTAAATTAAAGGTTGATGTGTAATTTATTTGATTAAATAAACTATTTTAACATCTCCTTAATGAAATGTTTAGTTTAGATAGATAGATAATTGTATATTATCTGTATTTTCTTGGACAGGTTTCATGAGATTCACCCCATCAAATTCTGGTTGGTCATGGAAGCAAATGGATAGTTCACTCTTCAGCCACTTCTATCATTCAATTAAATGTGCTTGTTTCAATGCAGGGGGAGGCTTCACTAAAATGGGGGCGTATTGATTTTCCTAATGGCCGTTTTGATGCTGTTACATGCCATTTGTTTTACACTGCAGCTGTGAGAGCGTGGTGACCATGGGAACCAGGGGAGGAGAGCGCGCATAGCTGATGTCATAGTCCTGCACCTGTCTCGCTTACTCATTCACACAAAACAGAAGGAGAGAAAGAAGGAAAAGAGCCACTGCCCACACTATGACCCTTAACACGCTTATCGACAGACAACTGCACATTTCTCATGTTAGCTCTGACCCAAGACAACGTGGGCAGTATTGTTCCCATGTAATTAGTCCCTATGTGGAATCTTGGGAAAGATGTTCTTACACAGTTGTTTAAAGTAGAGATTAGTGTTAAAATGAAAGGTGCCTCATTACTGATTCACATACTAACATTTGTTTACTTAGACTTTTTTTACTAGGCATCTTAATCCTGCAGAGATTCTCTCAAAGAGACACAGTTATTATTAGTTGAAATCAATGCAAGCAGAGCAACAGGTTCCCAACGGATGAACTGATGTTTTCATGTAAAACAGTTTAGACATGCTAGAGTCTAGACTGAAAAAACAATGTGTCCTTGGATAAGGAGCATTCCTGTGCTATGATATGTGAGAAATCCTGTCATCCTGGAAGAAAATGGAGATCACTTTGCTACTGTACCTTATGCAATATGCATCTGCAGATTTATAGAGATTCTTACTGTTCGTGTTCATAAGCCTCTTTTCCACCATCGGGCTGAACGGTTCTCATTGTGAAACCTCCCCAGTTTTTATTTTTTTATCCACTGTTATGCTATGAAATCAGGATTAGGCCAAAAATGCGTTTACCATTATTTAGAGAATTTTCTCAGCCTAAATCCATTGATTTCACTTCAAATCCATGCAATTGTGAATTTTGCGTGAGGCTGAAAGATTTATTAATGCAAATTTCACAACGGGTTCATGGTCACGTGGGAGTGACTTCTGTGTGAGCTGCGCTTCATATGTACATCTCTACATTATTGAAAAATTGCGTGCAAAAATGTCCTTTGTCCATCAATAGTGTACCAATGTAGGAAGTGCACTGCACTCACAAATATCACTTTTAAACCAACTCCAATATATGTGACCACAACTTTAGAATGTAGGTTACCTAGGTGACACAAGAGTTGGCAACACTAGCAAGTGGACTGTGGAGGATTATCATATAGAAAGGTAAAATTATGAGTAATATGTTTTTGCAAGTATTTTAATGCGTTTACATAAAGCTCGGTTCACACTGCCAGCGACACGCAGTGACAAGTGACATGATCCCATTCATTTCAATGGAAAGCTGCCGATTTCAGGTGACACGAGTAAAAGTAACCTATGGCGACAGTATGTAGGCGTGTCCAGCGAAGTGACAAATTTGAGATATTTTTAACTTTATGCAAATGAAGAGTGACTTTTGGGAGTTTTCAGGACTTTCGGGATGTTTGTTTTCAGTGGCAAGAAGACAGATTCGTCTACAACATGGAATAATATTCATGAAAGTCATTCACAAACCTTACTTAGCAACCAGTAAACACGTTGAAATGCGACATGATAAAGTGAAGCGAATCGCTGATGAATGGTGCTTTCGCACCAAACGCTAAACAATCGATCGCCTTCAGCTAATTCAAGATAATAGAGAATGCTAACCGAGAATGCATTCTTCCACGTGCATGTATTTCGTAGGTTTTTCCATTTGGCTTTAACCTCGTCCACTGCACAACATACAATAAATTAATTTTAAATAAATTAACACTGTTTTCAACTAAAAACAAAAAACTTTTTTTGTGTTTTGGCCGGTCATTTACACTACAACAGCGGGGGCCTGAAAATGCTAACTTTTGAAAATGGGTTTTTGAAAACCATACCGTTATCGTCTCCGTGTTAATTACAAAAACTCAAATTTGTGAAAGTGGTGACGTCATGCGCATGTGAATTACATATTATGTCTCAGACACATACTTTTTCTTAACAAACCATCGCCAACTACTGGCCTGGCATGCATAATACAGTTTTTAATTGTTTTCACAAACATTTTTTTTGACCAATAACATCATAAAACATAATTAGAGCAACAATTAGCATCAAGCTGCACTTAACAATTTATGAGATTATTACTCAAAACCCACTTTAAGCCATCATCGAGTGCTTGTAATAATTGCAATCTAAAGTGTAGGCTATTTTGATTATAAAATGGCAGACATGCATTATTTGTGTTTTCTAATGGACTGAAAGTTACACCTGCTTAGCATTTCTCATGTAATTTCTCTTAGCATCACATAATTCAGTAGAAATGACATTCTCTATAAAGAAATATGAAGTAAACATGAGAATAAATCTGTTCTCAGACAGGAACAAGAACTCAACATCCACTCTCTTCTCTCTTCCAGAATTTTTTTCTTCTTCAGCGTTTACACTGGTTTTCAAAACAGCACCACCAGTCTACACGACACCGTTTTTCAACTAAAAACGTAAAACTTTTTATGCGTTTTGGTGGCCGTTCATTTAGGTTTCAAAGTGCAAGTTTAAAAAAAAAAAAAAAAAAAAACGTGTAAACAACAAAAACGCAAATCTCTGCAGACAATGGTGTCATGCGCATGCGGATTACGTGTTCAGTCTATAGTGCTTCATCGCCATCTACTGGCCTGGCAGCAGAATACAGCGTTTTTAGCCATTTTCGCGTATCCGTGTGAATCATTTTGACAATGGTGGTGACTGTAAAAGCTCAAAGGAAAAACGTCTTTGTTTTAAGCATATCGTTGTCATGTAAATGTGCCCTTAATGGGAACGCCCACTAACAACAAAGTCCAAATGAACTTCAAACAAACCTATATAGTTTTTGCCTATTTTGTCCGAAATGATGTCACACATGTTCGTTCTTCAATTTTGCTTGAAGTCTATTGGTCCTACAACACTAGAAAATCATCATGTCAAAAGTGGTTTCACCAGCACGGTTGAACATGGGGAAGTAATCAGCTGGAACGGTTTGTTGAACCATGTTCAAGTGGAAATTCAACTGGAATCGTTTGGCCAGATGGTGGAACAAATGTGAGACGAGGTGCGGACAAATGGAAAATAATAAATAACTTCTTTTAACTTGACCGTCTTAAAACAGTATTCATGAGCAAGATGCTAAAAAAGCATTGAGGCGCGGCACAAAGGTTAAAGGCATCCGTCTAAAAGCAAGAATTTTGAAAAACTACAGAAGGCGTTGTATGTGAACAGGTCCTTATAAGAATGAATATTTAAAATTCCACAGAGCAAGAAGAATAAACTGTTTATTGTAGGTTATTCCAAAGCTGTCTACACTTGGCAACAACCCTTTGCAAAACTGGAGCATACAAGTTAGCTATGCTTTTGGATAATTGTTGGCTGAGGGTGACCACTGTAATATAAAATCTTAATTTCACACTCATTACGCTGGAATGAAAACTCATACATATCAAGTTTACTGAGAGATATTGTGAGATGCTGAGAAAATTTCAGCTGTGGGAAATTTAGTTTTATGGTTTAGGAAATTTCTCTCTTCATGTATGGTCATATAAAAGATGCAGAGATATACTAACACATTTTTGATGCATTGTGTAATTTTATACAGATAATGTGTTGTTGCTAAGGACGTTATCACTTCTTTAAGGGCTGATGTTGTTCAAAATGGCCATATTAAAAGTGCTTAATTATACATTCCGTATAATGATGAAAATTGATTAATTAATTATAAACATACAGATGACAAAATAGCTATGCCCTCCTTTGATGTGTCATTTAACTGCCAATTCTAAATGTATGAACAGGCCATACAGAACAGTTTACTGAAGAAGCAGTCATGCAAAGTTTCCTCTAACAGCTGAACTGACATCTGCCAAGAATAATTATATAGGCTAAAAATCATTTTAATTTGCCAGGCATGTGTAGTTCTATCCTCTGCCACGCACCTCATGGTTACGTGTTTCTATATGATAGGAGAGACAAATGAGAGCACAGTGTGATCATGTGAAGAATGTCAACATGGGTATTTTTCCTTTACCCACAGGGTCCCAGTGATTGCCCCCCATCCTGCAGATGTAATGTAAAGTGCTGACAGCTGTGGCCAATGTGCACTGAGCGTGTGTGAGAGCGTTCTAACCAAGCAGAAACCCAATATCTCTGTGAAATGGCCAGTGGATTAAGAACGTTTGATAAGCCTTTCAGACATTTCTATTTGCTTAAGAGCATGTGGGAAAAAGCATTTAAGTGGACCGTGGGTGACCACTGAACTGAAGAAATAAGAAACAAAAGTTTTTCACAATATTTTCACTGAATTATTTATTTGAAGCATCGCTAGGTTGTTTTGGAGCCTTTTTAAATTAATTGGATTCAATATTTATTATTCTGTAATAAAGAAACATTCATATCTATCTAGACCGAGTCAGCAAATAATTGTATGAAATAGGTACATATTAAATGATTTAGATAATATCTATAAATATATTTCCATGACTAAAGGTAATTTATTAAATATTTTTATTTAATACATTTAATAATAATAATAATAATAGTAATACTAATAAATATCAAAATGAATATGTTGTTTATTGGCTTTATTATTATTATTTATTAAATACATTATATATATATAAATATATAACAAAATAAATAGGATATATATATATATATACATGTGTCAATGTATCATGTATCAAAATATGTAATATGTATTAAATATTAAATTATATAAATAATAATAATTAAATAATAATAGATAATATTTGACGTGCATGTATATCTTTGTAATCAAAATGTGTTCAATTATTTAATATTGAACAATATATTATTGATGTTTTTAAATAAATAAAACAAGAATTCAATATTAAATAAATATTGAACATATTTTTATATAAGAAATAATAATGTTCAATATTTATTTAATATTGAATTCTTGTTTTATTTTTGTTTAAAACAATACAAATAAATATATATTTAATTAAATATATATATGCTATCAGTGCCACTTTGTCAAACAGTCTTGCCAAAAGTTAGATGGGGAAAAGGGGAGGAGAAATGCCTTATCCAAAATGACCCGGCCAAACCCCAAATCTTAAATGTGCTTGGTACACCGCAGGACAAGCTCTGAGATGCTCAGTGAGAAGGGGCAATTGATACAGTCTGCTTTGTCTACATGACAATTTTAATAACCTTTTACATTCAGGAAATGCTGAATGACTTTGAAGGGTGATTAAATTATGGCCTTGTTTTGATGTGCCTTTTCCCTGGGCTTCTTTTACAGAGATTCGAAATCAAGGCAGCACCTGTTGCTTTGAATCTACAGCAAGGACGCTGAATATCACATACTATTGAAACAGGACTGCAGTTTTTTTCAAAATCAAGTTCCTTGCTCTGAAGCAGGTGCAGTCGTGATGTCCACAGGTTCGGTGAGTGATCCTGAAGACCTCCAGGAGCTGTCAATCACTCACACGGACACTCGTTCTCTGGAAGACTCAGAAGACGAGTTTGGTATCGATGACAGTTTGAAAGCAAAGACCAAACAACCCAGACCTGGTGCCAGCAACAACAAGCAACAAGTGAAGATGGCAAAGGATGGCAGACAGTCTCAGAGAAACGCAGCAAATGCCAGAGAGAGGGCACGCATGAGAGTTCTGAGTAAAGCGTTCTCTCGGCTGAAGACCAGCCTGCCGTGGGTACCGGCAGACACCAAACTGTCAAAGCTGGACACTCTGCGCCTGGCATCCAGCTATATATCTCACCTCAGACAGCTCTTACAAGAGGACAGATACCAGAACAGCTTTGTGCATCCTGTAAACTTGGTATGAGTGAGTGTTGTCTAAGTTTATGACCTGATTTTATATACTTCCATCTGGTTGAGAAGTTTTATTGTTAAGTATTACTTGTATAATGTATAATATATAATCTATAATACAATATATATATATAAAATATATAAAACATATACCACTAACAATTTAGTTTTTTTTTTTTTTTTTTTTTTTTGAAATGTACCATAATAGTATATAATTTTCTAAAGTACTGGGTTCTAAAGTATTTAGAATTTTATTTTATATTATTAAATGCCAAAAATACAATGTGTAAATAAACATAAAATAGTCATAAATATAAATAAATACGTAATAATAATTTAATAATTACTATAATAATTTAAAGTACATTACTTAATAATTAACTTTATATTTTAGATATTGATTAAAAGTACATACAGTATACTTATACAGTATACTGACAAAGTTTATAATTAAAAAATATAGCATCTATATATAAGAATATTATTAAATATGAATAAATAATACTTATAAATAATTACTATAAATAATATAAAACAAATTATACAGAATATATATATTCTGTATTAAATATCAATGATAACAATAATATGTTATAGCTTTCCTGTAGCTCAAACAGTAGAGCATTGGTGCTTGCAACACCAAGGTCATGGGTTTGATTCCCAAGGAAAGCAAGAATGTGAATGTGTACCTTGAAATGCAATGTAGGTTGCTTTGGATAAAAGCATCTGCCAAATGCATAAATTTAATATTAAAGCAAATATACATAGGCATAAATAATTAGTACCTTTTTATTTTGCATATTTACAGTAACAGTAAATATGCTGTATTAAATATTTGTGTGTGTGTGTGTGTGTGTGTGTGTGTGTGTGTGTGTGTGTGTGTATTTACTACCCCAGTTCCCAAAAAGTTGGGACATTTTGTAAAATGTAATAAAATCAAGAAAATGTGATTTGTTAACTGTCTTTAACCTTTATTTAACTGACAAAAGTACAACATTTTTTCACTGTTTCAGTTTTCACTGACAAAATTTTGATTTTGATGGCTGCAACACACTCCGAAAAAGTTGGGACAGAGGCATGTGTCACAAAGGAACTGTATCACATCACTTTTTCTTTTAATTACACTTTTTAATCATTTGGGAATTGAGGATACTAATTGTTGCAGTTTTGCATATGGAATATTTGCCCAATCTCGCCTGATTCAAGACGGCTGCTCAACAGTCCATGGTCATCGTTGTCTGATTCTCCTTTTCATGATGGACCATAGATTTTCAATAAGAGACAGATCTGGACTGCAGACAGGCAGTCAAGCACATCCACTGTGTGGTGTATGGTGTCTAAGAAACCACTGTGTTCTGTGCACACACTGAATGAGTGATGCAGCGGCAGACCGTGTTAAGTGACAATGGTTTTTCACAAGTACTCCTGAGAACATGTGGCTATATTTAACAGAGTAGCATGATGGCTTCTCATGTAATGACAACAGAGGTCTCCTTCCTTACCCTACACGGACTGAGATTTCTATGGATTCCCTGAATCTTTTCACAATATTATCCATAGTAGATAACAACCTAAATACTTTGCCATCTTGCATTGAGAAATTAGATTTTTTTTAATTGAAATTAGGCACAAAGTGGTAAGCCATGACCCATCTTTGTTTGCAAAGACTGAGGGACTGTGTACACGACACCGTTTTCAACTAAAAACATAAAACTTTTTATGCGTTTTGGCTGTTCATTTACACGACAACGGCATTTTGGGTGCCTGGAAACGAAAACTTCTGAAAACGGGTTTCAAAGTGCAAGTTTTTGAAAACGGTCTCTGTGTAAACAACAAAAACGCGAATTTCTGAAAACAATGACGCCACGCACATGCGTATTACGTGTTCAGTCTATAGTGTTTCATCGCCATCTAATGGCCTGGCAGCAGAATACAGCGTTTTTAGCCGGTTTCACGGATCCGTGTGAATGGGAATCGTTTTGACAATGGTGTCGCATATAATAGTTTTAAGCATATCGCTGTCGTGTAAACATACCCTGAGAGATGCTCCTTTTATACACTCTAAAAACTGCTGGGTTGTGTTGACCCAATTTTGGGTCAAATATGGTCTCACCCAACGTTGGGTTAAAAATTCAATTTAAAAATGGACAAACCCAGCCGTTGGTTTACATTTTTAATGTAACCATTGCAATTTGTCCATTTTTAAATTGCATTTTTGTCCATTTTTGATTTTGTCCAAAATGCAATTTGTCCATTTTTAAATTGCATTTTTTAACCCAACGTTGGGTGAGACCATATTTGACCCAAAATTGGGTTAACACAAACCAGCAGTTTTTAGAGTGTACCCAATCATGAAACCCACATGTTACCAATTCAACTGCTTATTGTGGACTGTTTCAAAAGAGTTATTCTATATTCTATATAATCTTTTCACTTTTTTTTTTTTTTTTGGAGTGTGTTGCAGCCAAAATGTGTTTATATTTACAAATTACAATTAATTTGGCCAGTGAAAAAATGTGAGATTTTTTTCTTTGTACTTTTGTCCGTTAAATAAAGGTTAAAGAGAATGAACTAATCACACAATCTTGATTTTATTACATTATACAATGTCCCAACTTTTCAATTGGGGTTTTATATAAAACTATTTACTGTTACTGTAATGTGTAATGCAAATAATAATGTAAATAAATCTGCGTCTGATGGCATTTAACCAGCATGTGTGGCTGACTTTGTTCATGCTTTTTCCACAGACCTGGCCTTTTGTGGTCTCGGCACGATCAGAGGACACCAAAGACATTTCAGCAGCGGTCAGACTATGTGGAGCTACAGCATAAACATCTGGCACCTCTCTGTCTTTTATCCCCCTCCATCTCTCTCTCTCTTTCTTTTTACTGTCTGTACTCATGCACTTCCTTTGAACTTACATCAATGGACATTATGCAATGAAGACAACTACATGTGGGACGTAGCCTACATGTAGTTAAACAGCAAAGTCATTGCACACAAATTTGTCTTTATAGCGTGATTATGTTATGTCTAGCAAACATAAGCCGATATAACTTTGTGTTTGATTTTTTTTTTCCTGTCTGTATGTAGATTAAAACTAACTTTTAAAGAAAAGATAAAAAGAACAAATTGCATGACCAGAAGCACAGAAAATCACTTTTACTGTTTTAAAGCGATTGCAATTTTTCTAATCACCCAGCAGACATTTAAAAATCATATTTTAAAAAGATGTTTTCAACTTGTGGAATCACTCAATGATTGTCTACATCAACACCCTTGATGCATAATAATGTTTTTATGTAGCCTACCAGATGAAGTCATTTATATCACAGTATACGCCTGTTGATCAAGTGTATCTCATTTAATCATTTGTTCATTGGTATAGTTACGCTGTGATTCAGTTTGGAGAACTACACTTACACATAAACTATGTCCCTTAATAGGAATACTTTGAGCAATGTCTTAATTAAATGTCATAAAGTCCACAATGTGTGAAGTTTATTAATACATAAAATAGCCTATTTGTTTTAATTCCTATCATGCCAACTTAATCTTTGCTGAATCTTAATCTTTTTTTATTTTGCATGGAAACCGCCTGGCCCTCAAACTTGGCACCTGCTGATCTTTTCACTTTATACAAAGTGATAAGAAATTTATCAACTATAAAACACACAACTTAAAATGCAATATTTTCCAAATTGTTGAACCCAAATGTGAGCTTGTGTTGTGCTCATGTGCACAGCGGTCATTAGAAAAGTGTGTAGTTTGAAGAGGAAGCTGACTTTTCATCACGTTTGTGGAGGACTGCAGCTGTCGAGCCATTAGTTTCCCAGAACGCTGAACTGGTCCCTTGAGGGAGTCTCACAGGAGATGAAGCACTTTGTCAGGCAAGGACAACTCAGAAACGGCTCTCACGTTCTCCACCGCTGCTAGGATGAGCGCTCTGGGGTTCACTGAGCTTACAATGAGGAAAGCATTATCTGACTGCTAAAACTCATGACTTCATAATCCACTGTGATTTGTCATCCTCTTCTACCTGGTAACCACCAGATAATACATCATTAAATCAGAATGGTACTGGAGTGTAAAAGTGGAATACAGTGTAATAGCATACACATTCAAAATAGTTCTATCTAGTGGTGACAGAGCATTCTGGACACGTGATACAGTAGTTCTCAACCAGGGGGGCACTAGGGGACCTCAGTAAATTAAAAAATTAAATTAAAAACATTGTTTTAGCGACACCGGTGGCCGTTAAGCGAACTGCAGTCAGGAACTTGTTGCTCGTGGCTTGCTGGCACACGTGCACACGCAACGTACAAGTGACTGAACGTGAGTGATTCTAGGCCCTGATATCCTACTTATTGCGAAGTTGTTTTTCGTTCTTCGCTTAAAAGTAAAAAGAAGTTGGAA
Source organism: Squalius cephalus (assembly GCF_949319135.1). Taxonomy (NCBI): domain Eukaryota; kingdom Metazoa; phylum Chordata; class Actinopteri; order Cypriniformes; family Leuciscidae; genus Squalius; species Squalius cephalus. The sequence continues at coordinate 15,604,411 of NC_137146.1, read as the reverse complement.
ATACCTTTTGCAGCAATATACTTTTAACGAACACCCAGACGCCACCCGAGCTGCTGACAGCGACCGCTCGTTTAGCGGACTTATTAAATATGTGCTGCGCGCGCTCCCCTTCAGAGTCTCAATAACAACACAACAAAACTGACCGTGCTGAGAAAACAGCCGTTAAGAAAACATCTGATTGTAGAGATGTGGATATATTTGCACCAGCTCTGCAACTCACCGGCATCATGTCGACAGATGAGGTAATTACAATTGCACAATGATATTGATTTGATTAAGGAAGTATATTAGACTGTAGATCTGACCATGTGAGACTAGTTTGAATCAACCCCTTTTCTTTGCATGACACATTGACATTACTGTACAGAATTGCTCTTTAGGTATTATATTTGAACATTAATTTCATCATGTCAATTTAATCTCTCGAGAGCGCGCGTAAATCACACGTCCCGAGTCCACATAAAATCAGTCTTCTACAGGGTTTCATAAGTTGTTCACACATTAGCAAAAAAAAAAAAAAGTGACTAAATACATGAAATTCTGACATATATAGCCCCTTTAAATATGTAAAATGTTATATTTAATTTAATTATATTAAAGTTGTTATATTAAAGTTATATTAAAATAATAAATGCCACAAATACTGCTATATTTGATTTCATTAAGCCCTCAATAATAATAATCTATCTATCTATCTCACTCAAATCAAAGAAAAGATTGAAAAAAACTATACATAAATAGACATTAAAAATACGAAGAAAAAAGTGACAAAGCTCACATTTTATTATTGTTATTCCTCTACCGTCAGTTTTAGTAAATGAACATTTTTATATAGCCAGCAGAGGTCGCCATTGATCCACAATACGCCTCATCCACGTCAAACTTTTGACACTCTCAAAGTTTTTGTATCTCATTTGAACCTTGATGTTTTCCTAGTTTACAGTCAACGCTAAAATGAGCAAACTCCCTTTCTGTAGACCTATTGGTGTGTGTTTGTATTGGGAGCAGAAAATGTCCAGCAGATTTAATTAAATTCTTGAAATACTCTGTATGTTTAGCCTTCCTTTTCTCAGGTGGAACACATTTTCATTAATATGGAGCTGTGTTTTTGTGTACCAAAAACACATTTCAGAGACAAAATTTCCATGAACAGGAAGGAACTGTAGGTCCAAAGCCAAACAGCACAGTTCACTGACCGTTTCTTTGTAGTTTAACCAAAAGCACTAACTGCAAACCCATGACGGGCCAAGATTCAGAGAACAGTCTTTGAGGTTATGAAAGACATTCTGAGCTTATTTGTTATCTAATATCCATTCACTCAACAGCAAAGAGGAAGAAAATGTTAAATAGGACCTATTACTTTGATAATCAGTTTAACATCTGCTTTATTTTGGTTTCATTCAAAACACGTAAGTCATTTAATCTTGTGTCTTGTTAGCTAAATATTTTTATCTATATTTCAAAAAAAAAAAAAAAATCATAAAAAATTACCATAATTTGTAAAAACATATCACTGAACTGATGATAACATGCATAATCACAGTATAGGCCAAAATACATCCAAAATACACATTTTAGTATTCATTTTCTTACACTTTATCTATTTGCGTCTGTACAGTAGATTTTAATTACAATACATATCTTTGAAGGTTGTTTTCTCAAAAAAAAAAAAAAAATTTCTCATGTCAGAAATCTCTTTAACTTCCCTTACATACACCAGACTTTCCAGTTTTATTCATATCTTGTTCATATATAAATCACCTGATTTAAATACAATTTTATTGCTTTTTATTTCAGTGCTAAAGATATCCAAAATCCCTTCTCTAATTATTACTCTAATATGTCAACAAAATGAAACAAGAATTTTGCATATTTAAACATAACACAATACGAAACAATTGTCCATGTACTGTGATTAATGTGCTGAGATTAATAAACTGGGAAAGTATGATGATATCTTTAAGTTAACATATTTTAAATAAATATGTTGACAATAATTATTGATTTAAGTTGAAATTATTTGATAATTTTACTTGCATATTATCTTAGGCTTCTGCTTAGGAAAAACTGTACGAAATAAAACAATCATTCTAGCAACAAGACAAACACAATATTACAGTATTATGTATCATAACATATTATAATGTCATATATTATACAATGTAAAATAAAAAAAGTTGCTTCCTTAAATGTTTTAAGTACAGTCTATCCGAATGTTTAAGTCATTTCAACTTAAATTACATTAAACTGACTTTAAAAAATGAGTTGAATCTTATATAACTTATTTTGATGAGTTAAAGCATATGCAAAAACATATGTTGTCATAACTTATTGATCATATTTTTTAGTGTATATATATATATATATATATATAATATATCATTATACATACAGTGTCGATCCAGAAGACGGCAAATATAATGACATCACATGGCTTGATTGGCCAATCAGAATCAAGTACTCCAGTGGGCCGTATAATAAAACGTTGTACTGTATGTTTACACTGGCAAACCAGCAAACCTTGCCACTCTCTTCCTTTGAAGATGGCTTTCTTTTCAGAGTGTCAAGTCACTACCCTGTGCTCAGTGTAATCCATAACTACATCCAAAGTGTAGTGTCATGAAACATGGCAGACTGTGAGAAAGTTTGGTGGCGCGCTGAAGGTCACTGCGAATATTACAGGGTGTGTGATCTGCTTGGCTGGAGACTTCCTGCTGGGCTAGGGGAGATGACACAGTTTTCTTTTAGGCAGGTGATAGAGTTTCAGCACAAGAGCAAGGCGCTCTATCTCCCGAGAGAATGGAGCCTCTTTGTGGCTGGATGTGCTCACAGAGGAAGGTCAAACCAGGGAAGGGAGGGGTGATGAGGTTGAGCATTGACAAGAAAACATTTCATCAGATATTCCCCCCTCTTCCTATTGATTCTTTGCCCACTCAGACCTCTCTTTCTCTCTTCTCCATTATTTTCGTAGTTCGAGGGGTGGCGCTGGCAGCGTCCGTGAGCGTTTCATACAGTGGCCTGATTAGGAGTGTGATTCAGGATACTCATATTTTCTCGCGAGGTATGTGTTATTCTCTCCTTGCTGTGTACAAGAAAAGGGTGGGAACCGCACCCATTGTGGACCGAACAAAAGAGTTTAGGTGAGCTCCTGAAGAGCATTGTTGTTCACAATGCCACACATTTCATTTGTCTCCAGGGCTAAGGTGTGTTTGGGAATAATGTCACCTGTGAAAACGTTCCAAGTGTCGGTTTTCACAACAGAAATGGCACAAAATATAATAACTGATGCTGAGGACAAACAGTGCCAGTATAGAAATGCAAACCATGCTGCATTCTGACATTTGGAATTGAATTGAGATTCTTTTTAAATTACAGCACCAAATGTGATGTGGAATTGACTATTTTAATTTAAGGAAGTAAAATTAACTACAATTCAAAGAAATATTAACGTAATAAGTGCATGTGCAATAAGTTTAGTATAACTAGAAAAAGGAAGGTTTGTCTTGACAAACTTTGAATGATGGCTTTAAAAAAGTTTTAAAACATTTCTAAAATGTTTCTTGAACTTTGAAGGTTTTATAGACCTTACAGACAGACAGATAAATCAGGTTCATACTAAAGAAATTTGAAAGGATAGTTCATTCAGAACTGAAAATTCTGTCATCATTTGCTCTGTTCCAAACTTATTTGACTTTCTTTCTTCTGTGGAACACAGAATATTATATTTTGAGGAATGTTTCAACTGTTTTTGTCCATACAATGAAAGTCAATGGGGTCCAAAACCAAACACTGGACCATGACTTTCATGGACAAAAAATCATTGAGACGAATATCTTCTTTTGTGTTCCACAGAAGATAGAAAGTCATACATGTTTGGAAAAACAATGAGGGTGAGTGAAGTGAATGAGTGAGTTTTCATTTTTGGGTGGACTATCCCTTTCCATTTACTCATCAAATTTATGGACCCGGGTGGACAAACACTTCATTTCCCAGAATGCATACCTGCTGAAGTACTCTGAATTGTAAAATTCCTTTAATTCCGAATCAAATTACAGTTTTGCTTCCTGTGTGTTTTGGCCAGCCAATTCAAATTCCAGTGCTAACTCTTCAACAATCGCCCCAACCCTGGAACCAAGATGTTTTTGTAGTCATTTATAGGACACAGGTACATCCAGGATGGATAAGGTGAGTCAAACCTGACAGACACCTGCTTTATGAAATACGAACTGCAATTATTTCTCTTCTTTATGGGCCAGTTTCATTACAAACATCTCCTGAAAAGCTTTCATGCAGTGAGCCATTTCCCCTCCAGACACATATTTTCTCATCCATCAAGTGATGCTATAATGATGGCTACGGTTTTGACAATGGGGATAATATTTTTCTCCCACAATGGCTTTTGGTTCCCCCCTTTTGGCAAGATTCTGGCTACTATAAATACTCCCCGTTCCCGTTGCTGTGGTTCACAGACACTGCTCTGAGCGAAGATGAGGCCTAGTGTGGCTTCAGGCCTGAGCTGTCAGCGCTCCATAGGGATTAGTAAGTCACAGTCACTGTATTGTTCTCCAGGCTACAATGGGCACATGGAGATCTGGCCTTTGTCTCGAAGTCCGTTGTGAACTTCAGAGAAGGTAACAATGGTGTGACACACCTGTGAATGTAGATTAAACTCTTTTTTCCTCTCTCGTTCCTGTCTTTTCTCAGATTCATGGCTGTAGCCTTTAGCTATGTCAACCACATCAAACAAAGAACTTGCTAGTCATGAGTTCTTCAGTAATCATTTGGTTACAATGAGATATTACATTTATATATTACAATTACACACTTTTTATTCATTCTATTGACATTTGTGACAGTGGGCGCTCAAATGATTTGATTTCAGGTGACGTAACGGTCAGACTGGGAAGGAATGATGTTTTATTTAATGACACTGACCACCTTTTATAACACACCCTTACTGCAAATTCCAGCCAATCCATTCGGAGAACAAAAACAAATTTCCCACAATTTTTTTTCCTCGCCATCAGTCTTATTTTGACAAGTCAGGAATAAGCTATGACTTCAAAAGACAGAAATATTCTGTCATAGGTTTTGATGGAGATGTCTAAACAGCTAGGACGCTAATTCAGCGTTGCGTTTTTCTCGGCGGTGAACTTTTAGTGACCGCATCAGAGAGATTTCACGGATATCAGGTGCAATGTGTAGTCCGAGGAGATTGTGTTTGACAAATGAATTATAATTACTCAATTTCGTTTCTTTGAATGGTCAAACAAATGACTCAGATTTAAAAGTTCACTATACAAACAGAGAAAGAAAAAATATATACATATTTAAAACTTAATGAGTACAATAGACAAAAGCAAAAATTCCAACTTTTAAGAGCTATCAGGAAAAAAATGAGTAAAATCATGGAAAAATCAAAGACTGTTCAATGTTTGACTTTATATTACCACACCATAAACAATCATTGGTTTCATAATTAGGAGTTTCTACAACTATAGACACTTTTGGGCTGTTGGACTTTTATAAAATAAACTCTCTGAAAACTCTGTTTCACACTCTCACTAGTTTATTTAATGTGTCTAATAACAATGCCCAAAAGTAGATATACACACATAACAAAAGAATTTAGACTTTTTTTTTTTCTTCTAAAAAGTCAAGAACATTTCCACCACACGTTTGCATTAAAATGGCTACTATCATAGACAGCATTTTATGTATCTTAAATATGCACAATTAAATACACTACTGCTCAAAAGTTTGGGGTTGTTAAGTCTCTTAATTAAAGGCTACATTTATTTGGTAAAAATACAGTAAAAACGGTAATATTGTGAAATATTATTACAATTTAAAATAACTGTTTTCTATTTTAATATATTTTGAAATGTAATTTATTTCTGTGATGCAAAATTCTCAGGATCATTACTCCAGTCTTCAGTGTCACATGATCCTTTAGAAATCATAGTCTAATATGCTGATTTGTTGCAGAAGAAACCTGTATTATCAATGTAAATGCCGCTTAGTATTTTTGTGGAAACTGTGATAGTTTTTTTGTTCTGTCTCCAGGATTCTTTGGTGGATGGAAAGATCAAAAGAACACCATTTACATTTTTTTATGTATCCATGCTGCATAAAAGTATTAATTTCTTTAAAAAAAATCTTACTGCCCCCTACCCTTTGAATGGTATATTTAGAAAAAAGGTCAAAATTGCAGACTTTTTAAATATGTAATAATTCACATTTTTATATGGATTTTTATAACTTAACATTGAAATCTAGGTCTGGGATTAGAGTAAAACAATACAATCATTAAAAACATATATTTTCAAAAATGGGGGAAAAGGCATAGTGTAAAGTTTCCTGAAATGTGTTTTTTATTTTTTTATTTTTTTAGAAAGTTTAAAGTCAAATACACCCCTATAGGCCATAAAAGTTCAGACTTCTGGTGGAGGTAAAATAAAATGACCCAAGTCATATCTAGTCCAGAATATTAACATATATAATCCAAAATATTAACAAGCTCTTTTGACCAGCAAGTAAACACCTAGAAGCCAGAAGATCCTAACAACCACTTAGCAATACTCTGGAAACCAAACCATTATAAACCTCTACAAACCTCTATAAACAGTGACTTTCAAATATCTGATAGATTTGCTTCACTCTTCATTGAGCTCAGTCAAAAGTTAGCACTGTGACTGGATACGTGGGCCATATTATCGAGGTCAGTCTCACCTCGGCGTAGACGGTCATTGTCTTCCATTATGCATATTGTGAGTCATCAGCTGTACGTCTGTATCATTAACATTTGTGTGACATGCACCAGTTTGCAGGCCATCATTTCTTATTCACACATGGCCATGAATAACTTAACAGAGACTACGACAACGTCAAATAAACTGTTTGCGATACGTTGTATATCTCTGTGTAAGCGGTGGGCCTAAGGGTGGGCGGTGTGACCCCACGTCCTACTGGGGTCTATGGGCCTTGGAAGGGTCACAATGGGAGCGCTTGACAGTGCAGCCAGTTAGCAACCACTGATGGATCTGCTACGCGCCTCTGAGACCAGAAGCCTCTTGGGCTGATAGTGTATCAGATGGCCTGTTAATTATACTGACTTCAAAAGAGCAGGCGCTGATGTCTGAGTGTGTCACTATGGGTGACCAAGTGTTCCCATGACATGCGTCTGCATGTGGACAGGTCTGTTGTTGTGAGTGGGCCATAGGTGTGCGATTTCTACCTGTGTGGGAATTCAGAAGTTGTTTGGATTAGCCTGATTAGTGCATCATAATCCTACAGGATGGGATGGTCTCTTTCCCATCCCGTTGTCTTTGTGGTAAGGGTAGTAACCTGACCAGAGGAATTTGATGACAGCTGCTAACCACAAAATTAGGGTTCTACCTAAGGGGTGACACGGATATTGCCATATGTAGATTAAATTAGCCTATTATTCACTGCTGGCTTGGTCACTCAGATATTTGTCACCATCTGCAAGGCGGCAATGAATCATTGGTGTCAACCAAAGTCGTCCATCTTCATCAGAAAGGCACGTGGATTGGGACAAATCAGTCACAGTAGGACAAAAAACAAATTGGCTCATTGGAAAAACACGCTTCTACCTACATTTTTGCAAAAGCGTACCTTTACAAAAAAACTGCACCGCATTTTCCAGCTGTAATGAACACTAGTGGCACCTTTTATCCCTTTTTACATAAATTATGATTGATTTATTTAAACTGGTGAAACACATGGTGAAAAGTTTCCTAAACTGTTATAAAGAGATAGTCCACCCAAAAATTCAAATTCTGTCATCATTTACTCACCCTCAAGTTGTTCCAAACCTGTATGAGTTTCTTTCTTCTGTTGATATTTTGAAGAACGTTGGTAACTAGACAGTTAACACGGCACCCATTGTCTTCCTTTGTAACTTTTTTCCTACTATAGAAATCAGTGGCTACCGTCAACTGTCTGATTACTAACATTCTTAAAAATATCAACAGAAGAAAGAAACTCATACAGGTTTGGAACAACCTAGGGGTAAGTAATTTAGATTTTTGGGTGAACAATCCATTTAATGTGAACCTAATATAACAACAAGCAAAAAAGCTGAAATGTGTTTTCAGAAAGGTTGAAGACATTTTTTTTTTTTTTTTTACCTATACATACAATGCCATTGCAGTTTCTAGTTCATTTGAAATAAACACTAGTGGAAGTAGAACACCAGCAAGTTCCTTGGAGAATACCTGTTATGACCTACAATACTATGTGACAACATATTTACCACATTGCATGATTTGCAAACCAATAGCCTACATTTCGACATTTGCATCACATAATCAGCCGCATATTTATTGGTAATTGCTGGTTATATCAGAAATGTGCAATAATAAATGCACCAAAAAACATTAAGATGTCCAGAAATTAATTTCAGTTGTACTTAAGTATATTTTTAGTCTAGAGAGTGTATTTTACATTAGCGAATAGATATACGTAAATCCGCATCAAATATTCATATGTCGTAATGGACTGGAGGAAGAACTTGATTGTATATCAAGAACAGGGACTCGTTTGTATGCATTTTGTTTTGAGATTTCACCGAAAAGTGTTTTAACAGAAGTTTTTCAAATTGAAAGTATTGTGAAACGTGCAAGAAGCAACATATACATTTGCAGAAATGTTGCAATGTGTTTTAACAGTAGCAGTGCTTGCGTTTGCACTGTGTAATGCTTGTAGCCATTGTGGCAAGGGCAGGATGAACAGAGGTCCCTGACCTCCTCTATACTTTGGGACCTTAGGGGCCCTTAGGGGTCCTCAGATCAAAGCTTAAGTCAGGGGATGAGTGAGCAGAGATGAGGACTGACTTGTTTGCCCAGCAACTGGTGCAGAAAGAGACAAACAACAAGGTCCAAGGCTGCCTCAGAACCTGCACCGACAGATAGCTAATCAAAAGAGGACCAGAAAGCCATGCATGACACAGACACAGGGGGATTGATTTAGACTACAAGAATGCATTTTCTTCAGTAGCTCTTTCAGTAGCTGTGTTTTCATCCAAAATGTGAAAAATAAGAATATCAAGAAACAATCCGCGAATAAGGCAGCGCTTCCATCCATATGTTCAAGGTTACAAAATTGTCACCTCTGGGAATTTTTATTATTTTATTAAATGTACACTTTAAAATAAAGATTCCAAAATGTTTTTTTTTTTTGTTTTTTTTTTGCAGCAGTGACACTGAAGAACCATTTTTGGTTCCCCAAAGAACCTATTTCCACTATAAAGAATGTTTTGTGCAATGGAAAGGTTCCAATGGATGACAAAGTTCCTTCATGGAACAATCAATGCAAATAAAGAACCTTTATTTTTAAGAGTGAAATAAATTCTACGCTGACAGTGTGTGTCAGACAGTGTTATTGCCATTAAAACTGAAACTAAACTAAAAACTAGCATGACTAAAATAAAATAAAATTAAAATAAATTTAGTTTTAGCTTTTTATACGTGGTATATTATAAAATTGAAAACCTTTAAATACCTCCTGCGTTAAATACAAAATAATATTTTAAATAATACCAACTTGTACATTTACTTACCATGCCATTAATCAGCCTACAAATACTAAATAACCTGAAATGATACAAAACTAACAATGATATAATTAAAAAGTGACAACTAAGCTAATTGAAAAAGACAAATAAAATGTATATAAAAAACAAATAAAAATGTTTTCAAACAAACAAATATTGGTGTTTCCATCCAGATCCAGCACTTTTTATGTAAAATACTAAAAATGTATAAAATATAATATAACTCCAGACTTATAGGTGTTTTTTGACTATATTGTTCCTGTATTCCTATCTAATCTATTTCCTTTCTCTCATTCATATTCTGGCCTTTGTTCAGTTCTCTCTGAAGCTATCTATATCAAAAACTTCCTTTAAAAATCATTCCCACGAACCTGAGACTAAAGCGTAATACCCCAAATCCTCAACTAAAAACTAAAGATTTACGTCAACAATCTATAGAGGCTTAAACAAACCTCACAGTCTATTTCATACCCCACAATTCACTGGTTCCCCAGACTCTAGAAATCACTGTTTCATTCACCGGCCTTTATTCCTCTGCTGGCAAAAAAAAGACACTATATTCCCTCATGATTCATGACAGCTTACTTTCCTCTCTTCACTTTACAAGGTGACAAACTGTTACCATCATCTCTGTGTGGCTGGTATCTATGTGAGTTGTGTCTCCCTATAGATCCATATGAAGTGTTCATATGCGCTCCTGTGAGGACTCTAGGTCTCTATGCCTTTTCCACATGTCCGATGTGGGCTTAATTACTCCGCTCAGCTGTGCCTTCCGCCCACGGCTGTCTGCGTCTGTGTGGGAAAAGAAAGGCTATGGGCTGACAGCCATGGCATAACTCTCTCCGTTTCACTGTGGTACAAACGCTGTTTATGAAATTAATATGATTGATTGCATACCTTAGATGCATTGTTGCTTGGTTTCACCCATGTTCTTAAGCAAATGCTGGAAACGTTAGAAAAACAGAGCGTTGTCCAAAAAAACATTGGGCATCAGCTTTAACGAGTAAAGAGTGAAACCCAACGTAATCGCAGCAATATATCTGAAATGTCACAAAATAAGAAACGCAACACTCTCTGTGCATATAATACGCAGACTTTGCTGCAGCTTTGACAGGCTTTCGCTCGGGATTCTGGGAGAGAGGCGAGATAAGATCAGCCCGTGACCTTTTCCTTCTGATTGGACGCACACACACATACACGTGCCCTTCTTCTTGGCACATTCAGCACTGGGTGGCACCCAAGAGCCAGGCTGGATAGGTATTGGGTTGCACACAGATTCTGGCTCACATGTTTTAGCAATTTCCTCTGCCTTCCGTGAAATTATGCAAATATTTTAGTCCCGTTTCCTTGAGTCTGGAACGGCAATTAAGACTGTCTGTTTCACTTTATGATGGCCACTGAAGTCACTTGCAGACAGCCTTCATGGGATGTGAGGATTTATGCCTGTAATGTCACAAAGGTGAAACCTATTTAAGCCTGGAGGTTCAATAGGTGAGGAATGGAGAGGTTCTGCCACACTTTGATAAACTTCACCGCTCTAGTAGAGTTGTAACAAAACAAAATGACCCGTACAGACTACTGTGTCTAAATGAAACACAATCTTAATGTGATTTTTAGCAGCTTCAATTTTGTTGTAAAACTAATTGGAAATATTATTGTGCATATCTCAAATTCAGACAATATAATAATGTAAACAATACAAAAGAAAAAAGGTTCTGGGTTTAGTAGATGCTAAGCTCAACTGAAAGCAATTGTGGCATATTATGTTTATTAGACATATTCATTTCCACTCTCTTTAAAAAAAGCAAAATTCCTGCTAAAAGTGAGTCACTTACAATGGAAATAAATGGGACCAATGTTTTAACATTAATCACTTTTTCAATGTAGCCACAAAACTGAATGTCGTATCATGATTTTAGGGTGAAAACAGTACTTACTAACCTTTTATAACTAATCTATAGCTGTCAAGTTACAATAAATGTTATTAAAATGAACATTTTATACAATACATTTTTAATTAACTGTTGCAATGATAATGTAACTCCATAAACCATAACATTACTTTAAAAAGATGAGCTGAACAGCTAACAGACAATACACAATATAACAATAATATACACGTTTTAAAGAAGAACAAGAAGTGTTTTTATAAAATGGTAACCTTCACATTTCTGCTTTTATGTGCCTCGCTGTAACCTTGATTTTTAAAAAGGAAAACAAGGGACACATTTTTATTTTATTTTTTTTGTGGAAATCAACATTACGCCACAAATGCTGTCGGCTGAGCTTAACTTGTACTGAACCTGGAGTATTCCTTTAAGTCTTCCTTTGGGAAACTGCTTGGCCTGTTACATCATTTAGAGGGTCTAATCTGGTCCAGAGGTCATTAAAGTCTATGTAGAATGAGTTAAGTTCAGTTTATATATTGGATAGCCCTGAAAGCCAAAGCAGATTCCTTTTTCCTCTCTGAATGCTCCAATAAAGATCTATAGGGTTGAAAATTTCCCACCACACAAAGACTGGCGGACCTGAGTGTCGCGCTATTGTCAGAAAGGGTTCCGCTGAATGAAATCGATGGAGGTCAGTGGATGAATATATCTTTCAGTTCAAAGGTTGATACAGAAGTAGCCCTCAACTACAAATTAATCTTGATCAGACCGAGACCTTTCAGGGAGCAAAGCATGTAATTGGATTAGTGAGCGTAACAACTCCATTAATTATCAAACAATATTGATCAAAGGCACGGCAAAGAATGGGTCAGCAGTGAAACATTATTATGAAATATAACCTGGAACTACAAAACCTCTAGGCAATGGATACTAACTTAAACTAAAACACTATGTAACAAACATCCTGACATCACTTTCAACATCAAGATTTAAGATTAAAGTGGAAATGGAAATGGAAAGTGTATGCTTTTAGATGCTGCATCTGCTCACCAGATATTTAAAAATTTTCACCTTTTTTTATTTTATTTCACTAGTAAATTTCAATGGTCCTGCAATTTGTGACAAATGAATTTATAGACATAAGTATAAGAAAGCGTACATATTCAATTTAAGCTATCAATTAATATAATCATGGCTGCAATACATGAATATTATTGATTAAAATTTTTAATACACTACTGTTCCACTGTTTGTGGTTGGTAATATTTTGTAATGTTCAGTTTTAGTGTACATTAAGTTTTAATGTCTCTCCTGTTCACCAAGGCTGCATTTATTTGATAAAAATAAACTAAATAAAAAAAGTAATATTGTGAAATTGTATTTACAATTTAAAAATAACTGTTTTCTATTTTAATATATCTTAAAATGTAATTTATTAATGCAATGAAAAAAAAACAACAACACATCCATTAATCCAGTCTTTAGTGTCACATGATCTTTCAGAAATCATTCTGATATGCTGATTTGGTGCTCAAAAAACATTTCTTAGTATTATCAATGTTTTTTGTTGAAACCATGATCATTTCTTTTCAGGATTCTTTGATGAATAGAATGTTCAAAAGAATCCTACTGGTCCCAAACTTTTTAACTTTTTTACAATTTTTAAATGTGCCGTTTTATGAGATGTACTTCCTATTGGGGTGTTAATTAAAATATGAAGGATTCATATATCAAGGATCCAAATATGAAGTCCATTTAGAAAAGGATTTGGTTAATCACACCACAAGAATCGAAAAAGATTTTGGGCAGTATGTAAATTCAAGACCAGTAATTTGTGATAATATTCAAATAGTATTTCTATTCATATTGTTCTTTTCTTTTCTTTCTGTTGTTAAGCATGTTACCACTTTTTTTTTTTTTGTAACAAAACAGCGAATCACTGTAGACAGTCAAAGACATATTGGTCAAAGCATTCTGACCAGAAGACTAGGTTGGGGGTAGGTGGGTAAGTTACCCCCTAAGCCGAAAGTTCAAAGGGAAGCCACCTATTTCTCTCTCTCCATCTCTCTCTTTTTCTCCAGGTGGTCTATAGCCACCTGTGTTTTCTTTGTGTGCTTGTCATCTGTCTTTGGAAGGCTTTGTTGGGTTGCTAGAGTGAGGACAAGTCCAGTACGTTTCTGATGATGGACTTTCTGTCCCTCTGTCCTGCCCCTCACAGGAAACCAGTGTTATAACCTTGAGATCCTCATCCAGTCCTCATCAGGAGCCTGGGAAACTACTTATGTGTTGTTTATTCTTTTGTGCGTAGGCCTGCGAATTAGAGGGTGGTGGCTCCGTTTTTCAACGTATGTTTAATTCTCTTCAAATATGCGGTCAGTTGAAAACCCTTTGGTTAGGAGTTCTCAGAACACCAGCGGGACGATACAATAAACTTCTGTAAATGATGATGATGAGGATCAGAAATCATCATACTTCAAAACAATTCTGTCTAAAATGATTTCTCATACGCTGAAATTGAGCGGCTGTAATCTGTGACACTGCCATAAATGATGTCCCGGAGGCATGTGTCTGAATGTGTGTGAACTCCACATACAGACAATGTGTGTGCTGGGGAGGTGTCCAAGAGTGTAACCTGACCACGGCTATTGTCTTGGCCTTTAAGAGAGTCATCACTCACACACTCACACACTGCACTGATGAGCCACTCCTAATCACGGCCATTTTAGGAGTTGGAGGTAGGAACATGAAAGGGCTCATAGTGTGGATGAGCTGTTCTTGTGGGTTGCTCAGGGGGCAATGTAGCATCTGCCCTGGTAAAACGAGATAACAGGGTAAGGTAGCAAGTAAACGCAATGGTTTAAGCATGGAGTGAAAAAGTGCACGTTATAAGCATGGAGATCAAGATAAATCACTCCTTGAGATATTTGTTTGCTTTAAAAAAAAAAAAACTTTGACTTTTAACTTTTTATCTTTTTTTATTTCCTTAGTGTCTTTCCTCTCAGAACATCATAGCAACTCCATAGCAAGGCCTTAAGGCCTCAATATGCTACGAAGTTCTTTGTTAAAGCCTGGGTATACTTCCTTTTCAGAGTCGTATCCGCACAGCTTTAACCCTTTCACACGTAAGTTTAAAATATTCTGGCTGACCCCCCAGCGTGAGTTTTTAAAGGCGACCATTATTTAAAACGTGTCACTTTATGGTTTCCATGGTGACGCGTCATTGCTTGTCACGTGACATACCGCAGCAACAACAGCGCTGAATGAATGATGATCTGCTTTTATGTCAGTTTTCCTTTTTAATTCAAAATATTCACAAATTTGTTAGCTATGGCATGAAATATCTGATATTCCGATTGTCAAATATATGCAAGTGGAAGTGTTTTGTTGTTTAAACACCTTTATAACGATCGAGTTAGTTGAGCTGTATGCGCGATGGGCGCCGCCATGTTAATTTGTGCCGCAGACGCAGTTCAGAGAATCGGATCTGTTGGATTTACAACACGTGAATTCATCCACTTCTCCTGAAATACATAAAAGTAAGTGGCTGGTGAACTGGGAGAAGAATAGAGTAAACTTTAAAGTTACTTACACAATGTGTATCTGATATGAATAAAACGTTATAATGGAAAGGATTATTGTTGCCTCTTCCATAGACATCAGTGTGTATTTTACAAACTCTAAATGTATTGTTTTTTTAGTACTTATGTAACTTTATATGTCTGAAACCTAAAATAAACATTATGTGGTTGAAAACACTGAAAAGTTGTGATATATGACAGCTCTGAGCGCGCCTGTCTATGGCTCAGCACCAGCCAACGCACGAAAGTACATTTGAATTTAGCAGTCGATCACGTGATGCACTGACCGTTCTAATCACACCGGTGTGATCGTACGCTCCAGGGACCAGCCTAGACTGATAACACCGGTGTGATCGTACGTGCGAAAGGGTTAAAAATGTATACTCAACTGGTGATGAGTGCGGATGGATGAGTTTGACACATGCGGAATACAATTGTTTTTTTGTATTCTACCAGGCAGAGTCGGCGCCAGGACACACAAACTCTGGAAGGATGCATTGCTTCTCCTTTTTTATTAAAAATATTAACAAACTGGTTAACTATCATGAACTATCTGATATATTGAATGTATGTGAATGTTTTGTCTTTTAATAAACACCTTTATTAGGATCCTGTTAGTTGATCTATACAGCGCGATGGGCGCCGCCATGCTATTTTGCACCGCAATTCAGAGAATCGGATCTGTCCAATGAACATCGCATAAATTCATTGTTTCTCCCAAAATACATAAAAATAAGTAGCCAGTGAACTAAGAGAAGAATAGAGTAAACTTTATTGTTACCTACACAATGTGTCAAATTATAATTGAATGGACTATTATTGCTCTTTTCACATCAGTGTGTATTTTTTTTATTTTTTATTTTTGTATTTAAATTCAATGTCTGGCACCTAAAATAAACATTATGTGGTTAAAAATACTGAATAGTTGTGATGTAAGAAAAGTGCTGAGCTCGTCCGTCTCTAAAGAGAAGGATATGCTAGTTTATTTACTATTTTGTATCGCCAGAAATGGAAAAAAATTTACACAAAGTTTTCTTTAGCAAGCTGTTTCAAACTCCTGAAACAAACTCCAAAAGAACTTAGTTTTGGCCTGATTTTGTTCGAAATGAAGTCACAACAGTTTGTTCTTTGATTTCGCTTGAAGTATATCAGGGCGTTTAGCAACCACCTAGCCTATCATTGTATCAAGTTCTGCAACATCTACTCATATTTACTTCAGAACATGTAAAAAGTTTTTTTCTTATGTTTGCACACTTAAAATTAAACATTTGCATTAAAGCTGCAGTCCGTAGCTTTTTTGGGTTAAAAATTATTAAAAAAGTTTTTTTGAGCAAGTACATAACCAGCCAATGTTCAGAACTATCTGCTTGCCTTAGCTCGATTCAAAACGGTAAGCTTGTAATAATGTTTTTCATTTCAGTGGTACTGGTGGATTTCTGCGGGAAATTCGAGCATGTCTTTGCGTCATTACGTCACATCTGTACACATAAAGAAGGTGTCTCGGCTAGTAGGCTAAATTGCGTGTGAGGTTGTTGTCACAGCGCTTGATATAATTAAAATCAATTTGATGGCGGATCCAGAAAGGTTCAAACGACAATCACCAGTGACAACTGGAGATGCACCCGAACAAACGCGAAAGACTTCGTAGAAAAAAAGAGACTGCAACCGGCCCATGCGAAAACAAGGATAAATATCGGAAGGGCATTAATTGTAGTCACGCAATGCTGATGTTGTTAACATTAACAATTTGAGAATAAAGTATAATTTGCACGGTTTGACGTGATATGATAAGCAATCGTTAGATTTAATCGGCGCGATTTACTGCAATGCTTTTTTCTCTTAGTTGGTCAGAACAAAAGTGGATGTTACTTACTTGTTCAGATGACATTTTACGGTGAAAATTCTTATGTTGGTCATACTTCCAAAAAGTAGAATCTGTGATTCCAAATAACAGTATCCACACCACCAGTGCGGTGATTGACAACCGCACATTCTCCTCAAAACATTGGATTCATCCGCGCTGTGCCATGCCGAGGCACAACGCACATAAAGTTGATAATTCCGCGAATAACTGCAATTGCAGATTTCGAACAGAGATGGCGACAAAGAGGAAAAACTACAGACTGCAGCTTTAAATTAAAATTAAATTATTAAATTTAAAAACAAAAAACACTGTATTAAAATAACTCAAATAACAAGTAAAACATAAAAAACTACACCTTACATCACATTTAGATAAACAAGGCGTCGTAATGGATGGTACTTGTCTCTTTGTGGAGATGAAAAAACACAAAGTTCTTTATGACCCACACAGGTTTTATTGATTTAAATGCAAAAGAAAAGGCATGAGAGTCGGCTGTTTTTGTCAGTTGTAAGTTTTAATTTAAAGTGTTTGTGATTTTAACATATATGTTTGAAAGTTTTGCCACTTGCTTGAGCAACTTTCTATATAAATCTGTATAGAAGTAATTAATTGAATAATATCAACTATGAAAGATTGTATTATGGACCATTACTACTTCTGGATTTGAAATAAAAATAATAAATAAATGTTGTGTTTGTGCTGTACAGCCACGGATCAGTTGCACACTGTGAATACGTAATAAGTGAAAGCACAATGAGCCCGTGCTGCTTCTGCACGGCATACATACTACAATACAAATTTAATCTAGTACTTCAGAATCTTGCCGGAAGTAGTAGGCCATCAGGGTCCTTTTTCCCTAGTCTTTTATGAGTACTGTGAATTCAGACATAGGCCTACTTATTTTGTCACATACTGTTTTTCCCCTACTATAGGGAAGTAGCGATTTCAGACGCAGCCACACTGTTAGAATGTGTGTCTAACATTAAAGTTGTATGAACCAGATGTGTGTTCACATGCATACTAGAAACACATTGAGTCAAATCTTTTCATTTAATCATTTGAGTCTTTTCACAAAAGTGGAACAATTCATTCACGAATGGAACTGAATCAATATGAGCGATTCTCGAGTCACAGACTTAATGAACCAGGAAACGTTGAGTTATGTATATAACTACTGTTCCCAGATGGATGGAAACAAGGTACAGTACCTGACAGTACAACACATGACTATGGGATATTTGCTGAATACACCTTTATTTATGCCTAAAAGGAAAATGACGCATGCTGATTTGGACGGACCTACCTGCCCACAGAATGTAAATGCGGTTGCATGTGTCATTCCCCTCTTTCAGTCCAGCTCTTTACCGAGCCTCCGACTTCACAGGGCTCAGAGGTGTTTTCCCCTAGTTCTGGGAACAGTAGTTATATGCGTAACTCAACGTTCACATTCAGTCCTTTCACTTGGTACAACACATGACTATCGGACATAGATTCACGCCCCGGAAAGTCTGCAGAAATAAACGTAAGGGACCAGCACTGCCAAAGACCCCTTTTTCTTTTTCAAGGGAGAAACCCTGCGGTAAGCACAGACTGAGCCATCGTCGCTGCCGTGACATCCAGCCGGTAAATTCGAACAAACTTGTGCGGTGA
This sequence comes from Squalius cephalus, assembly GCF_949319135.1. NCBI lineage: Eukaryota > Metazoa > Chordata > Actinopteri > Cypriniformes > Leuciscidae > Squalius > Squalius cephalus. Next base: position 15,585,853 of record NC_137146.1, on the reverse strand, counting down.
TGTCCAACCTGCACCAGCACAAATATCCTCCATAGACACTGCTCTAAGCAATGCCCGAGATGTCGTCATGACCCTCGTAGAGTGTGCACGTACCCCTGCAGGCAGAGCCAACCATTTATTATTGTATGCTATTAAAATAGCTTCCAAAATCCAATGCAAAATACGCCGGCTTCCCATGGAATGGGTTAGCAAAGAATAAAAAAAAGCTTGTCAGAAGAGTGCACAGCCTGCGTCTGCTCAATGTATCTGTGCAAAACTCGCACAGGGCACAAAGCATGAATTCACCTGTCTTCTTCCGTCAATAAAGACGTTTGACAGGGCAGGCAGCTCGAACTAGAGCGCACTATATGCTCCTGACATGACTTTGGGCGTATACGCTGCATTAGGATGCAACACCACTTTTAACCCATCTAAACCAAATTGGATGCATGAGGGATGCACCGACAGTGCATGGAGGTCACCAACTTTCGTGGATGCCAGTGTCAGCAGCAGGCCGGTTTTGTAAGACAGCATCCTTAAGGTGATGATACACAGGGCAACTTTTTGAGCAATGTTGCTGGGCAATGTTGCCGTCAAAAGGCAACCAGATGAGACACAGGGCCCACGACCGAACTTAATTATCCAGATAGAAATGCATTGCCCATTTTCAATGGGAAAGTGCCCAAGCAACAATCGGTCGGCAAGATTGCCCAGCAACATTGCTCAAAAAGTTGCCCTGTGTATCATCACCTTTAGTTTCAAGGATTCTAGTGGCTCAAACAGAGGTTCACACATAGCCTCTCAAACTACAATCAGATCCCATGATGGCACCATTAATTTTGTAACAGGCCTAAGACGCAGAGCCCCTTTAAGGAACCGAATGGCAAACGGGTATGCACAACACCATTAATGCCCTCATTACAAGTCGAAATGGCCATTAAATAAACTTTCAACATGAAATGGGAGTGACTTTCCTCTAACAATTACTGCAATAAAGTCAGTATCACCACAATCGGCCACTGATACGACGATAAAGACATTTGCCTGCACCAAAGCTTCAAACATGCGCCACTTCAATGCATAAAGCCACATTGTCAACGGTGCCCTAGCACTCTGAATTGTGGCCATGATATTAATTGGGAGCCCAGATGCCATCAGATTGTCCCTCTCAGAGAGTAAATCCATAAAGACCACAGCTCCAGTTGAGGGTGCAGAATCTTCCTTCTTGTCTGGGACAGCAGGTCCCTGTATAGGGTAAGACAGCATCGTCATGATGCTCGCATACCATGCCAGCAAGGACCCACCAAAATCAGTGACAGACCCTCCCGATGCACCCTGTCCAGGGTGGGCTGTATCAGTTCCACCGGCGGGAACGTGTGCAGCAGGGTCCTGGGCCATACATGAGACAGGACGTCCACCCCCAGTGGAGTGTTCCTGTCTGTAATCGAGAAAAACAGTTTTCCGCAGGCGCAAAAAGATCAAAATTGGCCCTACCAAACTGATCCCAGAAATGTACCACTATCCAAGGGTGCAAATGCCACTCCCTGACCTGCGCTCTCTCCCTGGACAGCAGGTCTGCTTCACCATTCAAATGGCCTGGGACGTGCACTGCCCTGAGTGCACTAAATGTTGACTACCCCATATCAAGAGTGTCCGTAACAATTGTGACAGGGGAAGAGAGGGAGTATAGTCATTACTATACGTGACAAAGCCCTGCCCAGGGGAATTCCCTCTGTCAACAGATCCGTGTTTCCCCAGGGGACCAGGGCTTCAATGCATTTATTAAGAATCTCGGAGCTTGCAAATGGGAGACAAGTGCTTGTATTTGTAACACTGCTTGTTCCCCACTATGTGCAGCCAGGAGCAGGTTGTCCAAATAGGCGAACACTCTCATGTCCTGCTGACGCAGTGGAGCCAATGCTGCTTCTGCACATTTTGTTAATACAGTATGTGCAACGCTAGGTACAGCCCGAATGTCAGGACCTGAAACCTGTACCTAACAGTGTTGTAGTGTAGTGAAAATATGCATTGGTCAAATCCACCGATGTAAACCAATCTCAAAGATGCAGAGAGCATAACAGGTGATGTACATTAAGCATTTTGAAATTGTAACACCTGAGATGCTTGTTCAATTGCTGTAAATCTAGGATAGGGCACAAGCCCCCACTTTTCTTTGGGTGGAGGAAGTGACGGCTATAAAACCCTTCCTCAATTTTCCTTTTTGGAACCACCTGAAATGCCCCTTTTCTGAGGAGAAAATGGATTTCCTCCCTCAGCACTGATAAAACCCTCTCTGACACTGATGTTGCAGTTACTCCACTAAAACAGGAAGGGCACAAATGAAACTGCAGCCGATAACCCCCCTGAATGGTGCAAAGAACCTACGGTTGCAAGGTTAGTTCTAAAGCATACTGATCGTCTTGACCAATTCAACACACGAGGCACTGAATGCTGAACACAAAGTTTTGTTATTGACAATATACTCAAAACTGAACCTGCTCTCTTGCGGGTTCCTTTCTATGCAGAGTGAAGAATGCGGCTGCCTCTGGACTGACAGAGAAGAAGATCCCCCTCTTGCGGGCTAGGGATCTGACTGCCCCTTCTTCCCCTTCACCTCCCCTTTTTCCAGACCCTGCCTGCTGTTTAGGCTGTGTGTGCGTCAGATTGGCTCCCCAAGTACTGGGCCTCGATGCTGTTGCTGAGGGCTGGTGGCATCGGGAAGACTCCATAAACCCCGGATGTGCAGCCAACTGCGCTGGTATGCGTATTTTCTCGGCATTGAACCCCCTCCGAGATTCTGCCTGTTTTTTAGAGTCCTCAAACCGCGCCTGAACCCAGTCAAGACCATCACCAAACAAGCCAGGCGGGGAGACCGGTGCACCGAGGCAGATTTGCCAGGGTCAACCAAAGATGACGCTGAGCCACCACAATACTGGCCATCGCATGACTCAATCACACTAATGCGCAATGTATTGCACATAATATGTAGTCGGCCGTGGACCGTACTTCCCCCCCCAAAAGCACATCGCATGGCCTTCCCCTGTCATGACCTCGCCCAGTTCCCCCAAGCAAATAGCGTGGTACGTCTGCAATAAGGACTTAGTGCTCAGTGCTCTAGCAGTGCAGGACTGATCACTGTAAATCCTGCCGAGCTGTTTGTCTATTTGAACTGGCACAGATCCATTGGAAGATTTAGGGTACCTGCAACGGGACTATTTTAAGGAGGTGCCAGGTATGCAGCTAGCGAATGGTACATCGGGGGGGCCGACACTAACACCGCATCCCCCACAATTTTGAACTCTGTAAACTTATTTGACCCCGGCACCAGATGTGTGTTCTTACCACGGTTTGCATGGTACAGATCAATGAAAATATCCTCAATCACTTCACTTCCACCCTCCGCCTCGGAGGTCGAAGGGGAAGCCGTGATTTGCCCTGCTTGAAAAATGTCATCAGAGAATTCCTCGTCCACATCAAGTGAGACAGTCATCCTCACGAGTCACGATCAAATTTCCGGGGCAGTCATAGGAACATTTGTGATCACACAGACTCTTCTTGGCTTCCACACGATTGCCCCAACTCCTCGTGGCCTCCCCAAAAGCGACCAGAGACATCTGGATCAGTACCCAAAGATAGAAGCGGATCGTGTCTGGCCACTGTTCCCCCAAGCACACGCTCATCAAACGCTACATGCCGCTCAAGTGTGGAACAACAGAGTTGCTGGCAGTGCACATATGCCCAGGAGTTGGAGAGAGCCAGCTTAAACACACCGGGCAGTGCTCGTGGTTATCCTTTTCTGAGTGTAAATATCCAGATGCCATAGGACAGCGACAAGAACCTTTATGTTTAGACATATTCTTTGAAAAAAGTTTTTTAGCCCTTTCTTGGCTAAGCTGAACTTTCTCTATTTATGGCTAGTTTCAACAAGAGTTACCACCGTGGGTTTTTCTTGTGAATGTGGCTTGGTGTTCTAGCAGCAGGTGAAGAGCTGAAGAACGAGGGGGGCCACATTTACTGTATATGTTGTGGGCAGGTAGGTGTCAATGTGTCATTGGCCTTTTAGGAGATGTCTTCAACAAATGGTGCGAGGGCGCGATATCCCATAGCCATGTGCTGTACTGAGTGAACCGACTGAATGGGAACACCTAGGACATGTCCAATTCGCAATTAACCAAAATTGATGCGTGAATTGATAGTAAAAGAATTTGGAGTGAACTGAGAATTTGACTGATTTGAAAAGTAAGTTAAATGAATAAATGAAAAGCGAAAAAACTCCACACACATCCACATCCATCACTAGCATGTATGACATTTCCATCAACACAAATTCATAAATATCATTAAAACGTGCAAAAACATTTTCAGATATGTAATTCTATAATTGAACAATAAGCCCCGATAAAATACAAATTTTGTCAGAAAGAAAATGTAAAAACAGCATTATGTCTAGATATTTCTTTGTCATAACGTTTTATAGCATGAATTGGATGCCAAGCACTACATGAGGACGCAACTAAAAGAACCACTTAAACTGTCATTTGAATCGGTTCTTTGAAAAGAATTTGCACAAATAAATCGGACTTCTCATCATCCTCCAGCACTGTGGGGGCATAAACACTCACTTTCATGCCTTTACACTTGAAGAAAACGTTACCGGTTGTGACGACTATTTATTGTTCCTGAGGTTAGAGCGAGGGAAAAGAACATCACTCATAGCAGTATAAAGTCATTACGACCTCCGTGATATGCTCAACATCACAAGCCCCAGCAACCCCCATATTCCTCCTTTATATTTACCCTGCATCCGGAGTCGGAGCGTGTTGATAAATGAGGAGAGGGCGTCCAGGGACTCTCTCCGCTAAGGACCGGGCCGTGCGATTTATGGCGGCGCTCTTGCAGACTTCACGATGATTAATATGGCTCCTCCGTCCACCACGGTAGATCGGGCGCAGGCGCTGCACTCCACGAGCGCCAGTCGGGCTGTTTGGACAGGCAGCTAACATCAAAGCGGCCTGCTGCTAGTGTTAAGAAAATATTGCATTCTGGGTCAGCGCAAATGAATCCACAAGGAGCACGAAACTGTTTTAATGATAGTGCCATCTATATATTATCACTTGTGTGCAGATTGGAATGGAGACGTTTGGTTAATGTCATTTGCAAATGTCTTTTTTCTCAGTATGCACGATAAGGATTTCATTTCATGTTTATGAATGTACTGTGAACTCCGGCTGTAGACATATCTGCCCTGTTTAAAAAGCTCTTCATTACTGTATACTCGTAATGAAATAATCATATTAGTGTTGCAGCCACAGAATAAAAAATAAAAAAGTTAATTGTGACTTTTTATCTCACAATTCTTGACTTTTTTTTCCTTGGCTTTTTTATCTCTCGAGTAGACATTCACACCTGCTCCATTGATCACTTTTTATTTCTGACAGGTGTGGCCAGAGGTGATAGAACCGGTGTTTGATCTCACCACGCTGGTCTGGTGAGCAACCATAGACTGAGGCCATGTTGTCAATATCCTGCTCTTTGGTAAGAACATTCCCAGTCACCACATCACCCACCTCAGCCTTTAATGACCCTTCAAATGTGTTCAGAATCCCGCTGGCATTTTTGTCTAATTTGTGTTGCTGTTTAATGTTTCTTCTTAAATTGCCCATGAAGTTGGATAGGTAGAAGTCCAATCATATTTCATTAATCACTTGCACAATCATACTTGGAATTCTTGACAATTGATGCTCTGGAAAGACCTTGGGATCATGTGGGGTGGGGTGGGATCAGTGCTGTGTGCTTCCACTAAAGCTTAGGTATGTCATTAAAAGCAACACACACACTTCCTAAACCTACTGATGGAAGACTTCTTTTTTCCCTTTCTTACCACTACTTATAGCCTCTACTTAAGTATGCCAATTTAGCTGAATTCATGAAATCAATGGCTCACTGTTAGCTGCCCATTGATGTAGAACTACGGTGGTGACTGCCCTTTCCCATGCTTCCATCCCGGGACCTCTGCGGCCCACAAACAGAGGGAACACCTGTTTCTAGTGAGCCCAGTCCCCCAGCACCTGAAATCTTAGCAATGGCTCAGGCTATTGAGAGGCAGCCTCACGATAAGCCCGCCCCAGAGATGGACGGCGGAAACTCGATAATGAAAGGGGATGCCTAATAGATGAATCTGGTGCAATTTGCCAAAACACGCCCTGCCTTTCTCAGGAAAATTATCCACACTTGCAATAGGAAGGCCATTGTCTTGGGAGAGTTTGTGCTTTATCTATGTATTCATTATCTGTATTACAACAGCATAATGGGCCGCTGGTCGGAGAGAAAGGCGCACGCTTTTCGAACGGGGTGGGGGAGCACTGACGTGAAATTAAAAGTAGCTTTGCTGTCATTGGCATAAATCAATGTTATTATACCTGGTGGGAAAACCCCAGGTTTCCTGCCGAAATACCTTCAGCTTGAAAGAATAAATCCTAGAATCATAAGCCTTTATCCTGCCTTTTGGAACAATCCGTACGTCCTTGCATACCTATGTTTGCTAGCACTGCTTAAACTCCAGAATGAGGGGAAATTTATTCAGACGGTAAAATCTAAAGTGGTTTTGCGTATGTATTTATTAAGTTGTGGGCAATCTGAATATCAGAAATCATTATGAGAAAGTTAGCATAAATGTTCAGAATCTTTCAATTTTGTGTTTTTACGTTTTCAGATAATGCAGTGGTCAGTGTCAGAAATTAAGTTTGATGTTAAGAGGCTATATTTGCATCCTGGATTTGGTTTTTGAGGACATTTTTGTGGGGTGTGTTTTTTTTTTTTTTTTTTTTTTTTTTTTAAATGTCCCTAACCCTTGGTAAATGGAATTGTTAAAAAAAAAAAACAACAACAACATAAAATCAACTCTTTTTTATTTTTATTATGTATGAATAAGCCTACAATATACACATAAAAGTTTGGAGTTGGTTCATGTTTTTGGAAGACTGCATTTATTTGATAAAAATTTAAATGAATAATATTATGAAATAACAATTTAAAATAACTTTTTTATTTTATTTTAATTTATTTATTTCTGTGATGGCAAAGCTACATTTTCAGCAGCCATTACTTCAGTTTTCAGTGTCACATGATGCTTCAGAAATCATTCTAATATTCTTTGAATTATTCGTATTCATATTATTATTAAAGTTTAAAACAGTTGTGCTGCTTAATATTTTTATGAAAACCTCTATTTATTTTTTTCAGGATTCTTTGATGAATAGTAAGTTCTGAAGAACATCATTTACTTTAACGAAGTGTCTATTTAGACTAAGTGCAAATAGCCTGCCTTGTTTAAATACTTTTTTTTTCCTGTAACAATCTAAAAGTCTTGTTTTGCAGTGATGTTTTGCATAGGGCAGTATTTAGCATTACATCAATATTTACAAGTGCACTGAAGACACATAACAGCCATAGTTTATGCATTGAGGCTTCATTATTTGACAAGGAACACAAATAGTCGGTCCTTGGAGAGCCTCATATAGTTTCTGTCTTTTTCTCTATTGGTCATATTTCACTAACCCCCTTCTGAGGGTGAGTAACCTTCCTCAGACCTCCTTTGATGTCTACGGGATGTTGAAGCACTATTTGTAATCATCGCTGAGCCAACCTCTACACTTTCAGCCTCCTACCAAGCCGCGACTGCAAACTCAGATCTTAAGGGTGACCTTTACGTCATCCATTATTGTAATGCCTGAAGGGGGAGTCGCCTTTGCTGATGCATAAATTGCAGTTTAAAAACATTTTTGTCTTCATGATCACTCCTCTTTCACGCTCAGTAGTGTGTACTTAAGAAGAAATGGCAGCTAAGGGGCTCATCACTCATAGAGGCTGAAGTTCCCTCTTATAGACTCTGCAGAAAACACTTTTACTACACTATAGATATTGCTTCTTAGGTGAATGAATAAATGTTGTCATGATGAATTTCCAGTCTTCCAGATATCGATAGTCGCAAATAATTTTTGGGGTAAACTGGGGTAAATTTAAGGTACGAGATGTCCTAGTAAATCACAGGGATTTTAGTTCACAATATGAATTCTGAGTGCCTCAAAGCCCTCTACCATGGTAAAATCACTGTAACGTGCAACCTTGAGGAACTCATTTAAAAAATGGTGGCAAACTCAATATGAAGAGGAAAATATGTTCAATTAATAAATATCTAATATAAATGATCATTAAATATGAATGCCAGGTTAACAAAGTTTGCATGAAATGTTTGTTTTTGTGTCAGAATTTAAGATTGATGTTAAAAAGCAGTATTTGTAATCCTTGATTTTGTATAATACATATATTTTGGAGCACTTTTGTCTTTTTTTTTATGTTTTTTTTTTTTTTTTTTTGTTAAAGAAATAGTCCACCCAAATATGACATTTCTGTTATCTGAAATTTCACCGTCATGTCGTTCCAAACCTGTATGACTTTCTTTCTTCTGTGGAACATAAAAGAAGATATTTTGAATAATGTTGGTAACCAAAAAGTTTACCATGGTTAAGGGTGTTTATTTGGGCGCAACATGAATCCCTAGTGTCTCAAATCCCTCTAACATGGTAAAATCACTGTAATGTGTGACCACTGTAACCAGCAGTTTTGGTTCCCATTGACTTCCATTGTATTTCTTTTCCATATAATGGAAGTCAGTGGGAACCGAAACTGCTTGGTTAACTACATTCTTCAAAATATTTAAAAAAAATCTCTTACTATAATGATACTATACTGATACTATTGATAATGATAATGATATAATGTATAATCAGGCTAGAATATAGGCCTAATATTAGGAAATAATCTTAATTCTTAAACAAATAAAATATAATAATTAGTAATAAATACTTTAATTAATACATTATTAAATATATTTGGGGCATCTTTGCCTCTGTTTATTTATTTATTTATTTATTTTTGTGCGCCAAGCTGCCCTTAATTTCTGCCCTTGGCAGTAATTAATAAATGCATCTAACATTAGTGATAATAAACAATAAGTTAGCCAAGTAATATAACTCATTAACTTAAATTCTTGATGTTTCAGGCAACTTGCGATATTATCATACCCTGGTAATCCAGAGTTCTCGCGAGAGCACAAGTTGAATTTGCATTAATCTTTTAGATTTAGGTCTGGATTTCCAGGCTAATATTATCATAGAATTTACTTGAATATGCAGATGATTTTGTCATCATTATCAAGCAAAACTATTCGACTATCATAAAGAAATACAAAGTTCTGGCATGAAACTCTAGATGGTGCAGGCTAAAGGCCTGTTCACACCGGGACGAATTTTGCGCGCGATATTCGCCGATGTTTAACGCCTCGTGACTATACAAAGGGAGCCAATGTGAGTGTGCACACCGGCGCGAAAAACGGCACGCGTAAAAGCGTAATTTTTTAAAAAACGCCTCGGGTTTGTTTTTTTTGTTTGACGCGCCGCGTCAAAAACTATCCGACCAATGAGATTGGCGCTTTTGTTCACGTGTCTGGAGCTTCTGAAGTTACAGTAAAACACAACTTGGGGGCGCTCAAACACAAAACGGTCTTGCCGAACACACATACGTAACGGCGAAGAAGATATACGGCAAGTAGCGTCTACACTGCCGGGAAGAAATAAGACGAGGAAGATGCAAGGCAAGATGATTGTAGAGCTGCTGGTCTCGTTGGTGTCAGAACATAAAGAACTATATGACAAACGCGACAGCGACTACAAAAATCTTGATAAAAGAGAACTGTTATGGATTGGTTTCTGTTTTACATTAAGCGCCATCTAATGTCAGGGAATGAATTTGCATGTTCACTCGGCTCATCGTCAGCGAAAATGGCTTGGGTGTGAACACAAAAAACGCGTTGAAAAACGCTGGCGAATAACGCGCGCCGATATTCGTCCCGGTGTGTAGGGTCCTTTTACTTGTTCATAATCACATCGTTATCTTTAGGGCGCAGCTGATTGGTTCCTGCCGTATCAGTAGCCAATGAGCTTGCGTGCTCAACTTTCAAATACTTGGGTAACATTTGCCTTAGCAGTGCAGCACGCTTCAGAAACTCTCCATCTTCCCCAGTTCCACCTGTATAGATCTGCTACGGGTAATTCATGTACGCTATATTGTACAGCAGCAGCATGTCTTACTTGCCCGAGAGTTGTCATGACAGAACTAGGTTTTTACTTTTTCTGATGAAATTTGAGTGATGATAAGGTTTTCTGTGTGTTTTCCAGGGCATTGCTGTATGGTTGCAGTTTGTTAGTTTATTGCTGTGCAGTTGCTAGTACCTGTATTTTCTGGGTTAGGGGTGTTAGTGGTTATAGATTTAGGGGAAGTAGTTGTTAAGAGATATTTTGAAGAACGTTGGTATCCAAACAGTTTCAGTTTCTATTGACTTCCATTATATGGACAACAAAAAAAAAAAAAGAAAAAAAAAACATACTGGTTTGGAACTACATGAGGGGGAGTAAATGATGACAGAAACTTGTGGGTGAACTATCCCTTTAAAAACACCATGTCAACCAATCCAAACTAAAAATTGAATTCATAAAATGTTGTTTTAAATCAGCTTACTGCTAACTGAGAGCCGTTATAATGTTGAATGACAGTTTAATGTTAACATCTAATTTATCCTTCTCTTTCTGCATCTCCTAAAATGACTATTAGGTCTATTGCTTTTGTGGGGCAGTAGGATCCAGAGGGGGATCTTGTTGAAGAGGACCCATTAAACTGTCCTCACCTTTCCACATGGCCTCTGCTCTGGGCTAAAGATTTTAGTTTCCTCTGCAAAGCACCCTTCATTGACTGCTGGACTGACTGTGCGTCTGCTGAATGCATAGATGTGTTGAAGGGAGCTTTAAGGGCACATTGTGAGATTGTATTGATCTAGAGAATCAATCAGAGGGAGAGAGAGGCAGAGAGACATTATCTTTTAACACCGCAGACACATAGTCGTGATGGGCAAAAGAACAACGTCTAATACAGTCACTTGAGAAGACAGAACAGTTTTCCTCCCATCCTCTTTTTCCTTCCTCTTTCCTTCCCTATTAGTCCCTGGGGCTCGGTTAAGGATGCTATCACTCTATACTGATCACTCCATCCAACACTGCCACCCCATTTCTCTCTCACACTTGCATGCAGTCCTAAGCTCTTTGTATGCACACTAAAAATGAAGCAGTATGCTTTTTATCTGTATTGCAATGCTCTCGTTTGACCCCATTTTTAAATGAATTTAACAGTTACTAGGGATGCTGTGTGTTAAGATTTGATTTGTTCCATGAAGATCTGATCCAAACTATTTTCTGTAGGAACACCTTGATGAGATGCTTACTGAACTGCTCCCACTCTCTTAAAGAGACAGTACCTTTTTCGCTGTATTTGCAGTGCATCTCAATGTGAAAAGTTACCCTGCAAATGTTAATGTGAAAGTATTTAAAGGTTGGACATGCATTTTAAAATATTGCTACTTAATTATGTATACCTTTTATTTATAATATATAATAGATTTAAAAATAGACTCCTATACTATTATACCTATCCTATAATAGACTCCAATAAAAAGCAATAATGTTTAAAATGTTAAAATATTTTAGAATGTCTTTAATAATGCATAGTAAAGGTGTTAGCTATTCACTAATAATCATTATATATATACAGTGAGGAAAATAAGTATTTGAACACCCTGCTATTTTGCAAGTTCTCCCACTTAGAAATCATGGAGGGGGCTGAAATTGTCATCGTAGGTGCATGCATGTCCACTGTGAGAGACATAATCTAAAAAAAAAAAAATCCAGAAATCACAATGTATGATTTTTTAACTATTTATTTGTATGATACAGCTGCAATTAAGTATTTGAACACCTGAGAAAATCAATGTTAATATTTGGTACAGTAGCCTTTGTTTGCAATTACAGAGGTCAAACGTTTCCTGTAGTTTTTCACCAGGTTTGCACACACCGCAGGAGGGATTTTGGCCCACTCCTCCACACAGATCTTCTCTAGATCAGTCAGGTTTCTGGGCTGTCGCTGAGAAACACGGAGTTTGAGCTCCCTCCAAAGATTCTCTATTGGGTTTAGGTCTGGAGACTGGCTAGGCCACGCCAGAACCTTGATATGCTTCTTACAGAGCCACTCCTTGGTTATCCTGGCTGTGTGCTTCGGGTCATTGTCATGTTGGAAGACCCAGCCTCGACCCATCTTCAATGCTCTAACTGAGGGAAGGAGGTTGTTCCCCAAAATCTCGCAATACATGGCCCCGGTCATCCTCTCCTTAATACAGTGCAGTCGCCCTGTCCCATGTGCAGAAAAACACCCCCAAAGCATGATGCTACCACCCCCATGCTTCACAGTAGGGCTGGTGTTCTTGGGATGGTACTCATCATTCTTCTTCCTCCAAACACGTTTAGTGGAATTATGACCAAAAAGTTCTATTTTGGTCTCATCTGACCATATGACTTTCTCCCATGACTCCTCTGGATCATCCAAATGGTCATTGGCAAACTTAAGACGGGCCTTGACATGTGCTGGTTTAAGCAGGGGAACCTTCCGTGCCATGCATGATTTCAAACCATGACGTCTTAGTGTATTACCAACAGTAACCTTGGAAACGGTGGTCCCAGCTCTTTTCAGGTCATTGACCAGCTCCTCCCGTGTAGTTCTGGGCTGATTTCTCACCTTTCTTAGGATCATTGAGACCCCACGAGGTGAGATCTTGCATGGAGCCCCAGTCCAAGGGAGATTGACAGTCATGTTTAGTTTCTTCCATTTTCTAATGATTGCTCCAACAGTGGACCTTTTTTCACCAAGCTGCTTGGCAATTTCCCCGTAGCCCTTTCCAGCCTTATGGAGGTGTACAATTTTGTCTCTAGTGTCTTTGGACAGCTCTTTGGTCTTGGCCATGTTAGTAGTTGGATTCTTACTGATTGTATGGGGTGGACAGGTGTCTTTATGCAGCTAACGACCTCAAACAGGTGCATCTAATTTAGGATAATAAATGGAGTGGAGGTGGACATTTTAAAGGCAGACTAACAGGTCTTTGAGGGTCAGAATTCTAGCTGATAGACAGGTGTTCAAATACTTATTTGCAGCTGTATCATACAAATAAATAGTTAAAAAATCATATATTGTGATTTCTGGATTTTTTTTTTAGATTATGTCTCTCACAGTGGACATGCACCTATGATGACAATTTCAGACCCCTCCATGATTTCCAAGTGGGAGAACTTGCAAAATAGCAGGGTGTTCAAATTCTTATTTTCCTCACTGTATATATATATATATATATATATATATATATATATATATATATATATATATATATATATATATATATATATATATATATATATATATATAAATATAAATTTATATATTATAACAGTATATATATTTTAAAATGTAATTTATTCCTTTGATGGCAAGGTTTTCAGCAGCCATTACTGTACCATCACATGATGTACCATAATGATGGTAACTTGGTGCTCAAGAAACATTACTTATTATTATCAATATTGAAAACAGCTTAATGTTTTTTTGTGTGGAAACTTTGATACTTTTTTCAGGATGTTGATCATTAAAAGTTCTAAAGAACAGCATTTATTTGAAATAGAAATCGTTTAGAACATTATAGATGTCTTTACTGTCAATTTAATGCATCTTCACTGAATAAAAGTAATAATTTTGTATAATACATATATTTTGGAGCACTTTTGTCTTTTTTTAAATATATTTTTTTTTGTTGTTAAAGAGATAGTACACACAAATATGACATTTCTGTTATCAGAAATTTCACCGTCATGTCGTTCCAAACCTGTATGACTTTCTTTCTTCTGTGGAACATCAAAGAAGATATTTTGAAGAATGTTGGTAACCAAAAAGTTTACCATGGTTAAGGGTGTTTATTTGGGCGCAACATGAATCCCTAGTGTCTCAAATCCCTCTAACATGGTAAAATCACTGTAATGTGTGACCACTGTAACCAGCAGTTTTGGTTCCCATTGACTTCCATTGTATTTCTTTTCCATATAATGGAAGTCAGTGGGAACCGAAACTGCTTGATTAACTACATTCTTCAAAATATATTAAAAAATCTATTACTATAATGATACTATACTGATACTTTAGTGATAATATGTATAATCAGGCTAGAATATACTGTAGGCCTAATATCAGGAAATAATCTTAATTCTTAAACAAATAAAATATAATAATTAGTAATAAATACTTTAATTAATACAATATTTATATTATACTTAAATTCTTGATGTTTACAGTTGACAGGCAACTTGCCATATTATCATAGAATTTACTTGAATATGCTGTCACAGATTTTGTCATCATTATCAACCAAACTATTTGACTATCATAAAGAAATACAAAGTTCTGGCATGAAACTCTAGATGGTGCAGGCTAATAGAAAAAAACAGTAATATTGTGAAATATTATTACAATTTGAAATAAAATGTTCTATTTTAATATATTTTAAAATGTAATATATTCCTTTGATGGCAAGGTTTTCAGCAGCCTTTACTCGAGTTTTCGCTGTCACATGATGTACCATAATTATGGTGATTTGGTGCTCAAGAAACATTTCTTAATAATAATTTCTTAAATATATATATATATATTTATATATATATATATATATATATATATATTAGGGCTGTCAAAAGATTAATCGCGATTAATCGCATCCAAAATAAAAGTTTGTGTTTACATAATATATGTGTGTGTACTGTGTATAATTATTTTGTATATATAAATACACACACATGCATGTATATATTTAAGAAATATTTGCATACATATACTGTATATATATTTAGATAGTTTATATTATATATAAATATATATTTTTATATATATATAAATAACACATTTTTCTTAAATATATACATGCATGTGTGTGTATTTATATATACAAATTTAATTATACACAGTACACACACATATATTATTAAAAACAAACTTTTATTTTGGATGCGATTAATCGCGATTAATCTTTTGACAGCCCTAATATATATAATATAATATAATATAATATAATATAATATAATATAATATAATATAATATAAATAAATAAATAGATAAATAAAAATGTCTCTGGTAATATTTGAAACCATAGCTCTTGAAAGAATGATTTCACTCTTTGAATGGAGTGAAAAAGTCTGGACCTGGATCTGGAAGATAAGTTAACAACTTACTGGTTTTCAAAATAATTGGTAATGTGTAAAATCATTGGCTAATTTGATATTGTTCTTATATCAGTTAAAAAAAATTTTTTTACACATTTTTTACCCAAAATCACTGCAAAAAGGTCCACTGATTTCATTTGGGCCTGGTCATGGGTCTTTTAAATGGTGAAAAACAGCACCTGTATATCCAGAACAGTAAATGCCACTGGTCAATTCAGCTTTGAGTGCAACCCGCTGTTCAGCAGACTATGATGCACAAGTGTCTCGAGACAGTTTGAGTGGATAACCATATGCTGTCACAGAAGACCAACAGAGCTGAGCTGGGAGTTGTGTGGGAGTCTGGGAGTGGGAGGAAGGGGAGAGATGAGGGACGGCTGGGGTGTGGGAGGACTTGTCAGGGTTTTTCAGGAAGGTTACAAATCAAGGATTTCTGAACCTAGCCTTCTTCTCGGATTCACTCTCTGGAGTGGAAGTGTGTGTGAGAAGAGAGTGTGTTAACTGTTAACCAGGCCGTCCAGCTCTTTATTGAAGCCTTGGCTAAATCAATGGCATATGTGGAGGGTGACCGCCTCACAGAGCTGTCAAAATCTATTCTGCGCCTTCAACTGGCACCGGTCCATCCAGTCACACTCCATCCACCACAACCAGCACTGGGGTAAACAAACTCAATCCCGCAAATGTCAGAGATGTCGAAAGATGAAAAACTGTGGGCTGCTCAATGATTACAAGAGATAATGATTCAAAGAAGAGGCAAGGACATATAGTAGATTTTAATTGCTGTCTGTGCTGTCAAACATTGAAACAGTTTGTACTAATTATAAAACTCATATCATCTGTCTGTGACTGTAATTGAGTACTGCTGTGTTGGAAGCAGAAAACAAGCTAGTGACCAAACCCCATGTGGCATTTTCCTTTTTTTAACTTAAATTTTTTTATTACATTTGAAGAACTAGGTCTGGGTGGATTTTGTGATTTAATCACCATCTTCACTTGAAAGATCCTTTTATTGATTGTTAAAATCTCAAGATCAATGTTTTATCATGACTTTTTTGACCAGTGTAAACTTATTCCTGAACAAATTACTTTTATGAGCTGATTCTTTTTAGTGAATCAAAAACATAAACGATTCCTAAATGAATGACTTCCGTATGTTGATTCTTTGTAGTCAATCAATAACATAATTTGACCAGTTTAATCTCATTCCTAATGAGGCTGATTGATTTTAGTGAATAAAAAACATACAGAATGACCAATGCATTGTTTGTTTCTCGAACAAATTACTCTTATGAGCAGATTATTTTTAATGAATCAGAAACATGAAGTGCGACCAGTGTAATCTGATTCCCAAATGAATGACTCTTAAACGCTGATTCTTTTAAGTGAATCAAAAGCATATAGCTCCACCAGTGTAGTCTCATTCTTGAAGAAATGACTCCTAGCTGATTATTTTTAGTGACATAATGCGGCCAGTGTAAAATTGAAATTGATTATTTTCAGTGAATAAAAAACATACAGTGTGACCAGTATTGCAAGTTTTCCTGAAATGAAAGATTCTTTTGAACTGGTTATTTTAGGGTGCTTTCACACTGGAAGTTTAGTTCAAAACGGGGCACGGTTCATATGAAAGATTGGTAATGTGAAAGCTGTCATGAGGACCCGGGAGCGCACAGAGGAACCCAAGACTACCTGTAGGAGGTTGTCTGAGTTTGGTTGCACTGGAACTGTGGCGCGATTCATGTGAATGTGAATGCAACTTGGTCTCAGGTGTGCAATTGTTCAGGAAGTAAAGTAACCTGCTCATGCATTTTAACCGATGACATCATTACTTCAACAAATGCATGTAATGCTCGGTAGACATTGTATGATTTTGGACTGTCCCAGACAAAAGATGACCAATCGTGGCGATTTCTGTGGCTGTGGCTCCTAAACGTGAACCTACCTCATACAGTGAGAGAGGTTCAAAGATTGTCTTGTGACCAAAGATAGCCAGCGATAATTTGTGACAGTGTCAGAAATTTAGCATGATCATCTCAGAGTGTGTTTGCTGCTACGACCTATGTCTACTGACTAGCCAATAAAAATGCAACTTGAAATGGCGTATTGATCAACGCGACATGCCACTCAAACTTAAAACTACCTCAAGCTCCATTTACAAAAGTGGCATGCCAAGTTGGCCTCTTTTCCCTAGCCATGACCGTGTCCATATTCTCCTCTTTCGCACATAAAAACCACAACTGCCAAAGTGCGATTCATCTTGGTCTGTTTGTTTACCACTAGCGCATGGTGATGATGTTTTATTCTTCTATACTAACTTGCATCATAGCCTACTATTCAATAGGTGTCATCATCGCACAGTCTATATACATGTCGTATAGTGTGATTTGTAATGATCTTATAGGATTGCCGAAATCACACAGTCTGTAGCAGGCATAAAGGGATGACATTCCAAAACCAATAATCAATCAATAAGAATCAATAATCAAATTTTCAATCTTGACATTTTACATTTGCGCTTGATAGAGGTTGATGTTAACTTAAGATCTGAGACATCCAGTTACGTCATAAATGCGCTGTAATCTATTTAACTCCATAGACGACGCACTCACTGTAATGAGGATGATTTGTACTTTTGGTTTGCCAATTTATGTCTCAATGGATTGATTGCTGTTTTGGGAGATAAGCGTATGAATCTTGTTTATGGAAAGACTGATTGGACGCAAATGAAATTTTTTTCATTTTTCTTGAAATCGTGATTAGATCTCAATGAAATACAGCTCTTGATGTTTTTTGCGTCTTATGACGATGATTTCCTTTTATTGCATAAAAGCTTGTTTTTGCACGCGCTGCATATTTGGAAGCAACAGTCTTAATGGTGTTCAATTAGTTCCACAAGGATCTCCTCGATAGATAGGCCTCCAGCTTGATTACATTGAACGGTGGGTATTTCCTGTGTTCAATCCCACATATGGATTGAGTAAGGCAGTGGCTGTGGACTACTGTTTCTCTCCACTATATCTTAATTTCTCATTCAAACCCCCCACTCCCCCTACAAAATCTATTTTATTTCACCAGGTCGGCTGTCCAAATGCAGAGGGAGGTTTTGGCCTGAGCCTTTGGAAGGTGAAGCCAATGCAAATTTCAAGAGGCACGCTTGGCTCAATGCAGTATATTTCCCAAGATCCCTCACTGTCTTTGAGCCACACCTACTGACCTATGGCTGGAAGGTATATTTGTACCTTTACTTTTACAATAAGTTATTCCGCTTTGAAAAATGCATGTGACACATGAAAGGGTCTTTTTGAATTCCTCCTCATGCATCCAGAAGCGTCACAATCAAGTTTGTTCCACAGCGTGTGCTGGCATTGGGTTTTATGACTGGGTTCATTTCATCTCCATCAAGCTGAGTACTGTGTCTATCCCATGAGTCAGTAGTCTAAGAGCAGGCCACCATAAAATTAGCTGGAACCAGAACCAGTCTAATGACTAAACATGATGGTATGTGCTTGTATATTTATATATATATATATATATATATATATATTAATATTATTTTTTTTGTGTGAAATATTATTTTTGTGTGAAAAAGGCAATATATATTGTTTTTTTACTGAGGGAGGTGTACATGATGTGTTTGGTAACACTTTGGCAGCAATTCACCTGTAGGTTTTGTGATTCTAGTTGGATCATATTTACATTTTTTTCCCTGTGTTCTACACACATAATGCAAATTGCTTGGCAGAGAGTAATGTGAGATCGAGGGTGCGTGGTAGAGACATTTGGGTTGTGCAAACCTCATTGAGAAGTTAAACATGATTTACACATGCACATTGGCCTTCTATTGTTTAATTCCTTCTAATATTACACAATTTGTATATTAGTTGATTTATTTCAGAATATTGAGTTTCTACTTGCTTATGTTGTTTATAGGTAATTTATAGGTAAAAAAAAAGTTTACAATCATTGTTTGAAATCATAGCAGACAAGGAACAAATATCATTTAGTTGATTACTTCAATATTTAGTTGGGTCATCATGGCACATGATCACCCATTGGCATGAAGACAAGAGACTGTTTGCTAAGGGTTGGGCCAATGAACATTGGCAGTCAACGCCTGGCTGACTTTTTCATCAGTTTATTGTGGTAAACAGGAACAAAGGTGATGGTGAGGGTCAAACACAGTTCACTGCTGACTTACCAAAGACTTTCTTTAGTGGAGAACATTTCTCAGGTAAGTTTTCACGATGTTCATTGTCTTTTTTTATTGTATTTGCATATAGGGCTTTTGCATTATGTATGGATTGGGATACATATGCCTAGAGACTATTACATATGTATAAAGACTTATATATATATATATATTCACACAATTATTCAGACAAATGTGATTCTAAGATAATCTTGCAGGTATATGCATCATTGATAGCTGGTCAGAGTTTGCTGCTCATTATTTTCAGTAGGTCCTTGATGAGGTCTGAATCAAAGTATGTTTTCTTCCGTTTTTCCCCGACCTGTGAATGTATTTACTTTGGCTCTCAACCCTTACACCACATCTCAAAACCCAAACTAACAGAGTATTTGGATAGGCAAAGCAGCTTATTAACATTTCTCAGTGAACCTCAACCGTCCAAAGGTTCTATGTTACCTTTTTTTTTTTTTTTTTTTAACAAATTCCTTACATGCTCAGCAATCGTGCAACTTCTAAATATGTTGAAATGAGTGTTACTGGTAAGGATATGGGTTACATATAAGTGTTCTCTCTCTCTCTCTTTTAATTTAGGTTTACTGTTTTTATTTATTTATTTTGATTCTTATTGTAAACTCTATTATATTCTAAGTTCTTGAGTTACAAATACATATAGAGAATGAACATCACTGAACACCATTATTTTCTTTTGTCTGCCGATATCTTACATCCCATCCTGTGATAGCAAAACCACAAGGTATGTAAGTCTTCACATCCTTGTGTTGCTTTAGTGGGCATCCTGGTATGATAAATGTCATGTTTGATGAAGTGAAATGATAGAAATGGAGTACAAGGAGTCCTGATATGACAAACTAATTACTAATGAAGTTTATTTCCTCTCTTTTGTGTATGGAAAGAAAACATTTTTTCACCAGGTGCATGTTATTTCATATGTTCAGAAATATGATAGGACACTAATTCAAAACACTTGCTGTGTTGTCTGATTGGTTATGCTCATTTCTCCGTTTAGCCACAATAACTCAGGACTTTGTGCAACAAATGCAAACAAAGTCACAAAAAACAGATGTCGCTTCAGATCCCCAAATTATAAAATGAAAAATGAATGTTACAATGTAAGGTATTGCCAATACTGGCCTGTTCCACTGAAAAAAAATAAAATAAATAGCTATAACATCGTTATATTTTTACAGTTTTATATAAATCAAAAGTTATAGTCATGCTGAGACCAAAAGCGTTCAGTCTGCCGGTCGTCCATTTAAGTAGCGGTCAGAGCATTGGGTGATACACAGGGACCTCCTTCTGTCAGTTTTACTTCCTCCTGCTCTCCTCCTTTAGAAGAGACCTGATACAGCTGCAGGAAACCGCCAATAAGAGCCCTATCAGATCGACAAGGACGAGGGAAAAGACATGAAAGGAAATTCACAAGTTTCTTATCCTTTTCTCTTCCACTTCGCTGTTTCGTTCCCCGTCGGTTTTCCCTATCGACTGCTTTTTTGGCTTTGACATGTCTGTATATCAACACACGCTTACTAGCACATATAGGAGAAGTGTACACTCTGAGGCCCACGAGCGATTTAAACACAGTAGATCAGTCATCTAACACCCGAGAACGTTCTGCAATCGGATCCCCGAACATCCTTGAGAACATGAAAACATGCCCACTGATCACATCAATAACACAGTTATTGATCACAGAGTTCAGACTAATCAAATCGAGCGCTGGTTTGTTTGAAGTTAAATATGGGCTCTAGCGCTATTTATCTGCTCCGTTTTTGGACTTTTGTGCAGGCCGCCCACTCCCAACGTACATGGAGGGAAAGTGTTATTTGTATTGTTAAATTTACATTAAGCCCATTTTAATTGCATCAGCCGCTAAACAGATCTCACAATAATGGCCCTAACCGAGAAAATTGCGATCATCTGTGGAAGGGCCTGCAGTATAATGGACAAACCCAATTAATCTAATCTTGTTGTGTTCCATTATGGCTGCACTTTATCATTTCAACAGATGGAGCATGAAGAAATTAAGAATGCGCTCCTGCCAAGCAGGGCTCGCTCGCAGACGCCTTTTCTCTCTGATGGTACCGGCCTATATGTCCTCCTAAAGAAGTGATCTTCTTACAGATGAGGAATGCTATTTTAACTGATTCTCGACAAGAGATTAATTGAAGAAAACTTTTAGTTGGAGAAGGCAAGTGGGATAGATTAACAGTTTTACATCCAGAATTAAGATGAGTGGAACTGCAGGGTTAATGCCAGGTCATCTATGCAGCACGATTTCTAGAGCCCGGCTGTAACCGATGAGGTCAATTCAAGTCGTAATGTTCATGCCTGAAAATAAACAGTTTTTCTGGTTTGAGCGTTGACAGAAACACAAAACAGTGATGGATTCGTGTGGATGGAATTCGAATTTGAGGCTCATGAGTTTGTTTCTTCCAATTTTATTTTCCAGTGGTTAAATATTTAATTTGGATAAATGACAAAAATGTTTAAGTACACAAAAATAGGTCAGTTTAGAGGCAGTCAGAGTTGCTACAAAGGGTGCAAAGTGTTTGGAAGGAACATCCTCTAGAGGGCACATTACATTCAGTATTAAATACGAGTAAATATAGTCTAAGACTGGTGGAGGGTAACCTTGCAGTGTGTGTTGCTATTCTGTGACCTGAAGGTAAGCAGTGTTTGTCAGTAGCTGTTTTTGCAATGTTTTGATTTCATTACGGCCTAAATAAAATTGCATTTTGGTACTGTTGTGTGGGGAACAGGAATGGAGGAATATCTATTTCTTTCCTAAGCTTCACACAAGCAAATTAGCTGAAATTGGTGCACTTAATTCATTTTAAAATGACACACCAATGTGTCTGTATTACTAAAGATTGCAGATTTTAATAAAAATAGTCAAATAAAATGTGAGTTAGACTGATAGTACAGATGCATAAAGATACAAAGCCTTAAGTAAATTATTAATTAAGAAACAGACATTGTACAGTAACTTGGATACTTAAACTAATTACATTTAGCTAATAAGAGGACTACAGATTAATAAAGGGACTAATAGAGATTCTGATTTTGTGAGGCACATTTTCTGTGTACTACCACCTGGTAATTCACTATTCCTTGAGGGGAAACAGTTTTTTTTTACCATTTTTTTAAAATACCCTTCATCTTTTTCAGCTGCCATGCTTTTTTAAGATGACATCGTACTGTAGGTCATATATTGTTTATTTCACTTAATAGTGTACTTTAATCCAGCTCCCAAAAGTAAGATATGTACAAGGTATTAAAAAAAGCTTCTACAATTTGTCTGTATATTAATATACTTTGGTGAAGATTAATTATTATCGTTTTGTAGTTCATTATTATCATTATTGTAGTTAAATGTAGTTGTCAGCTTGTAGCCAAATGATATGACCTGTAACTCCTTCCCTTATTTGCATCCCGGCAGTCCAAATAGTAAAATGATAAATTCACTCCATTCTTTTCACAGGCGCCATCACATCTGCCAATAGCTGATGCGACATAGAAAATGCATTTTTGCCTGCAGAAAAACATCTTCTAATATTGAACTTTTGTCAGTCTTTAAGTTCTAATGTTTTGGCAGTGCTGATAAACAAAACTGTAAACAGAAGAGTACTAATATTAATGGCAAAAGTTTCATGTAGTTAATTTGTAGAAAACGAATAATAATGCAAACAATATAGTCATAAGCCAGACATTATGCATTATGGTTCTGTATAAAATATTAAAAAATAAATGTGCAAATTGCAAATGAAAAGTTTATTAGTTTGCGTTATGTATTTAGTATTATCTGATAGATAGATAGATAGATAGATAGATAGATAGATAGATAGATAGATATCTGGTAGATAGGATTATCTGTTTGAATTTGTTAATAGTGGGTGAGTTTTCCATTCACCCTGGTTGAAGATTAAATGCACATTTTCTATTTTTAAATATTTAAATTCATTTTTAATTGATATAGTGCAAAGTGTGCATTTAATGTAGGTACATTTGTGTATGTTTAATATCATTACATTTTAATTATCCTAATCAGCAATTATGATTCTTCTGTTAGACTGACATGGCATATGAAGTTTGTATTGAGTGTGGTATCAGTTTAACTGAACATGTTTTTAGCCCACTGTAACAGTGGTCATTGGGTTTGGTCTCACTGTAGCGTGTGTGGTTGACACACTAGCCCTCCCTCTGGTTAGACGTGTAGCGTCATCAAGGCTCTGTGGTCTCATTACCCGAGTGGTGTCATTACATTGAGTTCAAGGTTGAGCTGCAGTAGAAGTGAATTTGTGCAGTAATATCTAAACTGAAATACCTGGTTTTCTACTCAATCAAGCTCAGTAAATTTGTCATTTTACTGTTTTGGTTTGTCTGGTAAAACAAATGTTAGGCAAAACTAAATTCATAGACTGCACACATTCCATTGGTAAAAGAGTAAAAAAAAGGTAACTTTATTTTGATGGTCCCCTTTAGACATTCTATTGACCATTAAGTAACATTGCACCTACATGTCAACTAACTCTCATTAGAGTTTTAGTAGACTGTCTGCTTAAAATATCCTAAGAATTTATTTTGATGGTCCCCAACAGACATACTTGGGGGAACTTAGCAACTACATGTCAACTTATTCTACTAACCTAACCCAAACCATACACCTAACAGTCTACTAATACTCCACTAATACTAGAGTTAGTTGACATGTAGGTGCAACGTTAACATTAGTTAACAGAATGTCTAAAGAGGACCATCAAAATAAAGTGTAACTAAAAATTAAAGAATATGGAGTACTTTTAGGGAGTATAGCATTTTTTTATGCAAAAAAACACCATGCATTTTGATGCATTGCCAGTGAATAATAAACCCATGTAAATGTTTTGGCATCATGTATAAAGGTCAAATATTAAATAAAATATGACATAAAATAGCATCTGTGGGGTAAATTGTGTCAGATGCTTTGGGGTAAGATGTGCCAGAGACTATTACATTTATTGGTATCGTTTTGAATTTGAATACAAATTTGAATACAAATTGGCACAACTTACCCGCTTTACAATAATGGAAATGAATAAAACATTGTTAATCAATGCTTAATCATGTCAGATTTATATACTCAAAATGCACCTATTTTAGCTTCCATTCATTTTTGCAAACTGTTGTATAAGACACTGTCACACACTAGAATAATCTTCATAAGAGCTCAGTTCATAGCGACACAGCCTGTTCATTGAAACAATTCTTTGTGTCATCTGCTAATGCATGCCAGTTTTAAATTTAGATTTAACCCACTTCCAACTGTAATTTACGTTTTCAGCCCTTTATCTGCATTATGCACCATTACGTTACATTATCATTAAGGCTAATACATGGTGTTATTTTCAAACGGTGTGTAGTTTCGTGTTGCGGAGCGATACACTTTAAGCATTTGGAGTGGTAACTGCTTCAATTCCAAGACCCACAAAGCATTTCATCAAATGAATTATCCTAAATCAAAATGTGTTTTGGTACTACTTTGAAGTTTCTTCTTTTTCCGCTTTTACTGGCTAGCTGTGTTCTTTCTTTCAGGGCAGTGTCCTTGGGCAGCCTTTCATGTACTGTGAAAATAGCATGCTCCATTTATCTTGAATTGTCTTCATGTGTTGGCTGAGGTCTAGGCCTCCGCTCTTAAAGACCTCTGCTCCGCACCACTCTAAGTCTGCGGCTTTGCGTCTGAGTCAATGTTATGAAGACATTTTCATCAACTTCTGTCGTCAAGAACTGATATGATTCAGACTTTTGAGTAAATATCACTGATACGAGCAGATTAATGGCGGAGAGATCAGTTTGCACTAACATGATACCCACAGTTATGTTGTGAACTACACTTTTAGGGGCCGTTTAACTGACAGTTTTCAACTAAAATCAGAAAACGTATTATTAGTTTTGGCTGTTCATTTACACAACAACAGCGTTTTGGGGGCCTGAAAATGCCAGGGATTCAAAGTGCAAGTTTTTGAAAACGATACCGTTATCGTTTCTGTGTAAGCTACAAAAACTAGAATTTTTTTAAAACGTTGACGTCATGCATGTGTGTATTACATGTTCAGTCTGTAGGCGCATAGATTTTTATTTTTAAAGTGATATCGCCAACTACTGGCCTGGATTGCATAATACAGTGTTTTTAGCGTGAGAATGGGGATCCTTTTGACAATGTTGTCGCCTGTACATGAAAAACGCAAATGAAAAACTTTTCCAAACTTGTCGTCTTCTGCTTTAAATGCTCGAGTTCTTTAAGGCAGGATGGATTCTGATTGCCTGTCAATGTTTTTATCGTTCATCAGCTGGAAAAAAAAATCGTTCTGTGATTCCAATAATTCCGTTTCTCGGTGCCATTATAGTTGTCGTGTGGACTCTGCTATTCTTTTATTTAGAATGAATTTTAGAACTATATCCTTATTGTTATAGTAATGTCCTTGGTGTGAACAGGCCTTAAGTGTACAAGTTTTGATTGTGTGAGATGTTTATTGCGATTGGATGTTTTTCGAGTGATGTTTTCTGCATTTTTGAGGTGAGGTCAGAGCATTTGCACAAAGCAAGAGAAATTTAGTATCCATTACATGTCCTAGTTTTAGGTTAACTTAACACCCATGTGATCAGTGATCACATATAATTGCTTCAAACTACTATTATAATGTTCGGCCCACGACAGATGTACATGTTCAATATTGTGTTATATCTCAAGTCGCTGTATTGTCCGTGCCACCTTCCTTCTGTGGTGTTTTCTTTCAATCTTAAAGTCTCTGTTGTTTCAGTGAGACTAATTTGCTGTCAGACATGTGGTGCTTTTGCAATAGCAGGCAGACTCCAGAAATTAATTTATCCAAATAACCAAGCCCTCCTGGGCCATTGAGAAGGGGACACAGAAATGGCCTAAGAAGGCAAAGCCCCCTTTTGAAGTCTGGAATGTTTTGACTGACTTAAAACAGGCAACTGGAATGAACAGATCGTTTTCACTGACCCATGGGATTTTTAACCATTTTCATACACTACGGACAAAACAAAGAGCAAATGCCATGACTGATGTGTGGAGTTGGCTATCAAAAGGCAATGAGAGAAATGTGAAAAATGTTGTGGGTTTTGTCAACAAAAAAACATTTTGTGTGTGGAGATATAATAGGTAGAACTAGGTAGAATATCTGAGAAAATTGTGCATGTACCCCAATACAGAAATTAATCACACATGTAAAATTGGAAAGCGATTACTGGGTATTTGGGTTTGGGATAGCATGGGTTAAATTGGGCCGGAATGATCAAGAACAACATCTTCTGATATGCAGCTGCAATTTTAATCACCTTTAACATTTAAATTCTAAAATGTAATTATATATATATATATATATATATATTTTAATTTAAATTCATATTTATTTACTAAATACAATTATTATTATATTTAGTAGTAAAATATATTATTTAGGGCTGTCAAAAGATTAATCGCGATTAATCGCATCCAAAATAAAAGTTTGTGTTTACATAATATATGTGTGTGTACTGTGTATAATTATTTTGTATATATAAATACACACACATGCATGTATATATTTAAGAAATATTTGCATACATATACTGTATATATATTTATATATTTTATATTATATATAAATATATTTTTTTTATATATAAATAACTTAATAATAATTTTTCTTAAATATATACATGCATGTGTGTGTATTTATATATACAAATTTAATTATACACAGTACACACACATATATTATTAAAAACAAACTTGTATTTTGGATGCGATTAATCGCGATTAATCTTTTGACAGCCCTAATATTATTATATTAGATTTTTTTTATTATAAATCATTTACATAATGCACTGATTAAATAATATATTATTATTAGTCTTGAAATTAGTATTCCACTTTTATTTTAATATTCACAAACACATTACTTTTCTGTTGTTTTGGTAAGAAAATATCTGCCAAGAACTTTTAATTTATTGTAATAAAAAGAATGAATTTCTCATTGAAATAAATAGTTCATTTAACTTTATGTTTGGATGTATTTACCCACATCTCTCAATGTTAATCACGTCCAGCAACGTAAAGGCATAGTTTCAAAATGTATTCATTTATTATTTTATGTAACAAAATTAGTTGGCAGCAAAGAAATAACAACGAATGTCATGCGAATAAATCATCCCTATTAAAACTTGCGTACATGACAATTATTGGCAAAGCGGTTTAAACAAGCCTGAAGAAAAAAAGAAGAAAAAAAAAACAGGCAGCCTTGAGTTAGGGGCACTTAAGTTTCCACCTTAATAAATAATTCACTACTCCACTGTCATGAGTTGCAGTGGGTTGAAATCCCTAATGACAGCTTTTTATAACCTATGACTCAGCTGGCCATTATGCTTCTGACATCTCCACACAGACCACATCCCTTCAGCCAGATCGCTGTTCTCCGTCTCTCTCTCTTACACAGATCCTGATTCTTGAGTGCATCGATGAATTAGCTAAGCGTTCTACTCTCTTTATGAACTGAGTGTTGCAAACACTTTTTGGCCATTAATGCAGTGAATGATTAAGATGGATGCTTACAGGTTATGAACGCTCTGGCTGAGGTTTCAGCTTTATTTCTACACTGAAACCTGGGGCTTTTACAAACTGATTATACAATATTAAGTCACTAATCTACTACAGATTAACTCTCTGAAATGAACTCCATTAACTCATCATGCCCAGGTTGCCATCTGCAACTAACTCGTTCCTTTTTGCTGTACGTTTTGAACTTAACGTTAAAAAAAAAAAAAGACCAAATTTGATTCTTCACATAATTCATCAAAAACATTGCTAATGCTTTCTTGTTTCTGTGCTATTGTTTTCCCACCCAAAATGATGTAATTATTGAGTACCTCGTTCATTTATTTATTTGTTTATTAAGTTGCTCCTTATGTATTACTGTCAATCAGTGTTTATGTTTGACATGCTTTTATGATTGTCATGTCATTCATCTATCCAGTTTCAAAAAAGGCAGGAAAAGCATCTGGCAAGGGATATTACGAAAGTCTAACAGGATGGAAAGTTCAAGTTCAAAACTGATTTTTTTTATCAATTAATCAAACCTAGAATATTTCTTTATGAATTGCCAAATTTTTCATGTCAGAAGTTGGACATGGAAAAATGTCAACATCCGCTCGAACCAAAGTAATGAAATTATCTGAAGTCATGCTCACTTAATTGTGATATTCTGATAAAATTTAACCAGCTAAAATGACTCCCATCTTTAAAAACTGAGTTTATTATTTTATCTACTATAATAACTCTTTCCCCACCAGCATTTTTTGTTGCCAGCCAGCACCAGCATTTTTGATAGTATTGATACTTTGCACATGACGTCAGTTGTACCGGCTGGCGGGCAAGAACGCCATTCTCTAGCAACGAAAACCAGTAAACTAATCAAGGATCTTGCCAGGACGTTGCCAGTTTTAATATACAAAAGTTGGTGTTTTGAGGTGTACACGACATGCCAGATAGTTGTTGTGCGATTGGATGCACTAACCGCGTTTGTTGCCCGCCAGATATCACGTGACTGCAAAGTATCAATTGTAGCTTCATTCTGTTTATTAGCACTTGAATGTTGGTAACTAAAAAAATAAATAAAAGAAAAGAAAAAAAGCAGTATAGGGCACTAATTGGGCACTATTTGAGGGCACAGCCGTTTGTAGTGGTGTCCAAAAACATAGTGGAGTTTATCGAGTGCACTCGTTCAATTCTACAATGCACCACAATAATGAGTGTACAACTGATGTACACTCAACATCTAGAGAATGCCCACAATGCACTGTGAGATTTGCGCATCTGACCTGAAGATGGCGCCCACAGAATCCATCCATTCATTTTCCAAACCGCTAGTCCAATGTGGCTACAGCGTAATATCATACAGGTATAAAGTCCTTTTTAATTGATTATTAAATTGTTTAATTAAGGTTTATACATTTATATGACAGAGTTCAAGATAAATCTTTTCATCTTAGCCTACTACTGGAGCTGCCAGTTTGCTAAGTTTCAAACAATTGTTAAATGGCAAGCTCAAACTATGCAAAAGCGGAAGGCCTTTCGGCACACTCAGTGTCCGAATTCACTCGCTCATTTTCATTCTGCTCCTTAAAGTGGATTATATTATTGGACTAATGTCGGGAATAGTGAATGAGGGTATAGGGAGCGATTTTGGACACAGTCTTTCTATCGATTGTTTCTGCTTCTTCTCTGCTTGTTTTTGGAGCCGGAGATTGGCTGCATCCGAAAACTTAGGCAACTGACTTGTTGCCTCGCTGCCTTATAGACAATGACTCTGTAGGTAGCGTTTGCGCATGAAGGTACCTCACGAAACTGATTTCAGACAGACTTCTGAGGCAGTGTAACAGTTGACCAATCTACAGCTTTGGTGATAACTAAATTATTTAATACAGTAGTAATTTCTTGCTAGAAGTGACATTGGAAGTGGAAAATGTTGGTTCAAAACGTACATTTACACTCAAACTGACCAGCAACCGCAACTTTCAGACGGCATCTTTCTTTTTCAAGCTTAACTGTCACCGAATGGGATGTATAGGATTGTGGGATATCAAACGTAACGAAGGATACATCTTTGCTGGATTCAAAAATCTAACATTGAAATCGGACGTGCCTTGATGCCGTCCTTTCTTAGAATGTGTCCTCCGAAGGCAGCATTTTTAAGCTTACGGATGCAGCCATTCTGTACTATTTCAGAAGATGTGTAATAGCGCCCCCTGCCTTATAATAGTCAAAACATGGATTGCCTAATACTGGATTAAATTCAATATGTAGTGGATGTGGTTTTTTTTTTTCTCTCTCCCAAATTCAGTGTAAACTCTGCCCTGCAGCCGATTTAAAAGATTTCATTACTGATGTCAATCACAATGCTGATTGCCTACATAGCGCTATAATACTAACCCCTAAATCTACCCTTCACCCTAAACCTTAACCTGGTTTGGAGAAAAATCATGTGCACTTATTAGATTTAATCCAATATGTCATTGCGATACAGGGTGCAGGACATTTTGGTAAAACTTGTCAATGACAAGGAAGCATTGTCAATGGCGGGAAAATATTTCAAACGTGTATGATGGGCACATGGAAATGACTCAACTGCTCTCTTACTGTGTTTCACCTAGGTTTATAAGGAGTTTCCACCCCCTACCGAAGTCAATGAGAGCTGAGGCTAAATAATATCCCTTAATGGGTAAGTGTCAATCTTTTCTCTGTTCTCTATTTTGCCATAAAGTTGTTTTACTCTTCCAAGTGTCTAATCCCTATTTCATAAATCTCAGCATAAATAATGAATTAGATTAAATATAGTGCCGCTTGCAATGCAGTAATCTGACGTTGGTGTATCGCTGCAAGTTCTTTTACTCCTTCTAAACGTAGAGACGTAATTGACTATAAAAAGAACAAATAACTCACAGCTTTATTGAGTCATTCCCACGAGTTAACCCTAGGATATAAATCTTGCGGTGGTGATTAAGCTTTTGACAATAGAGTTAGCACAGTGTAGCAGACAAGGGCAAGTGGGCCTGCAGAGTAATTTACTCTACGGTTTGCAGGTGTGGCCTCCTACTGAGCAAGAGACCACCGTAGGAACTGACGAAACTCTTTGCTAGCAGGGAAACGTGTACAGTCAAAGTAATCACTGCTACCGTGCCTCGCTCCTGGCCACTACTGATTTTATCCAGTTCGTAATTATCTTGAATTATGTAAAAAGAGAGATTGATGA
The DNA here is from genome assembly GCF_949319135.1 of Squalius cephalus. Lineage (NCBI taxonomy): Eukaryota > Metazoa > Chordata > Actinopteri > Cypriniformes > Leuciscidae > Squalius > Squalius cephalus. Next base: position 15,554,683 of record NC_137146.1, on the reverse strand, counting down.
CTATTTTTTCAACGTTTTATTGTTGACCTTTTTACGTCACTGCAGACCTCTTTCCCTCGCCACTAACTATTAATTATGAAATACTGTAGGTCCCGGCCATTTCATTTTACAGCCTCTTCCTGTTAAACTTGGTGTGAAGGGCTGCTGTTTTTAAATAGGTGTGTAAAGTCAATGTGGATATAGTGCCCCTAGCCTCCAATCCCATGCCCATTATGTCATGTGGTTTTTTTTCTTTATAAAAAAGCTATACGCTCCTGCAGTCTTGCTGTTTACTTGCACTTCTGTAATTTTGACAGTTTCAGACAAATTTTCAGCAGTTTTTGCAGTGTCTTCGCTTTGCTTTAAATGCCTTGTTGATTATTTGTAACCTGAACACTGTAACCTTTTATTGACATTGATCTCTAAGAGTTATTATCATTATCATTAACTAAAACTAAAACTATTAAAAATGTATTTGTTCATAAATAAAATATAGATGACTTACGAAACTGAAATACATTTAATTTGAAAAACTAAAATTGCTAACTTGGAATAAATAAAAAACTAAAACTAAAATCAGAATAAATTAAACCTAAATAGCATTTAAAAAATAATAAAAATAATAATTTATAAAACTAATAAAAATGACAAAAGCACATAACAAAATAGCTAAAAATTAAACTCAAATTAAAATGAAAACTGAAAATATAAAAAATAAAAGCTAACCTGAATGCTTTTTTATTCAACTGGATAAATTGATCTATAATGGAGTGTGTATGCAGGGTTATTACCATTAACTAAAAGTGTTAAAAAATATATTTGTTCATTTATATAAAGGTAAAATAAATCTCACGAAAAATTTAAAAAAGAGAAAAAATAATAAAAATGACAAAAGCACATAACAAAATAACTAAAATTAAAATGGAAACTGGAAATTTTTCCTTTTTTTTTTTTGCAGTGATGCCACAGAAGAACCATATTTAGTTTCCCCAAAGATTTTTTTTTAGTGTGAAGAATGTTTTAAAAATCCAAAGAACCTTTTTTCACTATAACAAACCTTTTGTACAATGGAAAGATTCCATAGATGTTAAAGCTTCTTCATTGAAACATAGATGGCACTAAAGAATCTTAATTTTTAGAGTGTATATAGATAATAATAAAAAAAAAAAAGGTTTTATGCCATACACAATCTGTGGGTGCAGTGCGGATTACCACAGAGTCAGATTTATCTATCTGCAGAATTCCTAAGACTTTTCATTACAATTAATACAGAAAATACGAGAAAAGTTTGCAGATTTTGTGTGGGCCTGCCGATGACCCCCTCTACTGGCCCCCGGGGCCTTTCGTGAAGCAATCAACTCGTGTGGATGAATATATTGCTGGTGGTAGAGCAGGGATTGTTTCCCTGTATGCCACAGGCTTATCGGCTTCTTGTTTAGGTCACATCATTTGCTATCCTGCTGAGACCTCTGGAATAACTTACGCAGCCCTGATCCCTACTGTCAGCACCTCTCTCAAAGTGTGAAGTGATTTCACCAAGGACTCTCTTGGCTGGAAATGACTGTGTTTCTCTTTACATTTAGTCTTTAAAACGGGAGCTTGCCCACAATAATAAATGTCATTTCCATCTAGTCACAGAGAACGTTTTCGGCAAAGTGTGGACAAACAAAATGTGGGTATATTGAAGTCAGCACCAGGCAGAGGGTGAAATAGTGCTTGTTATTTTACTGTTACCACTTACAGCTGTAAAGCTGTGGATTTGAAGTATTGCACTAGTTTCATTTCAACTTTCATTTCATTTTATAAAATTGTGTGCGGGTAGCTAGTGTTGCTCTTAAAGGAGTATTATGATTTACGTGAAACATGCAGACGCAGACATTATATGCAACATTTTAGTATTGTGCATTTTCCAAAAGAATTACAAAATTTGAGCTTGGCTATTGTTCCCATTACCATCAAAAAGTATACTCTTAATTAATACTGGACATGATATTAATGTGGCTATTTTGTGGGCTGTTTAGAATGAGACCTAAGACTAACATATGATAGAGGTACTGACTGAAACTCTAAGACAATATATATAAGACTATCTTTATACAACTTTGAAGGAAAAGTTCATACATTTTTTTTTTCATTATTTACACCCCTTCATGTCATTCTATAGTATTTCTAGTCGTATGACTGATATTAAAATGTATTATTCACTGATTTGTATTCACTCTGCAAAAGCTTGTGTCTAAAATGTAGTTTGGAAAAATAGTAGTTTTTTTATGTTGTACTTGTTGGGCTATAATCATTAATTTCCCATTGTTTCAAAATCTATGAATGGAATAATAGACTTTCAAAATTCACAACACAACAGATCCTCATTAATATTAAACTATTTGAAGTCAAGATTGTACAGTACAGAATGTTTCAAAGCAGATTTACAGTGATAGTAGGAAATTAATGCAACAAAGATTTTATTGGCTAACAATAACGATACCGTTATCATCTCTGTGTAAACTTCAAAAAAGTGAATCTGTGAAAATGGTGACAGCATGTACATGCGTATTACGTGTTTAGCCTCTAGGCATGCGCGTTTGAATGCATATGTGCACGGGCGCGTAGTCTTTCTACACAAAGTGACATCGCCAAATTACTTGTCTGACCTGCATAATACAGCGTTTTAGTCATTTCCGTAGATCCGTGTGAATGGGAATCATTTTGATAATGTTTTCATCTGTAAAAGGTTTTTTTTTTTGTTGTTTTTTTTTTGTGAAAAAAAAACATTTGTCGTGTCGCCGAGGCCTTCGCAGGGAATAGCCCAGTTGACACGGTCTCTGCTGACGCTTCAGAGCTGCGTTGTGGTCTTGTATAGGTGCAGGTCCTTAATCTGATCTGTATACGGCCCGGATCCGGCATACTTCAGTAAACCTCGGGATAAACAGAGAGACTAATATTAGCGTAGATGCCTTTCTTAGGATGTAACGAGTACATCAGATGTTATGGGAAGTGTACCCGGTTCTGGCTGATCTAATGTATGCAGCCCAATAATCATTTTAAATGATTTGAATTATAGAAAGTGATAATGTATGTCAGGTTAAAGAGATCTAGTCTAGATTTAAACTGACAGAGTGTTTCTGCTTCCCGGACAACACTTGGAAGACTGTTCCAGAGTTGCTAAATAGGAAAAGGATCTACCGCCAGCAGTTGATTTTGATATTCAAGGTATTATCAACTGGCCAGAATTTTTAGATCACAATAGATGTGAAGGACTATAATGCGTTAACAGCTCTCTCAAGTACTGGGGAGCTAAACCATTTAATGTTTTGTAAGTAATTAGCTAGATTTTAAAATGTATGCAATGTTTAATAGTGAGTAAATGCAGTGTGACAGAACTGGGCTAATATGGTCACTTCCTGCTGATTCTAGTAAGAACCCTTGCTGCTGCATTTTGGACTAGCTGGAGTTTGTTTAGCATTTGAATATTAACCACCCAGTAGTACATTACAATAATCTAGCCTTGAGGTCATGGACGCATTTATAGTTATTTTTAAGATGGAAGAATGCGGTTTTACAGATGCTAGAAATGTGGCTTTCAAATGAAAGATTGGTATCAAAGAGCACACCCAGGTTCCTAACTGATGACGAAGACTTCACAGAACATCCATCAAGTGTAAGACAGTATTCTAGATTATTACATGCAGGGTTTTTTGGTCCAATAATTAGAATAGCTGTTTTTTCAGAATGAAGTTGTAGGAAATAACTAGTCATCCAATTTTTTTATATCAGCTATGAATTCCATTAATTTTGTGAATTGGTAAGTTTCGTCGGGGCGCAAAGAAATATATAGCTGAGTATCATCAGCGTAACAGTGAAAGCTAATGCCTTGTTTCTTTATATCTCCAAAGGGTATTGTACAGGATAAAAAGCAATGGTCCTATTACTGAGCCTTGCGTTACTCCATGCTGAACTTGTGATCGATATAACACCTCTTCGTTTACTCCTACAAACTGATAACGGTCAGATAAGTATGATTTGAACCATGCCAATGCAATTACACTAATGCCAACATAATTTCCGAGTCTATTCAAAAGAATGTTGTGGTCGATAGTATCAAATGCAGAACATTAAGGAGCTCACATTAGTTTCACATTTTAACTGTGAGCATGTGTGTTCTTCTCATTAGCGCTTAAATTGGGCAAATACCCGTTACTGCTGCACACTGATGTTGAGTGACGTGTAGTCAGTCCATAACTTATGTAACCCCTCTAACCACACTCACAAACTTAGAGTGGCTGTTGCTGCCTGCTTACTCACAAATCAGGACCAAAAGCAGCAGTTCAGAAGTTCACTTTTTGGAAGCCAGCCGGAACTGCTTAAGAGTGATGACATTTTCCAGGAACAGGTGGTCCAAGTGACATAATTTTGGCCCAGTGTTGAGACTTTGCGATATTACAACACCATCATGTTGCCAGAAATCGATTTCAAATGAATACTCTGATATTATAACATTTGCTAAAGTGTGCTTTTAGCAAGAGAATAAAACCCGCTAATAACTCTGAAAGTTGCACTTCCTCTGTTCAAGACCCATCTCAGTCTTGAAAATGCTTTGGCTGAGAAAACTATTTATGATCATACACTGTTAACTACTGGCACGTACACTTTGGACTGGAATGCCATTCAGAATGCAGAAAATATATTTAGTTCTCACCAACAGACAGCAAAAGGCACCAGTGGGTCTAGCTCAACACGAGAACAGTTATTTTTACCACAGTATGGACTTTCAATTATGGTAATGTGTTTTCTAGCCCCTTTAAGAACACTTGGAGCAATTAATGTGCCACCGTTTGCTGAAATGAAATATGACATTTTCTGACAGATGCAAACACAAAAATGTTTGAAGTATAATTGGTGCATTTTGTTTATCTAAATGAAAGGGATGCAATCATACTGTATATTGCCAAATGTCAATGAAATTAGCACGTTCTTATGTAAATCTGCACTACTGTTTAAAAGGTTTGGGTCAGTGTGTTTTTTTAAAGAAATGAATACATTCATATTAAGATTTGATCTAAGAAATCAATACTTTTTTCAGCAACAACGCAAAAAAAAATCTATCAAAAATTACAAGTAAAGACATTTATAATGGTACAAAAGTTTTCTATTTCAAATAAATTGTTTTTTACTTTTTATTTTCATCTCATCTCAATTATTTAAAAAGCACAATTAAAAGCCACTGTTGACCAATGTGCTGTACAATGTTCTAAAAAGATTTATAAATACACCAAAACCTATAAAAAACATTGAATAAAAAGCAAAACAAAACAACACCAGAAGAGATATGTTTTTAACTTTGATAAAAAAAAAATTAATAATAAAAAAAGTACTGTTAGTGCAGTTCTAATATGGATCTGTAAACTGTTCCAAAGTTTAGGTGCGGCTATGGCAAAAGCTCAATCACCCCTAGATTTTAACTTTGACTTTGGAACTGTTAGCAAACTCTGGTTGGCTGACCTATAAGTTCTCACTGGATGGTGTACACACAAGAAGTCAGAAAGAGGGGGCAAGGCCATTTAAAAACAAGCAGAATCACTTTAAAATTAATTGTAAAGCGGACTAGGAGCCAATGTAAAGACATTAAAACCGGAGTACTATGTTTGCGAACACTGGTTGAAAGTGTTGCAGCCGTGTTTTGGACCATTTGTAATTTAGATGGGGAAGAATTGTTTATTCCCAAATACAGGGAGTTACAATAGTCAATTCTTGAAGGAATAAAAGCATGAATCACAGTTTCGAAGTTCTTAAAAGAAAGAAAAGTCTTCACTTTTGCCAGCGCTCTTAGTTGGTAAAAACTTGATTTGACAACTACATTAATTTTCTCATCAAATTTAAGTGCACTATCAAATAAGACGCCCGAGTTTTTTACACAATATAAAACACCAGAATTTAATTGAGAAATGTTTGGGAATTCAGAAGAGCCAAACACACTGATTTCAGTTTTACTCTCATTTAGATATAAAAAATTTGACGGCATCCAGGCTTTGACATCGGAAAGACAGGCACTGAGAGAGACTAAGCCATTTCTGTGCTTCAGGGGCAAATAAAGTTGTGTATCGTCTGCATAGCAATGATAATACAAGCCATGCTTTTTGAAAATAAACCCTGAAGGAAGCATATACTGTAGAAGGAAAACATGTTAGAAATAGCATGCTTTAAACAATCAGGTACAGTTCCTGATTCCAGGCACTTAATAAAAACTAGAAAAGCAGGGCCCACCACATCAAATACTTCTTTAAAAAGGCAGGGAGGAATGACATCACACAGAGACCCAAAAGGCTTTAGTTGGTTAACAATCTCGTGTAGAAAAGAAAAGGAAACAGAATTGAACTGGCTAAAGATAACACTAGAATTTGAAGGAACAGCAGGATCATAAGTAGAAGGCCTGATATTCTGTCTTAACTTTTCCTCATCTCATCTCCAAAAAAAATGACAAAACCTTTCACATGCATCTACTGACTACTAACTATTACAAACAGGTGGATTCACAACAGCATTTATAGTATTGAAGAGCATTCTTTTATCAATGAGCTCAGGTAAATACGTAGACTTAGCCTTTCTGACTGCTTTCTGATATTGAATGAGGAGATTTTAAAAAAGAATGGCTTTTAGATTGTTTGGATTTATTTACAACACAACATAATCCAAAGATACACAACAAATGACAAAAAAGCACTTATTGAAAACAATGATCCAAAGACAGAGACCTTTCTGCCATTCCTAAAAACATTGTACATACCTTTCATTTCCAAGGTGTTTGATTTTCACTTTACCATGTTCATGTACAGAGACTCGTGTGATTGTTGAAGTCAGCAGGACTCAGTGGCATCTGGGCCCTGAAAAAAAAAAGTGAACATACTGATATCAAGAGAAAGGCCTGCACGATTTTTGGGAATAAATTTTTGATTTTTCTGGTTAAAATTGCTTTTTAAAATTCACAGAATACACACACACACACACACACACACACACACACACACAAATGTTTCCAACAATATATAATATAATGAACACCAGGTTTGTTGTGCCTTGTTAGGCATAGGCTATGCGCAGTGCTGCATAAAATAATAACAATAACCTATAGCAGCCTATAAATCTTCCAAAAGATTTCAGTAACAACTAAGCTAGAGAAAAATATATTGATTATCATGTTACTTCAAATGTTTCCATTCGTTATGATGATATGAAATTAGATAATAGTAAAAACATGAAGCCGTTTGGTGCGTTTTGCTTTTCAAACGTGATCGCGATCCAAAATATGATACATTCAAACGCGATCGCGCTCAAATATAAAACATTATGGTTACCATACAGCCTACATATCTACGTTTGATCCTTCTTCTACGCAGCCATGATATTGTAATTGATGCAGTATATGGTCTGGCATTGTCATGTTGGAAAATGCAAGGTCTTCCCTGAAAGAGATGACATCTGGATGGGAGCATATGTTGTTCTAGAACTTGGATATACCTTTCAGCATTGATGGTGCCTTTCCAGATGTGTAAGAGAAACTATAGGGAATATAAATAGTAGGTTTTCAGCATTGGTAATAATAAGAAATGTTTAGCACCAAATCAGCATATTAGAATGATCTCTCAAGGATCACTGAAGACAGTGAGTAATGATGCTGAAAATTCAGCTTTACCATCACAGGAATAAATTACATTTTAAAATATAAATTGTAATAATATTTCACAATATTACTGTTTTTACTATAATAATGGTTGGTCAAGTAAATGCCGCCTTGGTGAGCATAAGAGACTTTTATTGAGAGATGCTCATTGTTTAGAGACAGCTCAAGGAAACAGTAAAGAAGTAGAAACAATGTGGAAATAAAAACTCTAAATTATGATTGGATGAGCCACATTTGAAGCCGTCGCAAAAATAAAGCAGTAAGCCACTCAAGGTTGTACATTACAGTGATTTTACCATGGTAAAGAGGTTAAAGTCACTGTGACGCACAGCTGCTTGTGGTTTATTGCCTTCTCCTTATGTCTGTCATTGTTCCTTATTTATTTCCTCTCTAATTGAGCTTTTAGTAAATTAGCAGCATCTGCATCACAGAAAACAACCACACAATCCTTGCCTATTTCAAGAACACCTGTAATGATGTGTTTTCAGGTCTCTGTGACGTTTTCTCCACCAAAGCTTAGCGAGTCCACCAGGTCAAACAGGAATACAATGCGAACAATACACTGAATTACCTGAATGGCAGGAAGACTAGAGCGGTTACGTGTACCTAAGCAACTGAAATCCCTGTGTTTGTATTGAGTCGCGCTCAAGCTGTTCTCAAACGTCATTCATTCTGTTTATTTGCTGTAGTAATTGCTGCAGACTTGTCATATCACCCTGTTTGGTTTGCGTCAAATAAGTGACGGGGCCCTATTCAGGTAAACTCAAACATTTTAATGATTTTCAATAATTTCACAATCTCATCTGAATTTCAAATTAAATGAAAAGGAATGAGTTGGAAAGTTTATTTAACAGCAGAGGCAACTCAACACCGTCACATCCTGATATAATAAGACGTCTTGGCGAACAAGTGGAGTCACACAGAGCAACTGCCCAAGGAGGATCAAATCAGAATATTTCGAGTTTAAATATAGTATCAGGATTCAAAGAGGCTTTCTGCGAGTTAGATAAATTTCCTGTGATTTATTTTCAAGTTTTAATTGTCTTGGAGGAGCCTCCTTATTAGAGTTCCAAACCCATTGAGATAATGAAACCTTTACCCTCCAGGCAGGCATCTTTTTTCCAATGACAGTAATTTACATATGATTTATTTAGAGAACAAGAGGCTCGGCTAATTTTATTTGGAGATTTTCCTTTGTTTTAAGAGTCATTAGCAGCTCAGCCTAATCTAATTTGGACAATTTCATCAGGCCATTTTGGAAAACCTCTCCGAGCTCATCAGAAAGATGCATTTATTGCTAAGTGTGCTCTATTGCATTAGCACACAATAAAGCGACCAGGGACTGCTACAGACGTTTGAGTGCAATTCAGTTAACACTCTGCCAATTCGTTTTTTATTGGGACGCAATCAATTTTTATTCATTTTAAAACCAAAAGGCTTTCTTTCATTGTATGCCATCTCCAGCTTATTATGAGGCTAAACAAATTACGCAGTTGTTTGCACAAAATGCTAATGTTTATGGTCATGGTTTCCTCTTTTAAATTGAAGCCTGTGCCTGAATATACATTATGCTGAAATGAAATTCAAACACTTATTGTCCTTCGTCTCATATCTTTCAAGGATTTTCATTTACAATACCTTGTTATGAAGAATAAAATAAATGCATTTGATTTGTACTTTATGCATTAATAATATAGTATATATTTAACTTTATATAAAGTTATAGTCAATTATTCAACTTATACTACAGCTTAAGACATTTGTCAGGTATTTGTCCTTAAAACGCTCTTGTGTGTAGGACTAATTTCTTACGCATCCTCATAGCAAGCCTCCGTTGCTGATTCCAAAACATTTTAGAGCTAGTAACTGAGGCTTGAGCCACTGATATGTTGACTAATGCAGTTATTAGTTACTAGAGAGAGAGAGAGAGAGAGAGAGAGATTGCTTAAGCTTGTGTGAATTACCAAAATCTGTGTGTCTCTCAACAGTGTGCGGCAGCAGCGTCTTTAATAATAGTGAATATTTGCGGGGGGTTTTTTCGGGTTTTTTTGCTTCAAGAACAGCAACGTTACTAGCTCGCTACTGAAAATGTCGTAGCTTTTCAGTTGCAAAACTATTTTATTGATAAAGTTGCAGGGCAGTACTGACGAGTTTCTGTGCATGTGAATGTTTCTGTGTGTTTGTGCGTATGTGTCTTTATGGGAGTGAGAGAGCAGGAGAAAGAGGGTGTGCTTTCCATAGATAATAAAAGATAGTTTAGTTGGAAAAACATGGAAATAGTTTGTCATTTGTGTCCTATTGTTTGTTATATTTATTTGCTTTTTTTGGGTTTTTGGTGCTTTTGCTGTTGTAGGCTTTAAGGACCTTTGAAATACCTTCAATAATTTGACAAAGTGATATGGAACTGTAATGTGTTCAAGACCTCCCTGTAACTACTTAAGGTGTGTGTTTACTGGAAAATAAGAGAGCAACTGTAACGTTTTGGTCTGAAGATGCGAAAGGTTCCAAAACAAAAGTATTTATTAAATAAAACAAACTCAGGTAATCAACATGTACAAAGAAGGCAATGAAACAGCGTGTTGACACGACACACAAACAATACCAGACAACTCAACTAAGACAACTAAGGATCTTTGGAGGAGTGGGTGGTGGTAGGATCCAGGGAGGAACAGATGGTTGATGAGATCCCAGAGCGAGACGGCCATGAGGGAGGTGACCCACGGTAGCAGTGATGGAGAGAAGAGCCAAGGTGGTACTTTGAGCCCAACCGACAGCAATGATGCCTGGAGATGTAGAGGTCCAGACGGAGTCCGTGGGGTCAAAAGACCCTGTGACGTCGAAGGACTGGGAGACCACGGCGAAGTCCAGGCGACGAGTGGCCAAGGTGGAGCTAAGGAGCCGGAGGACTGAGATGACGCCGGTGTGAGTAAGGACCACGGTGGAGCCTGAAAGATGGAAGAGCCTGACGGAGCCGTAGGGTGAAGCGTAGATGAAGCGCAGCAGACAGCCCCAGAAGTCAGTGGCGATGGTTTGGCAACAACTGACCAAGGTGTAGCCAGTGGGACAAGGGAGCCCGGTGAAGTCAAAGGGATGACGGTCCCAGGTGGACCCCAGGGGGTGAATAGCCAGTATGCAGCTGATTGGTCGATGAGCCAAGGTGGAACTAAGGGCTCCAAGGGATGAGGTGGAGCTTGGGACAATGATGGTGGTGATAAAAAACTCTGTGATGGATGGGGTGGTGGCGACGAAGAACACACTGTGAAGGACAGGGCTGGTGTCGACCACAAACTAGGGCTGGACAGGACCTGTGCCTATGATGAAGACAGAGGTGTTCTTGCAGGAAGGGACCAGCAGCAGAGAAGGTTTGTGGGTGGGTTGAATCCATTCCTTTGAATCCAGGTTCACTAAAACCCCCACTGTCACAGATGTTATGGTGGGCTCACACACCTGGTCAACTGGGACCTCGGGCTTCTTCTGCGGGACGGATGTGGCTTCTGGCTCTGATTCCTTAGTTTGCATTGGTTGAGGCTTGATCTCCATGGCTGGAATCAGCTAGGTTTCTCGGTCTGTGGTTGACTCTGGCTCCGTATCCTCAGTGGACGTGGACGTAGGGTCTGGCTCTGGGGTGGTGACGGATGGTGAGTTGGGCTGGACGCTGGGATCCTCTTCTACATCGCCCTCAGTAAAATAATCCGTTGACCCATAGGGCGAAGTTGATGTATTCAGCCTACGTACAGTAAGACTTTCCTTGCGGTATCACCAGCTGTCTCTAGTCGTCGAGTCCGAACCAAAGCCCCTCCATGAGTGTGATGATGCCAACCTTAGCCTCTGGTGCCGACAAATTCCTCCACATACTCCTCCAGGTCTCTTCCTCAAATGAACTGAACCTCCAATTTGTGTCAGACATGTGTTTATTTTATAAGTAAATAAACATGATATTAAACTAATTAATAATTTTATTGTCTGTCTTGGAGAGTCCAGCTGTATTTGAAACCAGTTTCCTGGATCGGTCAGTTAAACACTGTTGCCATGGATAACAGTCGGTAATCAGAAATATTCAGTATTTGACCCCTGAATGCAGCGTTTGACCAATCAGTATATTTGTAGAAGCTGTGTAATAATAATGCTAAGATATTTTCTTACTTTTGAGCATCCAATTTCAAACAGGAAATCAGGCCAAATACCCTTTTCATTGTTGTTTTCTTTTGAACCTGTACATGATTAACACATTACCTGTAACAATATCCAGGTATTGTGATGTGTCATGGCATGACATTCTCAAACAGTCACGCGTGACTCATTCAAACATTCCTCCACTATTTCAGCAATGTGCAGTTCTGGGACTCAACCTAAATCCACCTGTGATATGATATAATGTGATGTGGACGAGCGTGTGTGAGTGTGTGAAAAACCTTTAACACTTGATATCTGGATGGCACAAAATGGCTTGAGCCGGAACATTACCTAGATGTGTATCACAGGCTCAGAGGAATTCCTCGGCTTCTTAAGTGCTCCTGAAGACAAGACATGCAAAAAATCTCCCCACAAAGAAAGCTTCCTAATGGCTCCCACAAGACCGTGATATCATGTATTTCTCAGATCAGATTTACAAGTTGTACCCTTCATAATTTGTACAGGCACATTTGACCTCGATGGAAAAGTAGCCTTTTCTTTTCATTGCTGTAGTTTTTCAATCAGCGTCTGTGCATTTAGCCTTGATGCAGGTATATCGTTTTAAAGCATTAAACTATTGGTATATTTTAAATGACAGAGGGGTGAAGTAGCTCAGATGATAAGCCGTGGCTCTGGAATGCTTTCAACATATTGATGAGATGACAACTTCTTATTGATTTGTCTTTATTTAGAAGCCATTAAATAATGTACGTGCCCATGTGTGTATCCTCCCACTTCTGTGCCCCCTCAGCCCATTAAGACAGCACTGCGAGTCTCACAGACGTCTGAGGTCCTTGGGCTTTCATTTAATTAAATTATCTCCTAATGAAATCTCATGTAATGAGATTAATTTTAATTATTCATCAAGAGCTGATTTGAGTAAAAGACAGCGTAAATAATTGATCGCACTGCTAAACATTTTTTCAATTCATCACCTTTCTCTTTGGTAAAAAGTACAATTTATTAAAGAGATCACAGCTGATGGTGTTGGGGGTCAGGGATGCTGGGAGTAGGTGCCCTTGGGGTCAAATTTGTTTGGTCAATTTGCATGGTTTAGAAGCAAAACTGTGGGTTAATGATGTACAATTGCCCATGAAAGGAAAATATAGTTTATACAGTATATATAAAAAGTCTACACACCCCTGTTAAAACAGCTGGTTTCTGTGATGTAAAAAATTAAACAAAGATAAATTCAGAAATTTTGCATTTACAACCTATGCAATCCCACTGAAAACCATGGGTTAACCATCAAGTAAAATTGAGCTTTTTTGTATATTTTCCTTGCACCTGTACACATCTTAATATTTGAAATGTTTCATTGTGAAATATAATAATAATAAAATACTTAAAAGACATTGTCACACCACATGACATTTTCCAACCTGACCTAACCTTGTCATCAAGTTAAATTATCTGATATTTTAGGAGACATTGCCCTCTGACAGGCTTTGTTTTCATGAGGTGGCATGGCTCAGTAATCTTTAATTCAGTGTTTTTTGTTTTGTGTTGGGGTCTATCCATTTGACTGGGCGTTCTTTATTCTTTTGTGGCAAAAACAAAAATCTTTTTACTATACATCTTTTCATATTTTTGGTGTGTTTATATCTGTGCATTATGCTGTTTACAGTATGTCATAAATATGCTGTTTTGTTCTGATCGTGTTACTCATGCAGCAGGGAGCTCTTAACTAGTTGGCGTTGGCACTGGTTGGGCGTGTTCCCTTAGCATGACAGATTGCACCACGGTAACCTAATCTTGTATTTCAAATTCTGCCCTCCTGGAGGGATAAAAATAAGGAACAACATTTGCCCTCTTCTGCCTAATCAGCCCTTTCCTTCATGTATTAGAGATGTGTCTATAGCTGCCGAAGACAAGAATGTCGACTGCATAACAGGCTGCCTCCTTTTATTAAAGCTTTTCGATATCTGTTCAATTATTCAGGCCCAGAGCAGCCGTTTGGTGAGACAGAATTTCAGCTAGCTTGTAATTTTGTAAATAGCATAGTCATCATGTGATGGGTCATTCGTCATGCCAGTAAATGCAGAAGATCCTCAGGAGACAGACAATAGGTGAGGTTTCACTTTGTCAAAGACTTCATTTACTTAAGGAATAGGCCATCCGAAAATATTGACTCACCCCTATGCTGTTCTAAACCTGTATGACTTACTGTGAAACACAAAAGGAGAAATTTTGAATAATGTAGTGGCTATTATTTTCCATGCAGTTATACAAATTAATGGACACAGGAGCTTTCAAGTTTTAAAAAAAGTCAGAAAATTATTATAAAAGTGGCCTATACGAAATGTTCACTATATTCTATTTTACCTTATTTCATACAGTAAGTTTTTTGTGGTGAACAGCCTGAAATATGAGTCATTGTTCACCGAAAATTCATATGAGAAATGGCATATGTCAGATTCTGAATGAATAATTTTCTGAGCATTTAAATTGAATCAGTTGAATCGGTTCTCAAAAGCAGTTTGACTGGTTTGTTACTAAATCAGTCTGATCTAGAATAATAAAGTTTATCAGGGAATAACAACATAATTTTGGGTCTGTTTGCACAGAACAACTCACACCTATGAATTTAACACTATATAAATTGTAGTGATAAAAAATGTGAAAATATTTTTTTATTAAAAATATTTTCTTTTGCGTTGCACTGAAGAAATTAAGTCATATGTGTTTGGTGAAGAAACAATCATATATATATTTTTTATGATAATAACCTTTCCTTTAACTACGAAATGTCAGAAATTATACAGGTATGGTCAAGCACCACAATGTAAAAGAAATTGCAGCTGTGGTTTACCCTAAAAACTTTACCCTAAAAATTATGGTAAAAACATTTTAAATTGTATTGATTAAACTTAATTAAAAAAAAAATGTAAAACAGATGTTAAAGAGAAAGCCACATGATGATTAAAGTTCATCAGCTTTTCCACAAGCTGAGGCAAATACTAATATATAGAAGGTGCACAGTGTCAAACAAATACAAAACACCATCATGGTAGCACACAACTCTAAAATAACGCAATAAACAGTAATTTACCAACAGAAGATGTAACATAAAAACCTAATGTACATATATACCTAAATAAAAATTAAAACAAACTAAGAAGAATCATAATTACTTAAATGAAAAAAACAAAAAAACATGTTTTTCACAGTATTTAACTTAACATGTTTTTACCATAGCATTTTTACAGTCTTTGACTGATAAATGAATCTTTTATCTCTATTTTTCGATCTCCAAATGTGTCTTGTCTTGCTAATCCACTGTTCTAATATGCAGTAAAGACAGAAATGACAGCTGTATATGCTGAATGGCCATTAAAATTGAAGCTGGATGTCATTTCCATTCTTCTAGTGAGTCTAAGCCAGGTGCGGCCGAGAGGGAGAACAATTCCAGCCCAGTGAATGAACAAACCCCCAATTACCCTGAATGTCCCTCTGGTAGCTTTCATTCAAGCAAATGGCTCCTCTAATTGGCCTGACCAGTCCTACCTGTTTCACATCCAAATCCTGGACTATTCTTCTGCATTGTATCCACGGCAACAGGAAGTTTTGCGGCCTATAAAAAGTTGCGAGTCGTGTAACCGAGACTTGGCAGGGAGTGTTACCATGGTACGCTTCTCTATTTATAGATCAATCTCGCTGTGAGCTGTGAGTTATACCCCTCAGACGTTTGACGACCAGACTTTGGATATCGCTTTACTTAATGTTTGTTTTAAAAATTGTGTTTTGTAACTGTTTTGTTGTTAAGGAATTGACCATGATAATGCATGACAGCATTGAAAGATTACGAGTAGAATAAAACAACACAGTTTATAAAGTCCATCAATACTCTTGTTTTTATAAAAGTTGAAATTTATGACAAATCAATATGCCTTGAACATCTATTTAGGTGTTTGTGGCAGTGGGTAAACTGAATCATATGTTAGCCATCTTGAGTGCAAAGTTAGTCATCCTTTTCTTCGTTTATCATCATTTATTAAAGCCAAACCCTCGGCATACGGACAGCCTGCTAATGTTATTGGATGCAGAGGATTTTATAACCCTGTCTGAAAGCATTCAAGTTGGCCAGGCATAATCTTTTTTTCTTTTCCTGTGCATTTTTTCCACAAAATGAAAGTGTGACTCAACGTCTCCCATAAACATTTTAGTCATACGAATCAAATGAAGGGCAGCAGGGATTCTGTGAACCCATTTTTTGGTGTATTTGAATGGAAGCATTTCTCACAATGGTCGAACCTCCATCGTGGCCTGTTTTTACTTCAGTTCTTCGCTCGTCGAAACACATTTCGCTCCAGAACTATTGCGTCACCAATGACGGATGCCCCTCGCCTTGATTACTGCTTCCTGTCAGTGTTTTCTTGTCATATTTCCATAAGCTGACAGTAGGCTGTGTATACTAAGAGGTCGATAGGGTCCGTAAAGAGGATGTGTCATCAGGTGAACTTCAAATGCTGTTTTGAAACAAGTTTTTCTCTCCGGCGTATCCATTACGAGAAATCCACCCTGTACATCCCATTCAGACGCGGTGATATGAGACACCCCAGTGAAGTCATGGAGCAAGTATACTACATGCAACCGAGCAATAAAAGGCCTTTCCCTGCGGTTTTGGATCTCAGAAATGTGTTTGTGATGAAAGTTCAGAACGGACTGGACGTGATATATACATCTGGAAATGAACATCTGCATATAGAGGCTTTACTTTTAAGTTTGTTACTCTTTTGAGTATGTCTACGACACCCCACTGATGTTGGGATGGGATTTTTGGCCATCGTGTCAATCATTCAGAGGCCTAGATATAAGACAAGGTTTGACATATTTTTGAAGAGTTCGGGCTGAAATCCCACTAGGCAATTTCCATTTCCTCAAAGAGGAAATCACCTTCTGAGCACCACACAAAAAGGAAATAAACATGGAAAGTTGGCACGTCAGTCCAAAAACTTTGACTTTGTTGCTCCGGTGTTTTGATGTTAAGTGCATTTGGTGCACTTGCCCTTGAAAAAGTCTTCTACAAAAAAGTTGGGGTGATAGATTTTTATTCTAACTAAAGGCAACTGTCTTTGTGAGTTTTGTCAATTAAGCAGACGAGACCCAGAGTCGAGTACGGAGTCACGGAGAGTTAGGCCTCATCGGGGGATGCTATTAGCATGTGTCTTTGCTCTCTCTCCCTCATGCATAGTCCTAAACTGTTATTAACCTTTGGTTATTTTTGAACTTCTGGTCATGCTTCAAGTCACTTTATATGACGCCAGCATGATGGGAGGCAACCGCTGGCCAAGCAAGCTGCTAATAGTTCACACACTTCAGGGGCCGCTGCAGCATCTTCCTGTCCTATAAAATGAACGCCATTCCATATCCATATAATCCAAGCGTTATTTTAAATGCATGTGCGTAAGGAGAAAGAAAGAGCCAGGGAAGTTCAGCTGTTAAATGTCTAAACTGAGTTAAAAATGAAATCCGCTGCCCAATAGCTACCCTGCCATTATATATGGTAAGCAGCCATGAGTGATTTAATTATACTTCCTGAAGAGCAAGTGTGGAAATATTTTTAGTACAGATTGTTTAGTTGCTTCCTCGGAGTTGGTAGGCCGAAGACGCTTCCCAGGCTAAAATTCAAAACTGTTGAATGTGAAATCAAAAAGAATGCACACTGGCCCAATTTTTTTTTCTCAAAAATATCTGTTATAGGCCTTTCACAATGCTTGCGTTGCTTTAACCTATGATGCCTACATATCAATGAGGCTGCACTTTTCTAAGCTCTGGTATCATCTAGCACATTTACACTTCCCGCTGAGGCACACACGGATCCATTTCTCCCTTACGCCGAGACACAGTCGCATTCTCCCTCTTGCATTCCTTCCATGCGCCTTCCCCTTCACTGGAACTGCCCACTGCCATTGTGCAGAATGGCAATGCCCCAGTCAAAGTGGCTTTCATCTGGCCAATTTAAACAGACAACCCCAACCAGACATTTGCCTAATGTGTTTTTGTTATGTGGACTCCTGGCTTCGCAAATGTCAGCCGGCTGGAAGGAAGCAGTGGCTCTAACCTCTGTAGTTTCAGTGCTCTTCCCCCACTGGGAGTTCTGCTGGGCTGAAACTAATCCCTCCGCCTGAGAGCCGAAGTGTCCTCTCTGCAGGGGAGAGCCCATTCCGGGGGCCAGGGAGCAGCGGTCTGGCCCCGGCACTCTGCTGACCTGGACCCAACTGGGGGAGGCAGCTGTGAAGGCTGGGAATGCCACATTTCTGACCAAAACCAAGACAGTTGGGCCAGCGCTGACAAATGTTCCTATGGACGCCAGGCATGCTTGCTTGGAGTTATTAGAAAGGGGCCTGGAAATTTATTACGAAACGTATTGGTATTTTAGAGCGCAGCTGATTTAAATTTAGTGGAGTTCAGCAGCCTTTACCATTCCAGAATTTAAGATTCTAGTTATGGTTTACCCAGGCAGGGATAAAAGTTTGTGTGTGTGTGTGTGTGTGTGTGTGTGTGTGTGTGTGTGTGTGTGTGTGTGTGTGTGTGTGTGTGTGTGTGTGTGTGTGTGTGTGTGTGTATATATATATATTACAAAAATTACCATTAAAATATGCTGATTTGGCGTTTAAGAAATGTTTCTTATTAATAGCAATGTTGAAAAAAGTTTTGCTGGTTAATATTTTAGTGGAAACTGATCATGTTTTTTCAGGATTCATTGATAAATAGAAATAACATAATTTATTTGAAATTGAAATCTTTGGTCACAATGAAAAAGTCTTTACTGTCACTTTTGATCAATTAAATGCATCTTTTCTGACTAAAAGTATTAATTTCTTTAAAAAAAAAATGCACATATGAATTTTTTTTATTTTAATTCATATATATTTTCAAGTAGTATTTTTGCTTATGCTCCTGACCAACAGTTTTGTTGTGGCACATGATGCCACTGTTTTAGTTTCTACACTGATGCATTCTGGGGTTTCATTTGACTTGCAACACCTGCAGCTAGTTTAGTTTGTCAACATCAACACTGCCAAAATGGTGGAAATTGGAAACATTTTTTTTTTAAACGGTGTCTAGAATGCATTCTTGATTGAACAAATAAACATTTTAACTTGCTTCAGTCCTTGCCATTTTTCCTTCCATTTAACAACACCCAATGACCCTAGTACAGCATTTAAATAAACACTCTAGTAGGGAGTATGTCCTGTATATCAGCACAATCCTCTGTGATGTCTCTTTCTGAGTAATAGGTCTCTGTAGTTTGCTTGTTTTGCTGTTTTTTCAGAGCCCTGGAGAGTCATAAACTGCCTTCTTGAGGATCAGAGGGCCCTCATAGAACTTCACCAGGTGTGCTTGAATCCTCATAAAGCGTGGCCTGCAGTGCACTCATGGGTAGAAGTGTCCTTTGTGCCGCTCTTAAACAAACACTCTGTCGGCATTGATGTTTTATCATCTCTAAAAGTACAAACATGAATGTAGTTTGAAATTCATACTGATGAGTTTACAATAGAATAAATGTAATTAACTGAATATGAAACATCTTTTTGGTTTGTCTTGCCTGTGATTGCAAATTTCGATTTATTCACCGTTCTTTTGAGGTTAACCAGCTGAATTATTCTGAGGAGAAATCTAGTTGTATTTCATAGGCATGAATATGAACATACTTCAGTTCCATTAGTTCTTCCAGCAGATGAACGGGATGTTTGTTTATAGAGAAATGGAGCTTCACTGCAGCTTTTATTCACCACTTGAAAGCACTTTGCTTGCTACTAATTTACCTCAGGGGGCTTTAAAATTATCTGTCTCTGCTGTCGAAATCTTTATTGTGGTGACAACTCGTCATCATCATCAAAGATTGCCCCGGAGTCAAATGAAGATGGTTTTGGAATAGTGGGCATGGTGCTCTGTCGAGCAGATTCCATCTGATTGGTTCTCCTCTCTAACAGTGAGATTAAGCACTGCAGGTTGGATCAGCAAATGTAGTTTTGGAGATTGATGGTGCAGTCTGCGGGATCAGGCAGGAGGAGAGAAAAACACCCACTGATGGAGTCGTATAATCCATAAAATGTCTTGTATGTTGTGTTTGAATTTAGCTTTGATCATTTTTTTCTGAATGCAACTGTATCAGATGGAGTTTTTCAGATTAACAATCAGAATCCTTTTTATTTGTCATACCTAAACCTGGTATGAAACTAATGTTGATACAGTACACTACACTTATTTGATAAAAAATACAGTACACATAGTAATATTGTTCAACTATTTCTATTTTAGTATATTTTCAGATGTAATTTATTCCTGTGATGGCAAAGATGATTACTCCAGTCTTCAGTGTCGTGTGATCCTTGAGAAATCAAAGCTCAAGAAACATATTATCAATGTTTAGAACAGTTGTGTTGCTTACTATTTTTGGAGAAACCGTGATACATTTTTTTTCAGGATTCTTTAATAAATAGAAAATTCAACAGAACAGCATTTATTTGAAATAGAAATCTTTTGTAACATTATAAAAGTCTTTACTGTCACTTTTGATCAGTTTAATGTGTCCTTGCTGAATAAAATAATTAATTAATTCCTTTTGAAAAATAATCTTACTGCACAAAGAATATCTTGCACTTTTTTTTTTTCAGCCCACAAAGTGCAATAGGAACAATAAAGATAAGACAATATATATATATATATATATTACTTTTTACTGTTTACGTTACTTTTAATTTACATATGAATAACTACTAGGGCCATTGGCTGTTATGAATAATAATATATAAGACAATGTGCTATATGGCTTTATACACTTGCTAAATATGTCATGAAATTGTCTGTGATCTGTAAATAACTCTTTGCGTTTCTCACTGTTGAATTATCTGAAGTATTATAGTAAAATGTTCATTTTGAAGTGTTGATTTATACAATAGGTGTCATTAGTCAAGTCTGCGTGAGTTTAGCACATGAAAATTGCGCTTCAGTTTTCACCTGGTTGTCTTTTTTTACATTGTCAGTCATTCAAGACAAGTTATTGTTGCTCAGTTATTCAAAGCAGAAAATATACTCACTATGACAAAAGTGCTTCAAAGAATGAAGAAAATATCCAATATCAACTGCTCATTAAAATCACCACAGATCCAACTCTCCCATCCTCTACCTATCAGGGACGTGAATTTAAAGGCCTAGATTTTTTCCCCCTTCACGTTAGAAGTATTGGTAAATATTGTGTAAAATGTATAAAAAGATGTTTTCATTAGACAAAGAATGAAGTTCAGGTTTCGTATCTTGGGGGAAGCTTTAGAGTTTTGTGCTCTGGGAGACAAGCAGAAAAAGCAACTCGATCCCCTCAAAGTGTGACATTGTGTAAACACTTTGGTAGCAGATTGCAAACAACCGGTGACGTTGTGATTTTAGTTTGTTGTCTAATAGCATTAGCATTATTAGCATCACAATCACTGTGCATTTTCTCATTTTCTCTGAGCAGGTATTGCTCATAGTTTAAAGAAGTATAATTGTGCTATACAATACCTATAATGACATTCCATCAGGGCATTCATTTATTGTTTTTCAGCTGAATTACTTCAGTGAGTAATGAGTAGCTCAACTTCAGCCAGTTGCTTTTAGTGGCTCAGCTGTGGGCAAAGCATGAATCATAGCATAATTATGCATTTGTGACATAATTTCATGATAACCCCCAGTGCAACGCAGGACACTGTAGATCCCCCCATGTGTCTACATTTCAAGCAGGCATCTCTGCAGCCTCCCAGTAAGACTGCAGGGTCCCATCAAGATAATCCTTAATAAAGAACGGCTTCACTTTTAATCTTACCCACTTCTCATATTTCTAGCCTGATATAGTTTTTGGCAAGTAATGTTTTAGCACTGATGTCAGTCTAGGACTATCAATGCATCTTTGTTAAGTCCATCACGGGCACATAATAGGAACATTGCAAGCTTGATTGTCTAATTCTAAAGAGCGTTTTGCTAAGCGTTTAAGTCTAGGGTAAAAATAAGGCTGTTAAAGCCTTAAGGCTCTCAGATTTAGGATCAGCATTTATATATATATATATATATATATATATATATATATATATATATATATATATGTATATATTTTTTTTAAATGTACTTATATATATATATATATATATATATATATATATATATATATATATATATATATATAACTATCAACTTCTTTATTTTCCCAAGATATGAATTCAGTTTTGCTATTCATGTTAATGAGTCTTTCAGAATTTTAATTTCAGTCTTATTGAATATTCTAAGCAATCTTTCACCTGATATTGAACTATTTATAGTTATATGGTACAGTAATGTGAAACATACCTTTCTGTTGACGATGATGCCTTTGCTTAGGGGGAAATGAAAGTGTTTTCTTGGGAGACATAAACTACTTGGGATAATTATGCTGTGCAATTTTAAAATAACTGCAAAATTACATTGAAAGTTAATTTTATGTGCGAGAGAGGGGGTTATAACTCGATTGGCGTATAAACCCCTCAGCTACGGTGAATAGTTACTTGAGATCCCCTCTGCATTTATTAGTCTATTGAGTTATCAAGAGCCTCTTCAAAATGCAATATATTTAATTTTCTCAGGCTGTAATGTGAAACGCCGGCTTTTACCTGTAGGCACATCTGTAGCGTAAACGCCTGTGCATTTGCATGACAACTGCTTTAGTAGTGCGCCACATCTAGATGAGGAAAAGTCAAGCTCGGGTCTATTTATACTGAAGAGGACAGCAGAGGTTTGACCTGCTGTCCCATATATGGCTGCCAAGTCCATTTCATTTCATCACATCACACATCATCAAGTTGTGTAAATGAGTTTGTGAGCGTTGGTTTGTCTTTTTGACCACTTTTTAGCTTATTTTTAGGGCCGTTCACACCAAGAACTATAATGATAACGATATTAGCATGGATGACAACGTTATCTTTATTATAAGCGCGCTGCTGTTATGTCGTCTGCCACTTCCAATGCTGGAGCTCTTCAAAGCAGGATGGATTCTGATTGACTGTCAATGGTTTTATGGTTCATCAGCTGGAAAAAAAAATCTTTCTGAAAGTGATTCCAACGATATCATTCTCTGTGTCGTTATCGTTTTTGTTGTGGTGTGGACTCTGCTATTCTTTTATATTTAGAATGATATTTAGGACTATGTCTTTAGGGCCTATCAAAAGATGAATGCAAAGATATATTTTTAATATAGGCCTGTATGTCTATAAAATAAGGCACATGCTGCTTTTGTTCATTATATAATTTGTTTAGACGCTTATTAAACTATCATTTATAAATATTAGCGTATCTGACAATATGATCTCCACATTGTGTGTTCCTATGAAAATGTAAACTTTCATCTATAATTCTATAGGTAAATTAAACATTTGAAATTTTTACTTGAATTTTTTTTATGTAGGCTAGTACATACGGTACTTTTTTTTTTTTTATTGAGATCTACTTTACATTTGTAGTTTGCAGGTATGTGTATTATTTATATAAATATATACTATAACTTTGCATAATCGAGGTCTAGTAAATTGAGATTTGAGACATTTTTGAATGTATTGAATATGTATGTATTTCTTTATGTAATAGATTGCGTTTGGTAGTATTCCGTTGTGAGGGATGAAGGTACATTTTGGAAACAAATGAAGTAATAAGCTGGAGCAGACAGACGGCAGTCATTACCTTGCAAACAGCAGTGAGAGGTCTACTTGTTGATGGAAGGCTTCCACTATAACGCTGATCGGACGAGCCAGTTTGCTCCAATAAAATCAGCTCCGTCATTTACAAACTATATTTACTTAATGCATACCTACTAGGATCCTTTTGTCAGGGACAAACCACAAAAGAATCAACCACAAAAAAAGAACCGGTTTGTGGAAAGAAGAAAATAAAAATAAACAGGAGAGAAAAAGAAAAAAGCTGTGCCCCTGGGCTGTGTGTGTGCAGAGCCACGGGATCCAGCAGACTAGCAGAGATGCATGCAGGATCTGCCGTTTCATTGTCTTAGGATCACTGATACAATCTAGAGGAAGGCTATATTGCTTAAAGCTGTGAGTGAATGACATATGGAGGACTGGTGTGAAGAAAACTCCCCAGTGCCTCCTCCAAACTAAAGTCTTCCTGTGAGAGAGAGAGCAGCGAGGAACTTTCTGCGCTTTCAAACTGCATGCTCCCTCCCTCCCTCTCTCTCTTTCTCTCCCTCTCGCTCTCTCAACCAGCTCTCTCTCTCTCTTTTTTTTTTCTCTTCCTCAGACACTAGCTAGTCACTGCCTGCAGCAGTAATCGGACAACTCTCGTTCTTGCTCGGAGTCTGTCTCTTGAGATCTAGCACGGGGCTCCATGACTTTTCACCCTTAAAATGAAAAAGAAAAAAGTTGTCTTTTATCGCTAATCTGCGCATTTAAAGTCAACTCAGAGAGAAGTTTCTTTTTTTTTTCTTTTTTTTTAAGTTCTTTATTTGCTGTGGAACAGATAGACACTCAACGGAAGATTGCAAAAAAAGGAGGAATAAAAGAAAAAGTGCAAGGATTCTACCATAATTGTAGTGAGTACTATTTTGATTATCTTTTAACGGTCTTTGCTTCCACATATGTTATTTTACGTGTCCCGTGCTAAACTTTTTTATGTCAGTTTTAAACATGGCTAAATGCAGCTGTGTGTCTTAACTTTACATAATCGAGGTCTAGATTAAATTGAGACATCTTTTTGAAATCACAACTTTTGATATTTTTATGAACGTCAGTTAAGGAGTTTTTTGAATGACAAAATTAAAATCATTTGAAACCTCTGACAAATTATTCTATCAAAGTTATTAGCGATTTATCTCTTACCAAATATATTTTTTTTTAAACTTTGCCTAATTTACTGTTAAAACCTCAATAGTGTTAACTTTGTTAAATTTCATAAAAGACTAAAATAGCAATTTGCAAAATGCCTAAAAGTGAAAATTGCTGTAGTATACTTTGACTTGACAATTTCCAAAACATATTTATAAAAGGTCATAAATAAGTATTTCATATATTTTTTTAAAAAGCTATATTTTTTATAGTATGTTGAGTTAACATTCCTACAAATTTCTATTTTATTTAAATTTTCTGATAAATACACTCAGTCTTTTTTAACATATAACTTCCTATAAAATTCAGCAACAGCGTTTAAGTTTAAAGTCTTTAATACTGCTCTAAAAGCATCATGTCGCTGTTTGCCGCTCAAATTTAAATCCCCAGTGACTCTGTCTCTCTCTTACGCACCTGATTCACACCTTCACCCTTTTCGAATTCACCTTTTTGCATCTCCTGAGCCCTCAGGTGACAACCACCGTTTTTTTGGTACTTTAAAACAGGTGTACGAGGCACTGAAATAAGAGATTGCATTGTAAATAATGACCCAATTTTAGGTCTAAGATAATAAAGTTTTCCATAATTTTCCATCCAGTAAGTAAAACCCAAGATTATATTCAGCTGGCAGAATAAAACAAAACCAGTTCAGTTTTAGCAGTTGACATCCAATGCCATCTGCTGCAGGGAGGAATGTTTTAGGGAAGACAGACAGGCAGATTGCTGTCTTGTAAGACATCGGCAGACGGCCACCACAACCAAGACACCCCGTACATTTTTGGAAGGGTTGTTTTCTATCCGGAGTTGCAGTTTCTTTTAGTGTCCAGCATTTTGTGTTGTGCGGTTAAATGCGTAATTATGCAGGACTTAAATATTTCTCAAAACAGATATCTTGTTTCACTTTTTGTCCAGTAAATAAACACAAAAAAATGGCGTTTAATTATGCTTTTATGTTCTAATAATTGAAAAGTCATTCTACGGCAGCTGTTTCTCCGACTCGCATTGTTTTTTTTCCGGAGTGTGTGAGCACTGTGTTGCCTCCAGCCGCCCTCTCTGTGTTCCTTTCGCACAATAACCCTGCTTATCTAATTAGCTCATAATGTGCTGCTTGATTTGGACTGTTTACACACTGTATTTGTTTTAATAAGGCATAAGTTTGACAGCATTAAGCTCTCTCCGATAAGCCCTCATGCGTCCAGCCTCGCGACGTGCCGTTGTTTGCCGAAGGCCCAATGCGCTCCGTGTGTGTGCGGCCGAGCTGGAAACGGTGCGCGGTGAAAGACACAGGGTTAATTGAAACTGCTGCGCTCCACTGTTTATGAGATAGAGACAGCGGAAATGGTTTGTGGCGATTAGCTGTTTACTAAATACAGTAGAATGTTATTTTGTTAACATGCCACTGTTGGTCTCAGGAAAACGCCGCTCAGGGAGCAGGAAATAAGGGCTGAGAAGCTCAATTGATCACGGCTCTTCTACATTCACAATTCCTTTGTGTTTGTTTACATGTAATCAAGGAGTTCGTTTACTTAAGCAGGAGAGCAGAGGATGAGCTAAACCTAAACCTGAGTGTCTTTTTTTTTTTTTGCTTTTTTTTTTTTTTTGCTTTTGGATGTTTGTGTAGATTCAGGTTTTAGTATAGTGAATAAAAGAAAATGGGCGGAAAATGAATAAATACTGTAACATGAAAACACCCAAGAATAAAAATCAGTTTTTATTCTAGTTTTTTTCTCTTTTTCTTTTTAAGATTAAATTAATTTGTAGAGCAGACTTTTTACAATGCAAAATTAAAAGCCGAGAAAACAATAAAATAAAGGATGCATTAAAACGTAATGGTTTTCAGTAACAATTTACATGTTCGCAGTGTGATCGCTTTTTTTTTCTCTGTTACTGCGGTTGGGAGAATTCGATCAGATGTGTACCTTAAATCTTCTCTGATGGACTCTCAAAGCGGACGGACTTCTGGAAATAATTTAGGGGTTGAAGAGCTCAGAATTAACAGATTTAATGTAGCTGCGCTGTCCATCGCTTGAGCTTCATGTCAGACTGAACAAAATGGAAGGGACAAATTGCACGTCAACAAACCACAGCATGTGTTCGGAATTTACATTTTAATTACACAAAATTCTAAAAGTTGAAATGGTTTGTTTAAATGAAAAATTAAAAGTATGTGTCCAAGTCGTTTGCGCATAAATGTGTAATTTGATAATTAATATTATGGGCCTCATGTATCAATACATATTGATTATCCTGAGTGAACAGTTTTCATGTCACACTTTATTAATGCATTATTAGTATTTCAGTACATTCACAATTTTAAATCTATAATTCAGTTACAGAGGGGAAAAAAAAAAACTTGAAAGCATGTCTGCAATAAAATGAAGCCTGATATTATAGACACATTTCTCATTCTGTCCTTATATATATATATATATATATGGTAATCAGTGTTTTGTTGGTGGTGCACATTTCTTTGCTCTATGCTCACAGAGTCCAGTGAAGTGTAGCATTTTGTAAACTGTGTCTAATTCTAGTCACATCTGTGTTCAATTGTTGTCTACATCGACATTCTTTGCATGTGGATTTATTTTTCCTGGGCCACCATGTGGATTCAGCTGACCAGCTTAAGTTGGGATTAGTTGTTTTAAAGTTATTTTGATTAAAGCGTTGTTTTTTTCAAAACTAGAAACTTACAACACATGTTTTGCATAATCTATGAAATTCAAAAAGGAACATGCATGTCTTGCCTTATAAAATTACAATCTTGTAAACCGTGGCTGGAAAGCAAGCAGGATAAACCGTTTCATTATGAATTTTTGAATTTGAAAAATATGATTGACTTATTCCCTAAATTGTACACCTCATATATTTGACAAAAAGATAAATGCAATAATAATTGCGTTATTAATATGTGTTATTACATCAGAGCTTAAGTATTCAGGTGAATCTCATCCGTGCCAGAGCGGCTCAGACAGCCCGCGTGCTCTATAATGATCAATGTTAAAAGCCCGGCGGTGTTTGCCGATGGAAACGCAGCGCTTGAAATAAGCAAAGCGAGACAAAAAGCCGTGCAAACAGTCGTGAGTGAAGCGAGTTTGGCTTTTTTGATGACACTTCCAACGCAGCTCTTTGTTCCTGAGAGCTTCAAAGACAGCTCAGTTCAGGTTGAATTCAAGCACACATCAAAGATGCTGAATGCACTTCTTTCGTTTTTTTTGTTTAAACAATAAATATTTAGCAGTACAGGACAAGGGCTTGTTATTGCTTTTAAAAACCCACCAGCCCCTCCCTGTTCACCTGGTGAAAATCACCTGCTGGATGAGGGGCTCTGCCGTGAGACCGGTATGCGTAATGCTTCGTAAGCTCAGGGCGTTCAACGCAAGCCGTGGCAAGGTCTTTATTTCTCTCTCTTTCATCTCCCTTTTTCTTGCAATGAAACAACTTGTGCTGAACTTTTTATAGAAAGCCAAAGTAATGTTCCCAAGCTTCGGATGATGTAAGAAACGACTTTAGGGCACGAAAGTGTGTTAATGTGACTAGACGGGGTCAAGAGAAAGAAGACCGAAAGAGAAATTTGAAAAACTTGACCATTATTCATCACGACTCGGCCATTGTGAGAAGAGGGGGGGGCGAAAAAAACACCAAGACCAAACAGCTCGGGTTACTACATCATGAAAACAGCCCAGCATTAAAAATTCATGCAGGGATTTTTCAGACATTTTTGGTGGAAAGGCCGGATCACTGTGACCTAGATCCAACAATTCGGCTCCGGTCTGATATTGGGAAATAGCGCCGCAGGTATCAGTGCAGAAGTGGACGGCAAAACGTAATTGTCGACTAAAAAAATACGAGTGATAGTGGCATTTGAAGTGTCAAATTAAACATATATGGCCCTATACGGCCCACTCCAACTGATTATACAAGATTCAAGTTTATTTATATACTGTAAAAAAAATATGATCAATAAGTTATGACAACATATGTTTATACATTGCTTTAACTCATAAAAAATAAGTTAAGCAATTTTCAACTTTTTTCAAGTTATACAAGTCTCAACTCATTTTTTAAGTCAATTTAATGTAATTTAAGTTGAAATGACTTAAACATCCAAGTTGATTGAACTTAAAAAATGTAAGGCAGCAACCTTTTTTTACAGTGTATAGTGCTTTTCACAATACATATTGTATCAAAGCAGCTTTACAGAAAATGCTTTTTTCAGTGCTTTTAACAATTAATAAATATTCTGTTATCAGCCAGAGATGAGTGTCAAAGTAATGCCCATGTGGCAGAAATATACAGCTAAAATTTTATATATGTAATGTTAATAGTTAATGTCATTTATTCAGGTAAGCAGACACAACAAACGTGTTAGGCAGCAATTACAACTTGTGCTCATAATGATTACTATATCAGAATAATGTTACAATATAAAGATAATATTTGATAGTTTTGTATGTAAATCCAAAGTTGTTATATAGCTGGCAATGCACTCAAAATGTTTTAATTCAACTTATTGTACAAGATGCACTCAATACACTCCACTCTGATTTATTGTACAGGATGGTATCTATAGTGGTCCGGTGTTCCCTAAACCCTCAGGCGAAGTCCCAATCATCCCCCTGACCGTCATTAAGAACTGTCAGTGTGCCTGGAGAGGGAGTGTAGATAAATTTCAGATAGTGTCAATTGCAGATGAAAGATGCTAGGGGTGTCATGCTTGACTAGCTTCTGTTCAACAAAGTCCCATCTCTCACAGCCCCCCCCCCCCCCCCCCCATACACTTCCAGAGGCAACAGCGGCAGAGACCTCAAGCAGGCGCCCCCAGTTCGCTCACCCAAAACACCCCCCCCCAAACACCCGCCCCTCCCTTTCCTGCTTACCTTGGCTAAGCCGCTTTGCATGTTGATTGGGGGAGGACTAATCCAGTTTGCAGCTGTCGTAGACCAATGATGAATCACCTTTCCGTCATTCGGCCGGGAGGAGGGAAGACCTGGAAGGAGGAAACAACGGTGGAGGGGTTGAGCCTACAGACAATGTGCCTCTCTGTTCCACCGACTCCTCTCTTCCCATTCTGCGTGAGAATAACAAAAATGTTTTCTCAGACAACGTCTATTGTGTCACGGATGGCTCTTTACAGAGACACTGAGCTGAAATAACAAGGAGCGATATTGTTTTTAGGGTCCTGGCAGGTGGAAGGAAAGACAGAAAGAAAAAGAAAGAAAGACAGAAAGAAAGAAAGAAAAAGAGAGAGGGAGGGTGAAAAACACTGTTTGACAGATGGTTGAGGTCCGTCCAGTTTCAGGTAAGAGGGAGATTTGATTTGCTGCCAGCAGCATCACTGAAAAGCAACCACTTGTTTAGCAAAGTGCACCGGTTTTCAGCGTTGAAACGCTCAGAACTTCTGGAGAAAGTGTCTGGAAGTTTTTGCAAACTGCTGGAAGTGTGAAAGAAACAGGACAGAGGGATTTAGGAGTGTCAGAAAAGGAAAACATTTGACAAATACGGTTTGTGTCAGAAACTGACGTTATTTTTAAAAGCAAGTCAAGTTTTAACATCTCCATGGCATGGATTATTTTTCCCTTGTTTTAACTGCGACCAGCTGTAACGGATATTTTATAGCCGATCAAGAAAAAGAGGTATGATAATCTACGCTGATAAAACGTTTCTTGTTTCCTCCTCTTTGTTATTCATAAAAATCCAAATGTTTGTTGATAGCAGGGACACGACCATTCCTAATTGATTCTGGCAGAGCGGCACGCAAGGCATAATGTTTTTGGCGCAATTAGCGCAATAATGCTTTTCTGAAGACTGATGTGTGTTTTAGTTTTGCGGCCACGCTCACATCACACACAAACACCCGTAACATACATCCGACCGCAGACGCACACTGGCCTGACCTTCCATTTGCTATGCATAATAAAATCCCGCGAGTGCTGCGATGGAGCCAGTAGAATAATGTTTTCAGTGGCGTGGCCCTCGGTACATAAACAAAGAAACAATTAAGACGCTCGCCAGAGCAAACAGCATGCTTTAGTGAACTCTTCAGTCGCTCTCGTTGAGGTTTGAGGCCTCGCAATCACACATCTCTCTCACACGGCTCCGGCTCTTGCTGCTTCAGATCAGAGATCGCTGGGGGAAATGAACGTATGAAAATTGCAGCGTGCGCTAAGGGGCCAATGGTGGTTAACTTTTAATGCCTAAAATGAGAAAGTCAATCAATCATCAGATGTCTCATTAATTGTTAAATTTGTGTCAAATGTCATTTGATGTGCCTCAGGGGAAGGTCCTTGTTAAGCGTATTTCTCTGGAGAGCTGCTGGAATGTTCTTGTTTAATGTAGTTTTTTTAAATGATAATAATAATTATTCGTATTATTATTATCATCATTATTTTTTGCTGTCATTTTGTAATTGTATGTTGTTCATAATGTATAGCTAAAATGGGGAAAAAAATATTCTACTTAAAAATAATTGCCAATAATGTGGTTAGACATATTTGTATGTATTAGCCTATATGTTTTAATTTTAAAAGTGTATTATTTAATTGTTTTTTTAGTAAATGCAGTTCATTAATATTTATTTTAGTGAGCACTCATATTTCAGATGTCCTGTTGATTAGTTTGAGTGTGTGTGTGTGTGTGTGTGTGGGCGTGTGTCATTCAATAGCATGTGACTGTCTGTGTGTTTCTTCCTCTCAGGTCTATGGAAATGCAGGATCTAGCTAGTCCACACAGCCGAGTAAGTGGAAGCAGTGAGTCCCCGAACGGTCCCAACATCGACAACTCACATATAAATAACAATTCCATGACACCAAATGGCACTGAAGGTACGTCTTCTCAGCATCCCGTTGGTCTTATACCTTCATTACTGTGCTACAGCACACTGTTTTTAACATGCACATTCCCTTTATATAGCATTTATGCTCTTGTGAAAAGTTAGATCTGTGTTAAACATCTAATATATTTTGCTCTGATGGATATGCAATATGTTTGCCATGTCTTTCCATTTATAGGCTATACTCCAATTTAGCTATTGTAATCTGGTCAAACATTAACATTCTTAATAATTAATATATGTGAATCTGTTTCCCTGACCTCAACTTTATTGCTGTAATATTTTAATTCAAAATTTTTAAATAAATTCTTCTTTATGCAACAGTGCACTTTTAGGTGCACTATATAAACTGAAGATCTTTCTGTGTTTTCACAGATCATGTTACAGCCCATAAGAATTTTATTCAGCTCTGAAGTAGTTTACATAATGTAATCTTGACTGTGGTTTTTCTCCATTTCTGTAGTGATAAGCCCCAACCTGTGACAGTGCAGATTGTCATGTGTCCTGTCCCATTCTTTCTCCCTATAGGTGATAACATCACTATGCTTACCACAGCTGACTGGTTGTTAAGTTCTAGTTCACAGTCCGCTGCAGGTTTGTGCAGTTCTGGCGAAACAATGAAAGGACAATACTTGGCGTCATATGTGAAACTACACACGCTTTATAGTCATTTCACTCTGAGGCAATCCTAACATTTCAAATCTGATTACATTCACGAATGTGAAAAGCCAATTTGATGTGCTCACATCTCTTCAACTATTGTGCCTTTCATTTGGACTCTTGTTTGGCATTCTGTGTTGTGTTATGGTGAATCTGTTGAAAGCATGGTTTGAGACTTTTTGGCTTTGATTCCA
Organism: Squalius cephalus; assembly: GCF_949319135.1. Lineage (NCBI taxonomy): Eukaryota > Metazoa > Chordata > Actinopteri > Cypriniformes > Leuciscidae > Squalius > Squalius cephalus. Next base: position 15,522,331 of record NC_137146.1, on the reverse strand, counting down.
TTCTGTCAATGAATGGTAAAGCTGTGGGCACGCGTAATGTGCGTTTAGCTTTTTTATTTGATGTTCTGCAGGACGGTTTTATGGTTATGTGTGGTATGTGATAAGACTTGACTGCACTAGTTTCTGCATGTGCCGTGCCACTATTTTCCCGTATCCCTTCGAGAAGGAGGGGTGGGGGGAGCGTTGGTACGTATTCAAACCGCTCCCCATCGACATGTGTTCCTTTGAGGGAGAGCATAGCTGCAACATGTTCGACATGACAAGCTGATGGCTACCTCAGACATGAGGGATTTCAGTGGGCATGACTCTGTACCCACATAGAGAATTTTGTTTTCATAAATGTAAACCTGCACCCCACCCCCTCCTGAGACAGAGATGGATTCATTTCAAAGATCCGGGCCTGTCTAAACGCTGTGAAATCGTCTCCCGGTTGCCCTCATTGTATTTCGAGCGGTTGGGTCAAACACTTTTTTTGTACACCATGCATTGCCTTGACATATCAATTATGCTGCACGTCCATGCATTCCACAGTTTATTCCTGCCATTAAATTCCACCTTTTTTTGCCTGTTTTCCCTTGATGCTACATAAAACCCTTCCGGTAAGAAATCAAGTGACTAACCCTTTAGAATAGATCAGTTGGCATTAAATAAAAGGTCAATTTTCAATGTAGAAAAAGTAATACTCTTAATAATAATAAGAAAAAACAACAACCATATGTATACTGTCTTTCAAAAGTTTGGGGTTGGGAAGATTTTAGTGTTTGTAAGTCTCCAATGCTCACCTAGGCTGCAGTAAATTTAAAATATAATTTTTAGTCATTTTAAAATATTCAGCAGCCATTAGTCGAGTCTTCAGTGTCACATAATATGCTGATTTGCTGCACAAGAAACATTTTTTATGTTATTATTTTATTATTATGTTGAAGACAGTTGTGCGGCTTAGTCATTTTTTGGGAACTTTGATAAATGTTTTAGAAAGTTCAAAAGAACAGCATTAATTGGAAATAAAAATATTTTGTTTGAATTTCTTTCCAAAAAAAAAAAAAAAGAAAGAAAAGAAAACGTATTGACCCCAAACTTTTGAACATTGTTTCATGTCATTCTGTCAGAAGTAGATTGGAGAGGTTTATGCATTTAAATAAGACTGTTGTCCTTAAATCAACACCAGAGCTGTGTGTATTGGAAGGGAATTGTCCTTGTCTTATTTGTAGAAGAGATTAGCTTTAATTGTTGGCCTCTCCTCTGAGGTAGCTAGGATAGAACTGTCGAAACCTGAAAGCTCTATTATCATCTCAATAGAAACCCCAGTTCATTACACCCTTACAAAACCCAACCTCCTAATGATCCTTTCACATTGTAAGCCAATGAAACCATCTGGATGAGCACTTTGACATTTACAGAAGTTTGTTTTTCTGCTATGCTTTAAATTTGCACATTACCTTGAGATTAAGTATGTTGATTTTACAAGCAGAGAGGCATTTGCCTGTAGTGTGACTGACAACAGATAGTGCTTGGTAGTGCTGTGCCACAAATGCTCTGCTTTCCTTCTGTTTGCAGTTAAAACAGAGCCAATGAGCAGCAGCGAAATCGCCACCTCTGTAGCAGACGGCTCTCTAGACAGCTTCTCAGGATCAGGTACGACACGCACACACTCAAAGCTGTAGAGCTGACTGGTGGGAGATGATCCCAGAGATGGGTTACTGATAAGCAGAGGCCCAGGAAGTGTCCCTGTGGCTTGGGCTCTAGTAGCATGAGGCTCTGTCTCAGTTCCCATGCCAACAGGTGTTGAGTTATGACCCTCCCAGCCCCCTTCTCGGCCCTAATCGAGTGACACCCCGTCCCCATGGCCCTCACACTTTTAGTTGCATGCTTCAAAACTAAGTCTCCTAAATTGTGAAATGTCTTTCTAAACCGCAGAACTTTGAACCAGATTTAATTTCGATAACTGTGAGACGTGAAGTGTAAATTGATTGATGTTTTTACTCTATTTCTAAGAAACTTAACTGAACATTTTGGAGCTAAAAAAAAACAGCTCGCTTGCACCGTGTCAAAAACGTTATACTCTCAATGGTCTATTTTCAAACTTGCGCATACAAATTTAGATAGATCTACTCCATGTTATAGACTCCTCACATTACTTACTAAGCAAATGCAAAAACTCTTCATGGAGTATTACATTCCTGCTAATTTGTCTTATTTCCCTACCTATTTGACTAAGTACCTGATACCTTTATGTTAGACTCATATAAATCATGGCTCGGACTTCTATCTCTGAGAATATGAATGAAATGAAGTCATTTGAGACTGTTTTATACTCAGGGGATGCAGTTGAGCAGAGGTTTGGTGTTTGCCCAGACCAGGTGCTGAAGTGTGGTGGAAAAGGCCCCGTATTCAGGGCACTGAGAATACAGTTACATTGAGCAAGAGCTACTTAACTAGACCTTACTTTAGATGTCACAGACAATTATTCACAAAAGGCAAGATAAGCACAATATTCGTAATACCTTCACCCCAAAGAAAGACATCCAAACCCTACAAATGGGAATGCACAAAGGACCTAGGCTGATATCTAGCAATCTATAAATGGCAATAGCCAGCTTAATAATATTATTAGATTATAAAAATTAAAAAAAAAAAAAATATTATAAATTTTTTGATTATAAAAAAAATTATAATAAAATAAAAAAATGAATACTTACAATGAATACTTACAATTAAAAGTTTCTTTATATATTGTTTTATTATAATTGCTGTTGTTGTTGTTGTTGTTGTTAAACATAAATTAATAATAATAATAATAATAATAATAAATTATTTAGAAAATGACATTTATTTTATGTTTATTTATTTGTATTTTAGTGTCACTTATATTACAGTATTAAATTAAACAATAAAAAATAATCTTCTATAATAAAAAATAATTGTGTTATATAATGTATTACTGTAATAATAATAAATTATTTAGTTATGATTTGAAATCCAATATTTGATATAAAGGTTTTTTTCATGTTATATTGTTTGCCGTGAAAGGTGCCTTTTAAGGGCATTACAGTTTGAGCGCAAGTTCCCAGACTTAAGCCATGCATTCACTGGCACATCAAAAGATCTCATGTTGCTCTGTGGTGTTTGTGTGAGTTAACTGAATGGCCCTCCACACCATCATTAAGGGCTGGGAACCACAGGGCCGGTATGTGTCTAATGAAGGCTCCTTATGTGTACTACTTACCTGCAATCAGGCCTGATGATTTCTCATTGTACAGTCCACTTTAAACCCTCCAGTGTGCACAGCTATACATCATTCCCAGCTCTGTGTGTGTGCGTGTTTGTGGACACTAGGCCTTTCCATCCTGTGTAGTTTTTTTTTTTTTTTTTATGTATACAAGTCAGCAGAAAAACGCTCCCATATTACCTGATTATTTTACTTCGTTATTGCTCTTAATTTATCAACCTAAAATAAGGTTAGTGAAATAAATAGTGTAATGCAATGTAATTACTGTTTCCTTGGATTCCAGAAGTTCTGTTGGCAAAGAATAATATTTGCCTTATTTTTTAATGCTTGAATGTGCTTGCCTCTTTTCTTTTTAACTCTCCACAGCCATTGGAACCAGTGGCTTCAGCCCAAGACAAACTCACCAGTTCTCTCCCCAGATTTACCCTTCCAAGTAAGGCTTCTTTTATTTTTCTTTAAAAAATAAGCAGCATCCAACTTCATTTGGGCCTTTAATTAGATCCTTCTGCCAGATTCTGGACTCTCCGGCTGCTTTGTTTTCATTGATGTCTGCAGCTTGCATATTCCAAAATCTGTTGTAATTATTATCTTGCGAAAATTTCCCTTGTGATTTATTTTTCTTTCGCAATGTATATCAGCTGCTTAATGGCTAGATTTTTCTCCGTTTCACAGCTTGGCCAAATATTTATGATTAAGTAGCAGAATCACACAGAATTTGTCTTTGAGCAAATTTTACGATTTGGGCTTTTGGGTAAAACTACACGTCTCCCTTTTCTCTTACTTTGCTCTCAAATAGCAGACCCTATCCACACATTCTTCCGACTCCTTCCGCCCAAAATATGGCCGCGTACGGACAGACGCAATACACCACAGGAATGCAGCAGGCTGCTGCCTATGGCACGTACTCTCAGCCAGTCCAGCCCTATGGGATTCCAGCCTATGGTAACTCATTCAATTATTCTTTTCTATGCTTTAAAGGTTTTGGTTGGGCTTTGCTTTTCACTCAAATGAAGCAAATGAACTCCAACCCTTACAAAACATTTCTGGGTCACATTTTATATTAGGTGTCTTTAACTACTATGTACTTGCATCCAAAAAAAAAAACTACAATGTACTTATTGCATTGATGTTGTATTGCAAAACATTTGTGCTGCTATTGAGGTGGAATACGGATAAGTTTAGGGACAGGTTTGGTGGTGAAAGGGTGGGTTAAAAAAGAAAGGAAGGGTCAAAAGTGTAATCATACCTGTAATTACAGAAATTGATTACAGATGTAATTAAATGCAGGTAATTATAATAATAAAAATACTCTGTAAAAGGATGTATGTACATAATAAGTGCATTGTGTCAAATGATTAATTCAAATGTTAGTACATAGTAGTTAAATACACCTAATTTGAAGACCCATATATGGGACCCATTTCTGTATTTTCTGCCATACTCTAAAAATACAATACAATACATTGATATGGAATGATGGAAACTTTATTAAAAGGTGTGCAAATGTTTCAGAATTATTGGTCATTTTTTCAAATGTATTTTAATTTATTTATGGACAGTGATGGAAATTTGAACATCTTTATAAACATTTTCATGTTTTTTGTCAATTATGTCTAGTCTACTTAGCGAACATTACATTACCTAACTTTTTAAACCTTACTACCAGGTTTATTGTGCATACCTCACTTTTCAGATCTTTCCTTCCTTTGGTGAAAACAGGCCAATATTTAATGTTTCTTGGCTCCTTTGATGCATTTAATTAAACTGAAAGTCATAAAATGGGACGCAGTTTAGCATTTAGTTCAATACTTAGCATGTAGCTTTAAGATTCATTCTAAAACTTAGCTAACAATGTACTGATCACCAAGATTATGCTAACGCTTACCTCAGCCCTTAGTAGCTCCCTTTCCCACCTTCAGTCGAAACTTGGGACTCTGCTGACCTTTTGTTTTGCGTTTGCAGACTCAGTGACTCCTCCTGACAGTTGCTAATTTCATGCTAGTTCGACAGATATGGGAGATATAAAGATTTCAGTTCATCGTGCACACACTGAACCCAACTCAAGCTAGAAATGTTTTTCCAAGGGTTTTGAACGTTGTGAAACCTTTGCGAAAATATGCGCACAGATAATGTTGTTTAGGTAGAACAATCTTGAATATGCTCCCGAGAGTTCACATGTTTGTTTGAGTGGAAGCAAAACGCAAACCTTCATTGGGCCTGATTCAATCTAATCAAAAAACAGGTTTGTTTTAACTCCGACCAGCAAATTCTTGGAAATCTGTGCTGGGTTTGGCCCAAACTCTTCAATGCAAAGGTTGCTTGAACCATGGCCCTGTGCGAAACAAGCCACCATTATCTTTCATTCTTGATTGAAGTGGAAAGAGTAACACTGAGGATTGTGCATCATACTGCTCTGGTGTCACTAACTGATTTAGGTCCATTGTGGGCAGGCATCAAGACAGAGGGTGGATTGACCCAGGCCCAGTCTCCAGGCCAGAGTGGTTTCCTCAGCTACAGTTCCAGCTTCTCTACGCCTCAGACGGGACAAGCACCCTACAGTTACCAGATGCAAGGTCAGGATCACCCTCTTCTCTTTTCCCTTTTTGCTCTTCCCAATGGAGCGACAAAATAGAGCCGTGATTCCTCTCAGGCCCCCTTCAAAAGAGGACACAATTAATGGCAGACACGGACCAATTCATAACATCCCCGAGCAGATGGTTTTATTAGGTTGTAGTTGGACACAGTCTTTTTTGCGTTAAGCCTGAAGAGAAACAACACAGATGGGAAAAAAATCCCTTTTTCCTCTTTAAGACCAATCTTTTTCTCCTTCGCACTTGGCCATGTACATTCTCAAGTGCTCTCGTCTTTGAGGTCAGTTCATGGAAGTCACACTTACGTGCTGGGAATTAAACGTGCATCAAGCAAATTTCCTGCCACCCAGTGGTTTTTTGGGGGTTTTTTTCTGAGACATTGTCCCAGCTCCAAAGCCAACAGTCTTTTTCTGTCGTTCCATTTCTCCCGTCTTTCTCCCTCTAGTGTTTTCCTTCGGGCCTCCAACAGTTAGTGCTAGTTTGAGCTCTCTAATCTCCAAATAATGTGTGACAGTAGAAACATCTCCATGTTTTTGAAATCTCTCCAGAGCATCTCACAATAAATAATGTGACATATGTGGTCTGTGGAAGCTTCTTTTCCATGCCTCATAAGTAGAAACTTTCTGTTTCTGCTGATGCTGCTTCAACACTAGGGTTGTAAGTGTTACCCTGTTCCGACCGCAGAAGTTTAAAGGCCTGTTCACACCGTTCAAGTCCAATAAGACTAAATGTCATGAAAGTATAGAACCCAAAGTGTGCATCAAATCTATTCACAAGGTGTCTGATACCAAATCTGAGACATTTTTGGAATAATTTTGGGAATAAGGACCTTGTTTAGCAACCAGATGATAAAAAAAAAATCAACCTAGTTGTCAAATAAAAGCACTTGAATGCTCATTGCAATAGGATATTTTGGACTTAGGAGTTTGTAGAGATGTTTTGTTTCATTTAAAAATGTTATGTTAAAGGGATGGTTCAGAGCCAAACACCCACCCAGAAGCCTTTTTTCCCTTGGTCGAACATTATTAAAGTTACAGCTTATTTAGAGATATCAGCTGAATGGCTTAGTGCAGGCGCTAATGGATCCAAGGATGTATCTCGTAAATTACCCCACTAATAATGCCTAGAATGGTACCAAACTTATACAGTAGTACAAATAGGTTCTGTACTTATAAAACTAGGCATTGAAAAATTTGTAAGTACATCAGGAGTTTATTTAAATAACACTTGCCTGATGGCTTATGCTACCGCTAACCCGGACGTCGAGGTCACTTCCGTTATTTGGGAAAAGCACGTAAAAGTCCTGGTAGAAAGCGATGCATATCAGTGGGTGGGTTGTGGGAAAGGGGAAAAATTGTAAAAACAAGGAGTATTGTTAAACTCTTTATGTATGTGATACATCACTTTGTTCTTCCTTCAATAAAAAAAATTAAAAAATAAAAAGAAAGCGATGCATAAGGATGTAGAGTAAAAATTTGGTATGAATAATTCTCAAAGGAATAGTTAACCCAAATATTTAAATTATGCCATAATTTATTCACCCTTGTGTCATTCCAAACCGGATGATCATCTTCACGCAGCTCTTTTCCAAATATAAGACCATGTCTTTCAAAATTCTTCAAAATTCCTTTTTCCCTTTTCCTTTCAAAGCCCATTCAGCCATAAACACATTAGCCACTAACTGCAAGAGCAGATGACAGATGACCATTAACCAGGCCAGTCTGTCTCTATTGGCTTCCTCTCTGTGCCTCATCGATTAGGCAGGTCTGGACTCAGAGGAAAAGTCTCAACACGGTAGCCAAATGTAGACCCCCCATTATACGATATACCAACTGCTGTCCCATAACCCTAGTAGAGCGAGCCTGCACCCAGCTGTCAGAGGGAATACAATTAAATTAATGTTTTTACAGTGCTCTTTCATGTCTAATGGAACAGCACTGGCTTTCTCTGATCATGATCCAGAAATGTAACACAGAAGAACCTTCCTGGCTTAAAATGATGAGGTCTGGAGTGGTCACATATTGTGGGATTATCATAAATATCACAAAATAGTGCGATAATATGGTAATTTGAACACTCTGACAGTATCAAAATTCGGGTGTCAGTGATCAGGCTTTTGTTCAATTTTATGGAAATAAAACAAATATATTGACTTGTAAAGCTACTTCTTGTGATGTCAATTACATTATTTACCGTTATGCCAAAAATGTATAATTATTGTGTTTGTCAGTAGATATTGTGATTATTTCCTTTGATTCATTAATCTGGATATCAAGTAATTTTATATATACTGTACACTACTGTTTTAGATCAGTAAGATTTTTTCATGTTTTCAAAATCAGTCTCTTCTACTCACCAAGGCTGCATTTATTTGATCCAAAATACAGTAAAAAAATGAAATATTTGTTTTACAATTTAAAATAACTCTTTTCTATTTGAATATATTTGAAAATGCAATTTATTCATGTGACGCAATGCTGAATTTTCAGCATCATAACTCCAGTCTTCAGTGTCACATTATCCTTCAAAAATCTTTCTAATATAGCTAATTTGCTGCTCAAGAAACATTTATTATTATTCAAGAAATCATTCAGTGTTGATTTTTTTTTTTTTTTTTTTTTTAGGATTCTTTGATGAACAGAAAGTTATAAAGAACAGCATTTATTTGAAATAGAAAGCTTTTGTAACATTATACACTACCATCCAGAAGTTTGGGGTCAGTGAGATATTTTTTTTAGAAAGAAATCAAAGAAATGAATACTTTTATTCAGCAAAGATGCATTAAATTGATCAAAAGTTACATTAAAGGCATTTTAGATAAATGCTGTCCTTCTGAACTTTCTGTTCATCAAAGAATTCTGAAAAAAATTGTACACAACTGTTTTCAACATTGATATTAATAATAATATTTCTTGAGCAGCAAATCAGCATATTAGAATGATTTCTGATGGATCATGTGACACTGAAGAATTGAGTAATGATGCTGAAAATTCAGCTTTGATCACAGGAAGAAATTACATTTTAAAATATATTCAAATTTTTTAACTTTAAAAAAATATATTTCACAATATTACTGTTTTTGCTGTATTTTGGATCAAATAAATACAGCCTTGGTGAGCAGAAGAGACTTATTTTAAAACATGTACTGTATATAGGAGCTTTATTGCTTTAATACAGATAAAAAGTTTTTGAATTAATCTAAATAAAAATAAATATACTGATTTACATATGATCTTACATTAATAAATATAAATACATATTTTTTGTCTGAATTAATCTGAATATAAATAAATGAAACCTAAAAGCATGAGCTTTAATTAATACATTTTCTGTAATTTAGCTGAGCTTTAATTCGCTCTATGACATCTATGAATCTTCTTGACAGCATTTCACTGTTTTTGAAACTCAATTTTCCAGTTTCACACCTGTTTGAGCTTTGCTTCCTTTTTCATAAACATAACGGCTCTTAAGCAAGAGTAGAGCGAGAGAGGGGCATGTCTCGCTGATTTTTTCACTAAAAGTAGATGATAATTACAGCAACAATTGTGCCTCCCTCCATTCTGCACACCGTGTGAGAGGAGCAGCAGACTGCTTTTTAAAGAAGCCCATCTGGACTTGATCGCATGCTCCCTAGAGAGGCCTACAAAACTTCTGCTACAAATATTGTGCACTGATGATAGACATAGCCCATGGCAAGAGGACTGATCAAGCACAGCAAATGGACTCCCAATTGGAGAGGCCATAAGGAGAGCCAGTGTCTCGTCTTGAGTGAACTAACTGGAGCAAGACAGAGCGGAGAAGGGGGAGGAATGGGGGAGTTTTTTTGCCCCTGGGAAAAACCAGGCCTCTCCCCAGCATGGAGTCATTCTTTTGGGACCGGAGGGGGTCTTGCTTGGCTTTTATGTGGCTCCGGACTCTCTCTGGAGTCAACTGCTTTCCTACGAGTCCTGGCTTTTATGACTTTTTGAACTGTGGATTTAGCTAATTTGTTGTGCAATGGGAGTTTGATGCGTCTCGCTTTAAATGACGGCCTGAGTCTGGAGAGGAAGTCAACAGCTTTTAGAGCACCTCTTGCTGTTATTTAACAGAAAAAAAGAAGAAGAAAAAACTGGAACAAAAGAAACAAACTTGCTGGTTGAGCCAGACAGTAGTCCACAAGTAAAGCTGTTGTATGTTTGTTATAGTCTGAAGCCCCCCCCCCCACCCCCCACCCACATTTTCCAGAAGATGAAAGACTGTGCTTCTGTTTTTTTTTTTTGTTGTTGATAGCTTCTGTACAGTTACCCTTTTATTTAAACACATTGAGTTAATTTTGTGCCCATTTCATGTTGTGAATGCTGTAAAAGAGATAACTGATGACTCCAAGGTTACCCACAACTCTTAGCAGCAGGTTGTGTTCATTAGTTTATCGGCAGGTTATGTTAGTTTGCAAAAGAAAACTTCTGGGAAAATGTGCTAAAACTGATTAAAAGGAATATCCAGGTTCAATACATGATAAGCAGTCCCTTTTTTTCTGTAAAGAAACTTTGAGGTTAATGAGACGCTTACAATGGAAGTGAAGGGTTCCCGTTTCTGTAGGATTTAAAATAAATAAGAAGCTTTTACTTCTTCTGTTGAAACCTGTGAATCTCTTCAGCTGTAAAGTTGTTATCATTTCTACAGTAGGGTTGTTAGAATTCACTAAAACTAAAACTATTAAAATTGTTTTTGTTAATTGAAATAATCATGAAATAAAACAAAACTTGAAAATTAGAGATGTTGCCTTTGCAAATAACTGTGATAAAATAAGTTTAATTTGAAGTACTACAATTTGTAAAACTAAAACTTGATTGAAAGCTAAATAGAAATTTAAGAAAAACTAATAAAAATGACAAAACAACATACAAAATAACAAATATATATATATATATATAATGAAAATGAAAATATTACAGCATACAGCATAACACTGTTCTATGGTCATTTGGGGGGTTTTGGGTTATGTTGTCGTGATTAGTAAGCAATTTACAGAAATCACTTGCATCTTATGGCTATACTATTGAAACAGTGAGTATTTTAATGTTTACAAATTGGCCCTATTCACTTCCATTATAAGTGCCTCACTGTAACTCAGGGTGACAATTCTAAATAATTTTCTGTTGATTGAGCTTAACTTGTACTGAACCCAGAATACCCCCCCTTGAGAATTTCAATGTGATTTGAGTACTTTGACTCCAAGAAACACCTCGAAACACAACGTACCTCCAGGCTGTCCCGGCCCCTATAACTCATGTCATGTATGTTATTAAGTCATTAGATGCTATCTCTCCATAGAGAGATTTAATTACCCAGAAGGTGCTTCTTTGAGCAGCTTGAAAAGAAGACAGATATGCATATTTATTGAGGCAGGATGTCAGGTAAGAAAGACCTCCCATCTCCCTCCCCCTCGGTCACAACAGTGGCACTGTGTCTGTCATTGTAAAGGTAGCGATGGATGAAATAATAGACCCAACCCCCTTTCCTCTTTCTTTCCGACCATCAGCAAAGATCCAATCACTGATATGGAGAGAGAAAAGATAGAGCCACTGTTATATCCCACCCACCAACACACACACACACATACACAATCCCTCATGCCCCTATAGTACCTGCAAGGCTTTGTCTTTAGGTCATGCTTGGCTCAGCCCCCATCTTCAATTTAAAAATGTCATTTATTTTGAGCGATGTCTTTTACATCAGTTGCAAACAAAGGCTGTGTCTACACTAATCTGGATACATTTGAAAAGCATAATTATCTCTAAGTTTTGGCTCTCTGTCCACACTGAGGCAGAGTTTTTGTCCTGCAAAAGGACGAAGATGCTTTTTGAAGACACTTTCCCAAGTGCATAACTTTGAAAACACCATTTTTACATTGTAGTGTGGATTGTGCAAAACGGTGACGCATGCTTGTACCGGTATAGGCCAATTCACACCACACAGAAAACTGCCAACAAACAAGTTGACCGTTGGATTTAGAATTTTATGAAAAATAACTGTCCCCTTCAACAGGACAGATCTGACAAACCCCAAAAATGTGTTTTTTTGCAGTTTGTCTGTGCGGTGTGAATTGGCCTTATGTCTCTGCTGTGTTCTATTCAGTTTCAGTGTTGCTAATGATACATTTCACTTTGTACAATCTTCATATGACATTTCTGCGAATATGGAAGAAGATTTACACAATTGCATTTTAGACCATAAGGCAATAGAGTGCAACCTTGACGCATTAGTAAGTGGTGGGATATTTTACTAATAAAATGACTGTGCCAAAAGAATAGAGAACTTTAATATGTCTTGTCTCTTTGTCTCATCTCAGTGAGATTTTATTATGTTTTATGCATGCACAGTGATATGATTTAAAGGGATAGTTCACCCTAAAATGAAAATTCTGTCATCATTTACTCACCCTCAAGTTGTTCCAAACCTGTATGAATTTCTTTCCTCTGCTGAACACAAAAGAAGATATTTTGACCATTGTTGGTAACCAAACAGTTGATGGGCCACATTGACTTCTGTAGTATTTTTTTTTCCCCATAATATGTTACCCATATTCTTCAAAATATCTTATTTTGTGTTCAGCAGAAGAAAGTAATCCATAAAGATTTGGAACAACTTGAGGGTGAGTAAATTATGACAGAATTTTAATTTTTAGGTGAACTATCCCTTTAAGTGTTTTTCGATGTTTCAGTATGGACGAGAAACTTTTGGAGAGCGTGATTGGACAAAGAACATTTTAAAACGAAAACACTGTTTTCAAAAGTATCCTGATTAATGTAGACATCGCCAGAGCCTCATTTGATTCAGTCTTTCTGTGTGTTTTGCATTGTGATTTCTCACCATTATGTCTCTTTCTCTTGTAGGAGGCAGTTTTACAACAACTTCAGGGCTGTACGCTGGAAGCAATTCCCTCACAAACTCAACTGGATTTAATAGTACACAACAGGTAGCTGTAATTGAATTTCTATCTCTGACTATCTAGTCTGTAGCACACGTTGAAATTGTATTTCCTCCATTTGGCACATGTGCTCTGTATTTTTTTTCCTTCCTCCTGTAAGTCTTTATAGAACATGTGTACGCTCGCATATTACTCACATGATATGAATCACTCTAAATGTCTCGACCACTGTACGCAAGGATTACCTCTTGCTCTTTTCGCGTATGAATTATGCCACGAGCAGAGGGGAAAAAAAGTGAAGACAGATCGCTGTCCAGATGTAGCACACAGGAGACATATGTTCACATTTACGTTTTGGAATCTGCGCTGTAAAGTAGCAGCGTTGTGTGCTGCTATCTCACATTACCGCCTTGATGTCTTTCTGCAGGACTACCCCTCCTACCCAGCTTTTGGCCAGACTCAGTATGCGCAGTATTACAACAGTAGCCCCTACACCTCTCCATACATGACCAGTAACAACACCAGCCCCACCACACCCTCCACCACTGCCACCTACACCCTACAGGAACCTCCATCAGCGATCACCAGCCAGGCCCTCTCAGAGCCGCCGGCAGGTAAGAGAGTTCAGTTTGGGATAAAAAAAAAAGTCCTAAAAGTTGCTGCAAAGACAAGATGTGATTGGCTGATTTTGAAACACTAAACACTGGTGGTGCACTAAAATAAGTCCATAAATGTACTGGAATTCCCCGCAATGATTTTTCAAAAAACATTTTCCTGTATTTTGAATTACACATTGGCCCGGTTTCACAGACAGGGCTTAGATTAAGCCAGGATTAGGCTATAGTTCAATTAGGGCATTTAAGTAGCTTTTATAAATGTGCCTTAGAAAAAAAACATTACTGATCTGCATTTTGAGACAAAACATTGGCACTGATATATTTTAAGATGTGTCAGTGCAAGTTGCTTTCCGTTAAGACAGCTCAAACATGCATTTTAGTATGGGACTAGCTTAAGCCTCGTCTATGAAACCGGAGATTAAAGGAAAAGTTTTGCCAGAAAATTGCCAGTACTTTTCCACTTTTCTATGTTTTTACTTACAATGTGACACTTCTGTAGCTTATCACTGTATCTTAATATCAGTATTGTTGTGAGTACATTTAGATTACCTGTGCTGTCATCTAAGTTAATCTTTGAAAATGATTTAAAAAAAATTTAATATCTCATTTTTTTAAATAATTTTATACATTTATATTTCATAAAAATATATTATAATATTATATATTTATAATAAATTGTATTTTTATAAATATATATTCATTATGATGATGTAGCATTTAAAATACTTAATTTTAGTTTTATTGTTTTAATTATTTTGCTCTGGAATGCTGCAAACGCAGACAGTCAGATACAAACGATGCAACATTTCAGATGTTGGACTATGTATCTGCACTATTGAAATGATGTTCAGCCAATCAAAGTCGAGGACCGAACTATTATAATATATATGCAGTATTTCATTCATGCCTTTATTTCCAAAAGCTTGTAAACCCAAAATTAAGAAACGATGATATAGTGCATAACACCCCCATTGCCATAACTAAAGCTGAAATGGTATCTAGGGTATAAGGAGATCAGATAAACAGCATGATATTAGAGCATGTGGGCAGCAGCTACAGATGAGGTAAACGGATCCAGCCACAATGTGAAGGTGAAAGCCTTTTTTATTTTCCTCTTTTGATATACTTTTTGCCTTTCTTTTTTCCTTGCAGGAGAGTACAGTACAATCCACAGTCCATCAACGCCCATTAAAGATTCAGAATCAGATCGATTGCGCCGAGCTTCGGATGGAAAGTCACGTGGCCGGGGAAGGAGGAACAATAACCCGTCCCCACCTCCTGACTCTGACCTTGAGGTATTGGACCACTGCCGCTCTCTCAGTGTATCTGACTGGAAAGGCAGTGATAGAATTCATTACCATCCAGATACTTTTGATAATCCAGAAGTGTCAGTTCTCTGCTTTACCTTAAAAACAATGCATCGACATGTTTAAAGTGTGCTTTTACATGCTCAATTTTACATGTTACAACATGTAAATGCCCTAAACAGAGTTTTTTTCTGGTGAAAGCTTTGTTTTGCATGCTTCGCTTTGCATGCAAACACCTTAATAGGCATTCTGTCGGTTTATTTAGTGTGCACATCACATGTTTCGACATGAAGACTAAAGAAAAACCAGATCATTTCAAATCTCTTATAAACAGTTTTCTTGCATGGTTAAGTTTTTATAATGAACAGATTTCGGATAATTGTCAGCATTAAGTTGTGCGTGTCAAAACACTTGGAGCTCAAAATTAGAATTCAAATTGGTTTTGAATCATGTAGAAATGCATTATTTATATCTTGGTCATATTTGAGCTGCACAGTTCAGATCATGGGTCGTGGGCTTTTCATTAACATGATCTGAATCTCAGGAACGTTTCGGCCCCATTAGCAAGCTGACATCATAGCATGTTAACAAATCTAGTTAATTAGTTTGTTGGTATCGATTGTGTTAATGCATCAGGGGCAGGGGATGGATGGATGGTCCGGTGGTGGTTCTTCCCGCAGTTGCGGGGTGCTATGGTGACCATCAGGGCTGTGTATCTACCATTCCCAGGGCACATGAATCCATGCACCCTTCTTATTGACAATCAGATCATCTTGCATGCTGAGTGAGCCATTGATTTTGCTCTTTCTTTTCTCAGCGCGTGTTCATTTGGGACTTGGATGAAACAATCATCGTTTTCCATTCCTTGCTCACAGGATCTTACGCCAACAGATTCGGAAGGGTAAGTGATGTATTTTGAATGCAAACACAGGCAAATATTGCGGCAAAGTTTAGAAAAATACACAGAAAAGGGGTCTGTTTGGGTACAGCGTCCAGCTTCGAGGAACTCAGAGTTCAGAGTAATTGTTTCTTTTTTTAATATGATCGTCGAGGCCTCGCAGGCATTCAGCTCGGCCCGCAGCTGTCTGAGTTATGTGGCTGGTACAGGCATGGATTACAAACCAGTTGCACCGAGAATGTCCATTGACACTTCTTAAGGGTTTTTTGTCCTTCAGAAATGTTTCATTGTTAGGTTTAATTAAGTGTTTGCCGAAACCACCCTTTAAGTGAGGTTAATGTATTATAGCAAAGTTGATGAAGAAACATGTTTTCAAAAATTCCCTATATATGTTTTTGAAAGAAGGCTGCATTTATTTGACTAAATATAGTTTTCTATTTGAATATATTTTAAAATGTCATTTATTCCTGTGATGGCAAAGCTGAATTTTCAGCATCTTTAACTCCAGTCATCAGCGTCGCATGATCCTTCAGAAATCATAATCTAACATGCTGATTTTCAGTTCAAGAAACATGGTGCTCTGAAAAGTTGTGCTGTTTAATATTTTTGTGGCAATTGCAATACATTTTTTAGGATTTTTTTAATTGCTAGAAAGTTCAGCATTTATTTGAAATATAAATATTTTGTAACATTATTTATGTCTTATGCTTCATTTTAAGGCATCTTTGCTGAATAAAAATATTAATTTCTTAAAAAAACAACCTACTGTCCCCAAACGTTTTGTAGTGTATATAAAGCATGTCATATTTTGTGTAATATATACAAAATGTAAATACAAAAATATGTATATATATTTGGTATGTTAAATCTAAATTTTGGAATAATTGTATTAATACATAATGACAAATTTAGCAGGTTCAAAAGGGTTATGAACATGCAATTAAGAACTAGTTTACTTCTGTGGTCATTGTATTTGTTATTTTAATATAAACCATCATAAGCTATATTTGAACTTTCAAAACAAACAATTTGGGAAATACGGCGATCTGAAATTCTCAGGCTTCGTCAATGATCTCATGCTTTTATTTTACTTGTGCAACTGCTCGTTTAATTCACCAGATTATATTTTGACAAAAATCGCGAAGTCTGGGTTCAACATGCGTGTGTTTTTAAACCCGCTTTGTGTCTGAAGAATGTAGAAAGCTGCTTCCTTGTTTGAGGGAATAAATCACAGACTTGGCATTTTTTGGCTGAGCTTCTTGAAGGGTTTTTTCTTTGTGGTGAGTGTAGATGACAGCAGCGCTCGGATGTCAGTGGAACGGGGCCCGGCGGCTGGTTTGTTCTCTTTGTTCCTCAGGCAGGGTGTTTGATGGGGGTGGTGTTTTGTTTTAAGGGTGAGGGAGCCCTGGCCCTCGACCCTGCACTGTTTATTTACTTTATCTTGGCTGAGCATGCTGGGTAAAGAAGCAAAACTCTGAGAGCGCCTCAACCGCATCCACTCTCTCTCTCACTCACACACACTTCAACTGAGCCTTTGGTCACCCCTCTGATTTAAGGTCTTTTTCCCAAACCGATCTTCATTTATAATTGAATGAACTTCTTCCTCTCTGCTCTAAAAATCTGATTACAAGTTGCCCTTTTCACGTGTTATAATTTCTGTCTACTGGGATTTGATTGGTCAGAGGAACATATTACAAGAATTTGAATGAAGAATTAGAGAATTAATTTCCAATTTTATGTTATTACTTTTAGACATACATATTGGAGTTTAAAATTAATTAATACTTTTACTCAGCAAGAATGCATCAAATTGAAAGACATTTATGATTTCTATTTCAAATAAAAGCTGATATTTTGAACTTTCTGTTCCTCAAAGAATCCTGAATAAAAATGTGTTGTGGTTTCCACAGAAATATTCAGCAACACACCTGTTTTCAACATTGATAGTAATAAGAATAAGCACCTCTGATTTTAAGGTCTTTTCCCCAAAATAACCTTCATTTATAATGTGACGGCGAGCCCCCATCATTCTTTCTCTTCCTCTCTGCTCTCGAAATCCGATTACGCGTTGCCCTTCTACCAGAAATATGCTTTTCCCATCTACCCTGCAACATTACAAACCGCATAATGCTCTCTTAAATCATATCAGCGCACTCATCTCAAACCCTTACATTAAAAACCAAGGTGCTTCACGTTTCTCCGATATGAGGCGTAGATGACATAAACAGAAAGAAAACCCAGCGAAATGCATTTCTTCCAGGGAGACCGTTGAGGAAGAGCTCTATAAATAGAGCCGTGTTGGAGAGCTCGCTGCTGTGGTTCTCAGTTATCCTAATTGGCATCAGGGCAGCTCGCTCCCATAAAGCTGATGGTTCGGGCCAGCTGTGTGGCCGTCAGACCCGGAGGGAAAGCTTGCGGGGTGAGGGGGTTTCGGAGGGGAGGACTTGGCGCCCGTCGGGTGGCGCTGATGTGTGGGGACAGGTGGCAGCGAGAGCAGAAGACCCTCTGGCACTCCGGCCTGCTTGTATTCTTAACTCTCCTGCTGAATGATTGTTTAGATTTAATTGGAGAGGATTCGTCGGGCCGGAGAAGTGCACTTTGCATACCTCTCACCACCAAACCTGCTTTTATTAACTTTCAGATACATACACAGGTGTTTATATTCAAGTCCACTGACTGGCAAGCTCAGAATAGATGGGAGGGGAGCAATATTGAGACGTGCTGTTTTAAAGCAACCCTTAACAAAGAATGGACCTATTTTAGATTAGGCTATATATTTCAAAGTGTTTTTCATAATTAAAAGTAACATGAGAGCAACTCGGTATATACAGTATAAATTATTGATCATTTTTTTCATTAACCCTCATGTTCTGTTTGGGAGTCTGAGAGACTCCATGACTCTTTTTATAGCTTAGAAAACATACTTAACGTTGGAGTATCAGGTTGATGACTTCCTGCACTCATGAGAACTGATTATAAACATAATTTTAACTTGCTAACATGCATCCAACGACCTCCATGAAATATATTACTTCAGTTCGGAGTCTCAGAGACCTCAGATATAAACAAAGAATAATTGCAATGGATTTTCACATGCAAAAAGGACCGTAGAAATGCATTCCTGCCAATTTAATTTGTTTTATTGGATTTTTCTGCAATGTGTTTTTCTCTCTCAAATCAAACAGACCCCAAATTGGAAGTTACAATTGTTACTATAATATATAAAAGCCATGTTTCACATTTAATCATTTCTGTCTAATTGTTTTTTGATTGGTCAGAGGAACATATTACAAGTATTTGATGGAAGAATTAGAGGTTTAATTTATTACATGTATATGTACATAATTGGAGTCTCTAAAACTCAGTCTGAGCAGAACATGAGGGTTAATTGTTTAAAATTAAAGTAGACTAACTTTAAAAAATGTGGGATCAGTAAGTTTAAAAAAAAAAAGAAATTAATAATTTCATTCAGCAAGAATGAATTAAATTGATAAAATGTATTAAATTTACTGTAAAGATATTTATGTTACAAAAAGATTTGTTTCAAATAAAAGCTGTTCCTTTGAACTTTCTATTTATCAAAAAAATCTGTTTTTTATTGTATCCATAAAAGTATTAAGCAGCTCAACTGATTTCAACATTGATAATAATAATAAAAAGCACCGAATCAGAATGATTTCTGAAGTATCATGTGACACTGAAGACTGGAGTAATGATGCTAATGTAATTAGCATGATGCTGAAAATTCAGCTTTGCATCACAGTAATATAAATTACATTTTAAAATACATTTACATTTTTAAATTACATTTTTAAATATATTCAAATAGAAAAGTTGTTTTAAATTGTAATAATATTTCACACTATTACTATTTTACTGTATTTTTTGATCATATAAATTAAGTGAGCATACGAGACTTATCTGTACCACCATATTATCTGTACCATCAAAAATATACAAATTTGTATATTTATTATACACAATTCTTGATACTCAAGTGTGTGAACACCAACTTAAAAGCCTCATCAGTATCTTTGCTGGTTCTGTTCTTCTTGTGTGGTTTCCCCTCCTGCTGTTCGCAGTTAAAACATTTTCATTGTGGAGTGTGATAAGTAATCAGTAAAAAGCTCAGCCGTTTCTTCAGGTGGCTTTAAGCTCTAATCCCTGTAGCAGAGCTCTCTGACTCAGCACGGCCATACAGACACTGGAATAAATCCCCTCCTTTGCTTTCCTCTCTCATTCGCACACTCGTTTTATCCTCTTAATGAACAACGGGATAGTGGCCTCCGATTAGAAAAATAAGCCCATGTGGAATGAAGATTACAAAAAGATGATTTTAAACTGAATGCTAAACGTCCGTTTAATAAACCCTGTGGCCTTGTTTTAGTCTTATAATACAGTTTCTCTTTGTCTCAACACTGTGTACTGTCACTTTAAATTCACTGACTCTTAAATATTTGCAGTTTAGTTAAGATAGCAATCAACCAGTATGTGTGTGTGTGTGTATATATATATATATATATATATATATATATATATATATATACAGTACTGTGCAAAAGTCTTAGGCATGTTAATACACCCCCCCCCCCCCTACCCCCCCCCCCCCCCCCCCCCCCAAAAAATGTGTTTAAGTCAGTTATTTATATCTTTTGCTGTAGTGTGTCAATAGGAAATATCAGTTTACATTTCAAAACATTCTTTTTGCCATAAATTGTAATAATCCAGTGAGATTTCTGTATGCACAAGGAATCTGACAATAGCCATCAGGATGATCTGATCTCACCATCATCGAGTCCGTCTGTGATTACATGAAGAAACAGAAAAAACTGAGTTCAAAGAACTGCAGGAACGTCTCCAAGATGCTTGAAGAAACCTTCCTGCAAAGCTACAGTACTGTGAAAAGTACTGGCACTTGTGTTAAAATGCTGTAAAGTGAGAATGCTTTCAAAAATAAAATCACAAATTGAATTTATTTATGATTTAACTTCTATTAACTAATTCAAAAATTAAATTAAATTAATTCAAACGGCTTTTGTCCAGGTACGCTTGCGCATAGTTTTTCAGGTAGCTTTGCAGGAAGGTTTCTTCAAGCATCTTGGAGACGTTCCTGCAGTCCTTCTGGATTTAGTCTGTCTCAGTTTTTTCTGTTTCTTCATGTAATCACAGACGGACTCGATGATGGTGAGATCAGATCATACCGGCTGTTGTCAGACTCCTTGTGCATGCACAAATCTCACTGGATTATTACAATTAATAGCAAAAAGAATGTTTGGAAATGTAAACTGATATTTCCTACTGACACACTACAGCAAAAGATATAAATAACTTACTTAAAACCTTTTTCTTTTGGGGGGGGTGAGGGGGGTATTAACATGCCTAAGACTTTTACTGTAGATGGATGGATGGATGGATGGATGGATGGATGGATGGATGGATGGATGGATGGATGGATTGATGGATGGATGGATGGATGGATGGATGGATGGATGGATAGATGGACGGACGGATGGATGGATGGATGGACGGATGGATGGACGGATGGATGGATGGATGGAACAACTAGACCAACACAAGTTTGTAATTATGAAAAGGTGTCATTTTGTAATGAGCTTCCTTGGTGAGTGTTTACTAGGTATTAAAGAGAAAAACACACTGCAACTGGTTCATTAACAATTTAGAGAGCAGTCACTCCAATCTTTGTGTCAGCTCTAACACAACCATGAGATCACCATTACTGCCAGTATTGCATTACCGTGGAAACTGAATACATTTTAAAAAAAAAGAGTCCATTATATTTTAAGTGAGTAATCCATTTTGATTACTGCCAGTGCACAGGTTTAAACATCACTTGCTAACGCTGTTTTGTGTAGGAAAATGTGCATCTTCCTGTTCCTAGAAGTTTCTATTAAATTCCCAACTTGAGCCTTTTACAAATAGTTGGGAAAATGCTTTATCTGATGGTAGAAGATTGTTCGGGGGAAATGGGGGTGAAATGCATCAGTAGTAATGTGTAGAAAGATGATCTTGGCTCTGAGGTATGTGGACAGTGATATATTTATGATGACACTTTGACCTCAAGCTCATTTCAACGCATAACACATCTAAGACTGGGTTTTACTGCCTACAGAGTGTAAAATTAAGCCCAGTTTCTTTTTAGAGAAAAATGAAGCTCTTAATTCTTGAGCCTTGTAGTATCGGGATAGGCAGAGATGTGTTTTATTATGTATTTTATTAATTATTTCATTATTTTTAAAGTATGCATGATGGATGGGTGGATGGATCACATTTACTTTTTTTTCTATTATTGTGTTTAAGCCATGTATTATTTTATTAAATAAACATTATCCAAAGTAAATATGGGGAAATGTGTTAAACAGAGCTAAATATACTATATTACTGATTCTGAAGCATCATCGTGTTTTTGCTGAATCATATTAGGATTGAATATCAGGCTTGCCTATATATTTTTTATATTGTTTTGTGGAAAGGATAAGTAATTATTGAGTGGTTTTTTTTTTTTCAGGATCCACCAACGTCGGTGTCATTGGGACTTAGAATGGAAGAGATGATCTTCAACTTGGCCGACACACATTTCTTCTTCAACGACTTGGAAGTAGGTCCATCAATTTTTGTGGCTTTGGGGATTCCTTTTTTTTATTATTATTTTTTTTTATTCTCACTGGCTTCAATGAAGCTCACTGCAAGCCTTCTAATACTGTGATTACTTCTGCAGCCTTTTTTAGCGGCCATATTTAAAACCCAGCCCCAAGATGTGGATAAGTCACAACAGAGTGTATACATTACATTACGAGCACAAGAGCAGTCCATTAAAGTTTAAGCCATAGCATCAACAACCATTTAATAGCAGGGTGCCTATTTCTCGCTAACGTCCCTCAGTGGTGAAGTATTACCTCGGAGCCCATGGGACACTATGAATTTTACATGCGCTGTCAGTCTCCCCGACCTGCGCCCACCACCACCACCCCCCTCCCTTCCCTGCCGCCCAGGCCAATTTGTCAGCTTCTAATATTTCTGTACGTGCTCTGACTGTCTGCGTGTCATGCTGTGTGCTCGGTGTCTCTGACTCTCAGTCACGGTCTGAAAACGGCTGGTCTGCCCGCTCTGCCTGATTCATGTAGGATCAGTGTAAAATCTGCCCCCGGGGGCAGTTACTGAGAGGGTATCTAGGTGTCTGTCTGCCCCGCCTGGTGAGGGGTGAAAACGAAACTGGTGGGGTCACTTCTACTCGTGATTGGCAGCACTCCATGTGTTCATAGCAATGTAATTCAGTTTGACCAGATCTGGTGTTGCTTGATCTAGTACGTCATTTAGTGATTTAAACTGATCATCTATATGGCTTGTTAAAATAGCTTCAGGCTTAAAAATATGCTAATAATTCAACAAACCCTTAAAAGCCGGGTAATCCAAAAATAAAAATTCAGTTATCATTTATTCACCTGACTTTCTTTCTTATTCCAAGTCTTCTGAAGATGTACCATGGCTTTGTGTTAGAAGAGACCAAACTTTAAGTTGTTATTTATCTATTAAATTAATCTGTTGATTCAGTTCAGATTAAACTGTTATGAATGATTCATTCACAAATCGAACAGATCTGGTTCTGAAGTTCTTAACCCTATAAAACAGACCGTATCATATTTTGGTATGCATATTTCTAAGGTATGCATAAACCTCTAAATTATCAACATGCTCAAAACCTGTTGTACACAATCTGCTACAAGCCTAAGCTACAAGTCTTCTGATTGGTAGTTTAAAAGGCCTTTTCATTTCATTCTCAAAGCATCCCCTTCAGGTCGTTTCACACTTGTCTTTTTGCTTTGAAATCTTTAATGATTTTTATAAAGCAAATGTAAGAATAACTTTTATATTGTTACTAATATTTCCAGATGAACACTCACTCGACTGATCCAACTTTTTACTTGTTTATCCATATATCATTTTTTAGAAAAATCATGTTAAAATATATGATCAATAAGTTGACAACATATGTTTTTACATTACTTTAACTCATCAAAGTAAGTGAATCAATTTTCAACTTTTTTTAAGTTATACTAGATTCAACTAATTTTTAAGTCAGTTTAATGTAATTTAAGTTGAAATGACTTAAACATCCAAGTTGCGTGTACTTAAAAATTTAAGGCAGTGACTTTTTTTATGTAACTAATATGTTTTACCTTCCACAATAAAAACTACACACCTTTGTTCATAAAACTAAGTATATATATATATATATATATACAGTATATATATATATATATGTGTGTGTGTGTGTGTGTGTGTGTGTGTGTGTGTGTGTGTGTGTGTGTGTGTGTGTGTGTGTGTGTGTGTGTGTGTGTGTGTGTGTATATATATTGTTTTTCAACACTCAACAAAAAACTTTTTTTTTTTTAAAGATTTCTTTATATTTTGGTTCAATAAACATAATCTGACAAAAAATAAAAAAATGTTTTTTTTACTTAACTCACTGATTCATGGATCCGGTTGCAGTGGAAGATAATCAATGAATAATAATAAAAAAATAGAACAATTCAGTCTGTTTCCCACACAAAGCAATCGTATGACTTGGAATATAGCAATTGAGTCATATGCATCACTTTTATGATACATAACTTTTCTTTTTGAAGCTTGAAAGCTTCAGTTGCCATTGATTGTAATTGCATGAAAAAGAGCAGCTTGAACATTCTTCGAACTTTATCCTTTTGAATTCCACTAAAGAATAAAAGTCATACAGATTTGAAACGACATGAGGGTGAATAAACGATAAAAGAAGTCTGAACTATGCCTTTAAGTAGCAGACTTTGCAGGCCAGATCTAACCGAGCCCGCTGAACCCACCCGATCCCAGACACCGCTGGCGAGCCGCTTTCCCTCGTCCCAGAACCCGACTCCACTGACCCACTGATTTTCCTCCGTGTCCTGCTTGTGGCTGACCTCGCGGAGGAGGAAATGTTTTGTTTGATACTTAAGTGTGAGGAGAACTGTTGCGAGCCTGCCAAGTCTCATTAGTCAACGGCCTCGCTCTGCTTTTCCTGCCACGAGAACCAGGGAGAAAGAAAATGTTTGTGCTGCCCGAGACATTCGAGTGACGGGGAGATTCCAATCGCACTCATCTTGATCAAAGTTAATTGGCAGCAATTGGCTGTTAAATATTTCCGTATGTTTGGCTACACTGAATTGTGCCCGCTGCACTTTGTATAATGGGTATGCCCCCCCCCTCCCGCCCATTTGAAAAAAAAAATATGACAGTTTTGTGACAAAGCTTAAATGTGGCTTTTTCACAACATCTGTCCTGTATTTTGATTTCGTTTCATGTGTTTAAACCGCTCGCGTATGATTCGGCTGTCGAGGCATCTTGTAAAATGATTGGATTGTGCAATGTGCAGTTTTTCCTTTCTGCTATATCTCAGCAACGGAATTATTACATTTCGTTTTGACACTTTAAAGCTAAGGACACTTCTCTTAAAACGACAATTGCATGCAATAGCTGAATACTTCACTTTCTGTACTTTAGACCGTTTTCTTTGAACTAAACGGGGTGTTCAGATGGACAGAACAAAAAAAAACAAAAAAAATGTCAGCACTGAATTGGTGGGAGAATTTCAAACTGTAAATAATACCACAGCAGATATGTATTTTAGACCTTGTAGAAATGCACATGCTCGGTCTAATTTAGTCAAAGCCATAAAGGGATTTCCCTCTGGCTTTGCACATACAAATGCCTAATGGTGATTGGTGATTGTCAACTGTGTAACTTAGACAAATGTGCAAAGGACAGCCGGCACAATCCAGAAATACACTATCAGCCTCTCAGCTTTTGCTTTGTGCCAAGCACTTACAATGCTCATTTTGGGGAATAAAACAAGACTTTGACTTGTAATTATTTGTATTTAGTGTATAAATCCACATGGATACATTTTCTCGTGGTCACATCCTGTCTGATTAAAGCGTCGGTCTGTGTTGGTGATGTGTGGGGTCATGTTGCATTGTGTTGTGTTACACTATTCGGTGCAGTCGATGGGTTGGTATTTATTTGTCGTTCCGCCCGCTTTCTTGCACCTGTGTTTGATGGGAGTTTTATGTATTCTGATAATAACAGATTAATGTTGATATAGAGGAAAGTAATGAAAAGGAAGAGGCATGTCGTATTGCTCTTAAGGGTTATAAATCACACACACACACTACTGTGACCGAGCAGACACATAAAGAGAGGTCTTTGGAAAAAGAGACACTCTGTCTTGCTTTTTAGATTTTTTGGCTCACATAATTATTAATATTGTACAGTGACAGAATATATTTCATGCTTGTCAGCAATATGATCCTTGTATTGATTGCAGTATATTGATTCAAATTTCTTCATGACAGAGGAAAATTTCAGGAACCACAAGTTTTATACTAAAATAGAGTGTGCAGAATGTCCTGTGCCATTTTTATGAATAACTTTATTAAATGGATAATCAAAATGTGTGTTGCTGAACAATTTATTGTATATTTAAAAATATAATATTCTTAAAAATCTCCAGGCCCATTTCTATTTTTACATTTATAAATATAAAATGTTTATAAAACCATTTTTAACCCACTCTGTACTATATTTTGTCAAATGTATTTACATCAAATACACTACCATTCAAAAGTTTGGGGTCAGTAAGATATAGATATTTAAAAAAAAGTCTCTTATGCTCACCAAGGCTGCTTTTATTTTATTTAAAATACAGAAAAAATTAATATATTTTAAAATGTTATTTATGCCTGTGCCATCATTACTCCAGTCTTCAATGTCATGATACTTAAGAAATAAAAAAATAAATAAAAAAATAAACAAATTAATAATCCTTTAATTTGTTGAAATATTAAGTTATTTTAGGACAGAACAAGGCACCAAGAAATACAGTAGTATTTTTACTGGACAAATCACACATTTAAAATGTGTACAGGACGCAGAGACTTATTGGCGTTGTTCTCTTTGGTTATACCACAACTGGTTATACCGTAACTCTTGTATGCAATTACCCAGCTTGTGAGATATGCTGCGTGCAGTACCTGAGTGTGAGGATGTTTTGGGGATGAAAGCATTCTTGTGTGTTGGGTGAGAGGTGGAGTGCGGGTTGGTGTGTGGGAATGTGCGTCTCTGGAGGCCCGGCCGTGCTCCCTCTCAGCAGGGAAGGGCCACGGCTCGCCGGGAGAGAAAACAACACAGAGCCGTCTGCGGGACAGAGATCTCCTCCCTGACTCTGCTGAGGTGGGAACGGTTTCAATTATCCCCGGCCGTACCTCGGCCGATGCATACCTGAGGCCAACCCGGTGACATTGCAAACGGGACGGGTTTAGCACCTCCGGGATGGAGGGGCTTCGCTTATCAGTTTACAGCTGGAATCAAGTAGAGGTGTTTTTATTTTATTTTTACAAATGCATTATTGTGACTTTTTATTTTATTTTATTTTATTTAACAGCCCAGCGCTTTAACATCTTTCCAGTGCAATTCAACTATCTTAGTTTCCAGTTGTCCTCTCGGTTATTTAGGTAGATAGCTTTGTTATTTAATATACTGTATTTCTGGCCAATACCACAAGCAAATGTTCCATCACAATTCCTCGAGCTCTTTGGAGCAAACCAAAATAGAGGAGTGACTCTTTTGAAAGTGAAATAAGTCATTATCATAACTTTCCCTGCACGTGTTGTGTGTTCGGGAACACGATTGACTCGGTGGATTTAATGTGTTTTTATGTCTAGACGCAGGTAGTGTCTTTTGGCTGTCAGAGCTCCAGAGGTCCCCAGGCAGGAGCCCTGATGTGTTTTGGAATGACTAAAGAGAGAAAGGAGAGCTTTTAAAGTCGGCCTGTCTATCTTCTCTCAGCATCGGCCCCTCTCTTACCCAGGAGCCCACAGTAATGGGGCCTAAAAGCAATAAAGGTTATGCGTCTGTGGAAAATGTAGTGTTACAAACAATGTGGTGACAAAAGATGGTTTAGAAGCTGATTGCTCACCCTTATGTATAAATAGAGATTTTTTGGATTAAAGCAAGGTTTTGTTTTAAATTAAGTCCCTCAATTAAGACAAAATGTGAAAATAATTTATCATTTGATATAATCCTCAAAACGTTAGGGTATTAAAAAGAGTAGGTTTTGCTTGTGTTTTTACTTGCGTCACATCTATAAGGTAGAAATGCAGTGGAAAATTTGGTGTTGATGTACCAGACCATGTTTGACCACATTCAAACCATATTTTCCATTATCTTCTCTCCATCATACTTACTTTACTCAAGTTTACTTTACTACACACAAAACACACTTAAGAATGAAATTCTTCTTAACTGCTCATTTTTTTTAAGACTGTTAGTATCTCTTTTTTCTCTTAAGATTGTTCTAAAGACACAACTTGAGAAGAATTTGAATTGCTGAAAAGAATTCTTAAAAGTCATCGTAAAATAACAGAGCGCAAATTAATTCAACATCTCTGCTCAATCTTGTGACATACTCTTTAAAAGATTTAAAATACATGGCACCCTAACTTAACCTAACCTAACCCTAAAAAGTGGGATTCTGAGTGCTAAACTCCCATTAAACCTCACAAACCAAAAATAGTGTGCATGCTTTTTATGATTATTACGGTAATCTACAGGAAGCATAAAAAGACTTCCTTTGGTGTGTTGTCTTCGGCAAGAACTGCCATACAATCAAATAATACCAAAGCCTCTCATTTTCTTCTTAAGAAAAAAATAAGATGTTTTTTTTTTTTGGAGAACTTTAATAATTGTACTTAGGAATGTTTTTATGAACTTCTCAGAATTAATCTTCTTAAGAAGATTTTCATCAATCTGGCCCCTTCTCTTTTCTATCTTCATATGTGAGAGCGCGAAAAGCCTTGGTTTTAGGAAAGTCGCGCTTCCAGAGAGCTTTGTTTTACTCGGCTGTTTGAATTCCATGACTGTTCAAGCACAAACTGTGGATTGGAATGAAGTGGGTCTGAAGAACTCTCTTTGTTCTCCATATCCTGTGTCCGACCCACAGGTAAGCTGCACCCTCCCTCTTTCCCCTTTACCTCTCTCACCCTTTGCGTGGGCCAACTGTGGTGGGAAAGTGAAGGGGAGGGGGGGGGGGGCAAACACTGGGGTCGTGAACCCCCCTCACAGACGGGGGATGACAGACCCTGCCAATGGAGAGGCAGCATTGAGAACCTGCGAACCATGGATTGGGCTTTTTCACATGGACTTAGCTTGTAGGCTTGGAGGAATGTTGTGATGATGGCTGTAATCACTCACACTGTGCCTTTGTTACCTGGGCCACTCACCTGTGTGGGGAGCTGGTTCCTTCTCCAGAATGAGATTCAGCAAAGTTTAGGGTCTGGCCCAAAGGCACGGCCAGGGATGAAAGCCTGAGCTGAGAGAGAGAAAGAGAGAGAGAGAAAAAAAGAGAAACGGAGGTAGCCAGGGAGAGTAATGCAATACGGATGTTTCCAGCTCGGGACGAGAGAGAAAGTGAGGTTTGTAGTTTTAAATAATCATTTTCTTTTTTGACATTCTGCAGCATTTGCTTCTGTGCAGTCGGCAGCAAAGCCCTTCCTCTGGCCAACAGGAAGAATCAGCCAGTCCAGCCTGATTGCTTAATGACAGATGCCAGCCGAACAAAGGAGGCTCTGATAGTTCGCATAAATGAAAAGGTTTTTCTAGGCCTGGATAGTCAGAGGAGGAACTGAAAAGAAAATGAGAGCGAGTGAATGGAAATAGAGAAGAGCTGATTTCAAGGTGTTTATTTTGTAGTTTGTTAGGCTTCTCTTGCAGTTTCCCACAGTTTTTCCCACACATTTACACATTTGTTTCGTCTACCAGGGCCTTCATATAGTGTAACGAATGAGAAGAGATCAAAAAATTGATGAATTAAACAGAGACAAAGTGTTTGTGTTAGACGTAATTATGTATGGATTGCAGAGGAGGATCTTTACACAGCCTACTGTAGGAACATCTGGTGTTAGTTAGAAGTGATTTTAGGTTTGTAAGAACCACTTCTTGGTGAACAAGGAGATCCACAATGAAGAAAAGACAGACCTATTTACACTGGATCACACTCAACTTTCATTGCCATCTAAAGGGGTCAACATGACACAATTTATTTCTTATATATTCATTCAAAATGCATAAAAAAATTAATTTGCATTTTTAATTGCTTGTTTAGGGTTTTTTTATTATTATATTTTTTAGGTATAATGTCAAAAATTAATAAATGTCCTTATATTTCAATGCAGAAAAATCATTAAAGGAATGAGATTGTTGCATAATCTTTTATTATTATTTCAATTGCTTCACTGCTTGTTGTTTGAAATTATTTTTTATTATTATTATTTAATTTCATTTTAGCTATAAAACTAAATTTAAATATGTACAGTTTATGTATATTTATCACTTTTTACTTAATGGATACACCACATTACATTTTCAGTTCATTAAATGTAAACCGTCCTTGAAAATGGTATAAAAGTTCAAAAGCATGCAACCAACATGAATAGAAAAAGTGTGTTTTAAAGTACATGCTATCATGAACTCTCTTATAAATCATTGACCCCATTATCTCAATTGAATTCCTACCACCAGCTCAATTGTGCTAAACTTCAAGCAATATTTACAGTATCTCTTCCTTTCAACATAACACATTTTTGAAGATACCTTCAGACAGCCACCCTTGAAGATCAACCACATGCTGTATTTAACCACTTAAAGCTGGCCCATCCTCGGTCATTAGGCTTAACGGTGTTTACGAGCGCTTAAGAAGCTGCCCTAATGAGTCTCATGAGTTACTGTAAGACATTAGGACCGGGCGGCTCCATTAGGGTCCGGGTGCAGCTACCAGAGTGGCAGTCAAGTGGTTTATGTGGGCTCCAGCTGTGTGCAGTAATTGCTAGAGGTTGTGCATTCTTTCTCTGCCCTCACTTTCATCCCGGAGGTCTGGAAGCCCACAACAAGACTGTTAATTGTGTGTCGTAATAACCAGAGAATTAAAAGGCAATGTAAACATGCGGTGATTCCGTCAAAGGGAGATGGTAACGTGTCAAGAGACCTAGACAGCTGCGCACAATTGAACAAGGGCAAAACTACTGGAATGTGTTTTTATGGTTTGGATGTTTTAATCAACCTTGGTTAGAAATATTTCAAATACTCCATGTTTTATTTATCTGAAATGGCGCATTTGTCATCGTAACAGTTAATACTCAGGATTAAACGTTGTGGCGGCGGCCCCAGCTTTCTGTAATGATTTTGGCCTGTCTAAAGGTCCTCTTTGAAAAACAAATTGGTACTTCAGAAGTATTACAGATCCACTGCTGACTATCTAGAAACAGATTACACAAATAGCTGGAGGTGTTCCTGAGCCGTGGCTGCAATTGGCAGTCCATCTTTTGGCCCCGCAACACTCTGAGTTCTCCATGTGAGGTCACCCCGACTCCCCCCTCACAAACCCTCCCGCCTCCTGCCCCCTCCCCCTTATCTGAGCCTGTGGAGCCCTGGAGAGGAGGAGCAGGGCACCAGGTCAAAGTCTTTTCCTCTTTGGATCTCGAGGCTTGCTGGGAGAGGCTTGGCGAGAGAATGGCTGCATTAGAGCAGGGGTTGGGGGTCAAGATTTTAATTCTGTTAAAGAACAGCTGGTTTGAGTTTCTCTTCACGTCGCTCTCCCCTCCCTCTCCCCACAAATCCAGAGAGATGAAAAATTTGTTCAGAGGGGAACCAGTAAAATAAAAAAGGTTTACGGTCTAAAGCGCTTACCCCTACCCTGCTGTAGCATTAGACAGGAATGCAATAACGTCAGCATTTGGCCAGGTTCAGATTGAGTTAAAACAAGGAAGTCCTTTTTGTATTTTTGTGTCTTAGCAGCCAGTTGAAACTTAATTAAAAGGCTTAATGTTCTGGAAAGGAAATTCTAAGGAATGGCTAAAAGGAAATACCCTCTTCTAAAATTCTACTACCAAGTAAATTGTTAGATTAAACTTGAAATTTGAATGGTGGTCAGCTAATTTATATATGTATGTATTTATTAATTTAAATGTATTAATTTATTTTTATTTTATAAAATTTTTTGCATATGATTTTTGGAACGCCCAAGCCACCAACTCTGTCTTTCCATGTGATTTTTGTTTGATTTGAATGCTCAGGTCCTGCTCACTAATATCTAGGGCTCTTGCAAGGGGAGGTGGGAGAGGACGACTATAAATGGAAAACTAATAACAGATTTTCAGTCTGCTTTCTCCAAAAAGCTGGCCTCAGGCTGTGTTGGTGTGTGGCTCAGCAGCAATCAGAGGTCATAATTTCATTGGCGGTTAGCATCAGGTTCAATTTTTCTAGTACGTTACATTTACCAGAAAGTCTGGTTTGTGTTACTGTGTACACTGGCTGAATCAGCTTTGAGCTGTAGAATCATTCAGCCTCTCCAAGAAGTGGAGACCCTGAAGGGGGCACAGACGCACTCATTATCCCACAGCTATCTCTTTGTTCAGGCACCAGTCTCTGGACTAGCAGACCTAACACAGAGAGGCCACCTCTACCTTCCCGGAGTCTACCGATCCCGTCCCAATTGACTTTCCGTACCAGCAGATGTGCATATCAAGAGATCCCCCTAGTGGTAGTGGCCAAATGGGTTGGATCCCTGGTCCCCTGATGGTGGTGTTTATTTTTATTAAGATTTAGCAGGTGGGGGGTTAGGGGCTGGAAGTGGTTGAGGGTTGATTTGAGCTTTTAGGAGAGAGCTTTCAATTGGGAATTCAACAGTTGTTGACATTATTCACTTCATGGATTCAAGCTGCCAAATCGAACCCAATTTTGCACATGAAAACAATTAATCAAATTGGTATATTTTAATTCCAGTCGGCTCACCATCCTTTGTTTTGCTTGTGTCTAGGAGTGCGATCAAGTCCATATCGACGATGTGTCGTCGGACGACAACGGGCAGGATCTAAGGTAGAGTTGGCATCATACTAGCCATTTCACAGTTCACTCTGGCTGAAGTCGAGCTCAAAAGCCCTCTCTCTTTCTCTCTTCTCCGTTCAGTACATATAATTTTAGCACAGACGGATTCCACGCTGCTGCCACTAGTGCCAACCTGTGCCTGGCCACCGGCGTACGAGGAGGTGTGGACTGGATGAGAAAGCTTGCCTTCCGCTACAGACGAGTAAAAGAAATTTACACCACCTATAAAAATAACGTCGGAGGTAATCCCCCAATAAACTGCTTTTCTAAAATTGCTGGGGAAGAGGGGTGGTGCGTCAACAAAAGCACTCATAAGTTTCTCAAATAATCCCTTATGCAGAAACCACTTGGTCTGGGTAAATTTCTAAATTTCTCAAAGTATTCGCAGGATGCTCCAACTCAAACAATGTTTCTGTTCATTTCAGGTCTGCTTGGCCCGGCCAAAAGGGAAGCCTGGTTGCAATTGCGAGCAGAAATTGAAGCCCTGACTGACTCCTGGTTAACACTGGCACTGAAAGCACTAACATTAATCCACTCAAGGTAGGCCTTAGCACGAGCGAATTATATAGAGCCCATCACTGATACACATAAATCAGGGAGAGGCATGAATAACGGTGCTCTTTATACCCCAATACCTCAAAGAACACTTATTCTCTGTATTATTTTGAAAAAAAGATATAATTTTAGGGCACCGAGTATTTGCAACAATTAAAGGTCCATTTATCACGGGGTGTTTTAGATGACAAATGGCGTGCCTGTTAGACTTGTCCTCCCCTGTGTGCTTTAACTTGACATAATTTGCCTTTCAATTACAGATCAAACTGTGTGAACATCTTAGTGACCACAACACAGCTCATACCTGCCCTCGCCAAGGTCCTTCTGTACGGACTGGGAGTAGTATTTCCAATTGAAAACATTTATAGCGCCACGAAAATAGGTAAGTGTGAGCTCAGTATTAACTACCTGTGTGTGAATGGATTCTATTGGAGTGTGGCCGTAATTACTATGATATTATG
This sequence comes from Squalius cephalus, assembly GCF_949319135.1. NCBI lineage: Eukaryota > Metazoa > Chordata > Actinopteri > Cypriniformes > Leuciscidae > Squalius > Squalius cephalus. The sequence continues at coordinate 15,488,798 of NC_137146.1, read as the reverse complement.
TGTAAACAGCGCAAGACACATGGCGTGTGATTGGGTTAGGCTGCAGAAGTGGCAGACACAAGAGAGGGTTGATGTTCAGGAAGAGGTCTAATCAGGCTGGGATTATTTTCTTGGAGCTCAGCCTGAACTGGGCCTCTCCTTTTCAGGTCCACATATGAAACCACTTCGGCAAATTTATGTCATTCCACTTTGACATTTTTTTTTCTTCTTTTCAGCCTCTGCACTTTTTCGAATGCAAAATAAACACCAACCTTTACTTTCGTACTTTCAATTGCGCAAAGCCCTTGCACCTCCCTCGCTGCGGCATTTGCATGTGAGGTTGATTTGGCTTGTTTTAGCCATTTGTCCCACGTCCTGGGAGGAATAATGCTTTTCAGACTACTTTTATTTTAGCATCGATCTTATCGTATCTCCAACCCAAGGCAAAGTGTTTACACTGCGTAATTTTGTGTAACTTATTGCGTATTTAAAGAGCCCCTCACCGGGGCTTGGTCTTGGATGTGGCTTCCTTGCTTTCCGGAGCAAACTTAACCTGTTTCTCCTCTCCCCAGGAAAAGAGAGCTGCTTCGAGAGAGTAATCCAGAGGTTCGGGAGGAAAGTTGTTTATGTGGTGGTGGGGGACGGTGTGGAGGAGGAGCAAGGGTCGAAAAAGGTACGAAGACACCCAGAACTCTACACCACTTTTCCTTCAAACCTTCAATCCATTCTCTGAAAAACGTCATTGGACCAGCGAGAGAATAAATCTCACATTGTAATCAGCTCAATTCTTTTGACAGCTCAAATGTAAAGGGAGGCAAGATGACATAATTACACGTCCCTGCATGTGACTGTGCCGTTTCACCATTTGTAATGCTAGACAAGTCCTCTCAGGCATGTTAGAGAGCCCGTTTCATAAATATAACATGCATTTGAGAGGCTTAAATCATTGTTAGATAAGTTGAGGATATTCAGAAGAACATTAAGAACCGTCAGAGGGGCAGCCAAACACCTTAGTGTTGTTTTCCACGACTCGTGTTCTTCGAACCAGAAGATTTATGTTACCTGCTGCCTGTGTATTCAGAACCTCTGCCAAGTTTTCATGTAAATCCAGAGCTATAAACCACAAAACCTGAAATTATTCATCATGTAATTATCAAAGCAGATTGTTGTTCAGACAGGTTGCAAACAGATGAATGAGTGTTGATGTGATTCTTTATTATATTGTGCCAAGTGATTAGTTCCATGTTGTCAATTAATCATAGAAGGAATGTGAACGTAGGAAGTCAACACCAAGTTTAAGTTTTACATGTCAGTCCCCATTTCCTCTGAAACAAAGTGTTTAGATGTTACACCGGGGATTTTAATAAGTCCTTGGCACTTAAGAAGCCTGCAGTTTTGTCAGATACAACACTGGTGTCAAGGGTGACATTGTATGAAACCACCAAAGCAAAGACAAACCTTTGTATACTTTGGTTTTTTTCCATCGTATCCCAGAAACAATTCCCCTCTAGTTAATAACCGACCAAGGCAAAGGGAGATACCATCTCTGGCTTTTAAAGTTAAAAGCAAAGACAATTTACAAAACAAAAGAAAAGAGTCTTTTAAGGGTCAGTGCAAGCTTCTCTAAGCGGAACATATGCCTGAGAGAGGCTATACCTTTGATAAGACTCAGTAATGGTTTGTGTGTGGACGTCTCTGAGCTGACAAGCTTCTTTCATTCTGGCAGAATCATATTTCCCTGTGGCCTCTCCCAGGAACAATGCCTCATTTGCAGCGTTGTGTCCGGATAAGTTTGTGCAGAGGTGCTGTATACATAGTGCATTTAATAGTTTTCATTTCCCACCTGGAGATTCCTTTTCCTGAGGAGTATTATGGGGTTTATGGGGATTGTATATTTTTAAATATTTCATATTTTTGAAGTCATTTTGTATTACATTTTTTTTTTAAATGTATAAAAAATATTCTTTAAAATAAAAAAATGTATTATATTTTTTTTATCTAAATTGTTCACTGCCCATTAATATTTAAACATTTAGCTGCCAAATCATCGTGCAGAAACATGCACGAAAAAAAACAACAACATTAAACTAGTTTCTTAAAATATCAGATCATTTAATCTTTTTATGACAAGGCAAAATTAGCTCAGGTTGTAAAATGTCATGTGGTGCAACTCCTCAAAATTGTTATGATATTTATGAATTAATAATTTGTGATATTTGTGCATATATATGAAAAAAATGAAAGATTTTTTTTTTGTATTTTTCACTTGATGGTTACACCACTTTCTTTTACATTAAATTAAAAGGTCTACATGTTTTTTGTAAAACCCTATGAAACCAACATGCATACAAAAACTGCATTACTAAGAACTTTGCATGTTTTATAATATATTTTGTTTTATTTTCTTATATGTCATTAAGCTAACTGTCAAAATGTGATCTTTTTATTATTACTAGCCTATTATTTAAAGTGATATTTACTGAGTGACCTCAATGGTATGGTGCCGCTTCAGTGGTTGCAGTTTGCAAGTCCTTCCTCTTCTCAAGTCTCGTGATGTTACGGGCCATCAAGGCTGTTCATTCGGCACTCGTGAGCGTGATTGTTTTTCTAAGTGAAGTGTTCATTGCAGGTTTTGTGTTTCTTTATTTTCTCTTTCACTCTCAAACACTCTTGCTCTCTGTGTCTTTTCCAGCACAACATGCCTTTCTGGAGGATCTCTAGCCACTCTGACCTCATGGCCCTTCACCACGCTCTGGACCTGGAGTACTTGTAGCACTGTGACGGCTCTGTCCCAGGGCGTGCGAGGGCCCTGAAGACCCAAACCCAGCACCGTCAGCCTGCTTCGTCGCCCGAGCGTCTGCGTTCCAACAGCACCAGACCAAAAACAAAATCGTTCACACACACAACGTAGAGAGAGCGACACTCTCAGCGTGTTGACACATGGCCGCAATTCGTCTTAACCCTAAACCTTTTTCGAAGTGGAGGAGAGTGAATTTATGGCGCTGCAGCTGCTGGCCCTGGTTACTGTGAATTGGCTTTTTTTTTCCAAAGCCATCAAAATGTTTTACAGCCCTGTCTACGCGGGGGACTCGGCAAGGGTTCACACCTGTGACAAAAACTGAGCTACCGATGCCTTTGGAACTCAGCAGGACTCCGATCCCACTGCGACTTGGTGTAATGTTTTGTCTCTACGTCTCCGTCTTTCTCAATCGATGGTACAAAGACAGTCGGGCACGGCCCCTTGGTTTTTCTCGTTTCTCCAGCCCCGTCGCCCTGGATGTCCTGCTCTTCTTATTTATAATCTTCAAGAGACTTTGTGGAGCGGCACCGGCCCCAAAACAGGCGCTTTGTTTAAGAGACTTGTGCCTTTTTGTGTTACAAAGTACTTTGATTCCACTACACCAAGAAGTTTATGGAAGAAAAAAAAAGGATTTTCTAAGTAATTTAAGGAAAAAAATTTAACAAAACACTATTTACATTGCAGAGACAATCGTGTACAGACATTTTTTTGTGTGTAAATTTGTAATCACTGGACTATTCTTTCCTATATTGATTAAGGTACATGCTGTGGAAAGCGCTTCATGGAAGTTCGTAAAGGCGTTGCCCGCAGTAGCTCGTGCAAAGCCTGAAAGTGTTGACGTGTTCGAGGTTTAATTCAATAAATAAATGTAGATAAGGATTTTTTTTATTTTTTTTTTTTTTTTTTGTGATAATTGTTTTGTCATGACCAAAAGCATGGATGTCAAGTGTCAATAATTTCGTATTTTTCTTCAGTGATGTTTCGTTTCCTCCTTTGTACGCTTCTGGTGGTGAGAACTTGTAGAGACTTTCTCCACAATGAAATGTGACTCTTTCTGTCAGAATTTCATACCGGATAGAGTGAATTAAGTCCCAACGGTAGCTCAAACTCCCAAGGAAGAACATAAACAGCATAATAAGAATAATAATCTTCTGAATGTCAAGCTTCAAACTGAGTGTAAATGTCTGTATCTCCCAGTACTATCTCCTGCCCGAGCTGGACATTGAACCGGGCATTTAAGCTTAAATAGGTTTTATTATCTTTTGTACTGGCGCTAAAGCAGAAAGTCTTGTACAGCAAGTGTAATTTTTGTATGAAGTAGTCTTTTTATTTTGATTGAGTCCACTGTAGTTGGATTTTCATGATGCATATTGGTAGTTCTAAGGTAACTGTGGACTGGAAACTCTAGCTCTTAGACTTTAAGAAAGAAAGCCACTACTCACTCACACCTACACACACACACACTCACAATGGAGTTTAGAACATACATGTGCTATCGACTGTGAATTTCCCCAGCTAACTCGATCTGTTTCTAATTTTCCCTCCCGGCACATGATGATGTTCGACTCCTGCAGGTGAGGTCGTCTTCTCTGGCCTAGTTTTTCTCACCACATTTACAATTTCACCCCTCTTATTGCGTCGCCCGCCACCCCCCCCTTACTGGGGAATCACATTTTGCTGCTAGATCATGGTAACAGTAGATGTTTTCTAGATTTAACACAGCATTTTTTTTTTTTTAAATAAATGATGCAATCATAATGCAAACTGGAAATAATTTACGATATGTGGGCCTCATTGTGAAACACAGTTTGTTGTGTCTACAAAAAAAGATGTGTACAGATGTTTTTGACATTTATTATTTGATTGTGTTTAAATTAATAAAAACTGATTTGTGAACTGTTACACACATTTCCCCTTTTTGCGAGTGATTGAAATGGTGGCTTTGCAATATTCTGCCATGGGGTTTGTATTTATTGACTGTTTGGTCGTACGATCAAATGCCTCCAAATTAAGTGTTTTGGAATGGCGGTCTTCTGAACATATGAGCAACTGATGCGTGTCCAGAGATCATTATATTAACATTTTACATATACATATACACACACACACACACAGAAGGATAATGTTATAAAAGTCTTTTTTTTTTTTTTTTATTGGGATTGGGAATGTAATATTTGTGTGGCCTCTTTTGTCATTTGGTGGTCTGCAATTCAGCATTTCCCCCAGCAACAGATTCTCAGACAACACGTCATGTATGGCACTTTTGCTTAAAACATCATAACTGATGTAATGTCATATAAAGCTCTCCGTTCCTCTCATCTCTGTGCAAAGCAACTGTTAGAACAATATGTGGGATTTCAAAGTACATTTAAAGTCAATATGTTCAGTTCATTTTAGAGACTCGCTTCCAGTCTTTGGGCCCTATCATACACCCGGTGCAATGCAGCGCCAGGCGTGACGCAAGTGTTTTTTGCTAGTTTCAGCCTGACGCAGTTATCATTTTGACGTCCTGAGTCACATTGTTTAATGCATTTGTGCACCCATGGGCGTGCTGTTATGAAAACGAGGTGTATTCAGGCGCATTGCAACTGAAATAGACTTTGCCATTGACCAACTGAAACCTGGTCTAAAGTCAATGGCGCAGTATTTTTTTATTTATTTTTTTATTTAAAGAGCGCGTTAGATGAACCTATAGGCGGGTCCACAACATGCGTACACATCCCGTAGATGGTCTGCATGCGCTTTTTAACCTCGTGCACGAACAGATCCGTTTCCTCGCTGGAGAAGCGTTCAGTTTTTCCGCTTGCAAATTCCGCCATGTAAATAGCGAATCCGCCATGACGCGAGCGCAACTGGCTTTTAAAGGACATGGGAGATGAGACTCTGATTGGTTTACTGCACGTTACGCCCAAAACACACCCATTACTCATTAAGAGAATAGGGACAACACTTTTAGACCATGCGCCGGGTGCGCCCACCATTTTTCCCGTCGTTAAACTAGCAAAAGTGGATTCGGACACGCCCTAAGTGCACTTGCGCCGTGAGCTTTAGACCATGTGTTTAGATCGTTAAAATAGGGCCCAATATGATGCAAAAACAATGTTAGATGTCTAAATTGATCACACATTGACAGAAAATTATCTTTTCTTTGGGTATGAATACTGTCTGATCATATTCTTTATAAAGAGACAGATAGAAGCTTTGATTTTCTGTTTTAGCTGTATTTCTGGATTCAGATGAGGGGAATACGCTATAATCGTGCTACATAGGCACCAGCGATTTGTCAGTCGGGCGGTTTGTGTTATTCTTGGGGATAGTTGAAGGTGAAACCCTCACCTAATTGTGATTTCTCTTTGCAGAACAGCCAAATGCTTCCAATAACAGCTCCTCTCCACAAATGTTTCCCTGTGTTTTTCTAAAAAAAAAATCACAGCTCGGCCACTTGCAGTTGGGAGTGGAGTTGGTTTATATAACGCATGAAAAATATTTATGAGGCTGATTTTATGAGGTGGCCAAAATGAAGATGTAACGAGAGACTGGCAGAGGAATAGAGGCGTTCCTGCAAGTGCTCAGAAGAATCAAGCATTCATGGAATCTTATTTTACAAATATTGAAGTCAATTATGTTTTCAGATGGCATCTAAGCAATATGCCAGGGGATTTAAAGGCTGCCAGGAAGAGCTGATAGGGCTGTTATCCTTGGAATGCAAAAAAAAAAAAAAAAAAAAAGAAGAAAAAGAAGTAGATGCCAGATTTCTGTCTGAGGCTCATTTACCACATTGGGACAGAATGGGTTTTGTTCACTTTTGATATACAATGGATCCAAAAGTCTGAGACCACATTGGAAAAACTGGGATTTATATATATATATATATATATATATATATATATATATATATATATATATATATATATATATATATATTATCTATCTATCTATCTATCTATCTATCTATCTATCTATCTATCTATCTATCTATCTATCTATCTAGATAGATAGATAGATAGATAGATAGATAGATAGATAGATAGATAGATAGATAGATAGATAGATAGATAGATAGATATCATCTAATTATCTATCATCTCAATCTAACTTTATCCATGCAGCGTCATATTTTTGTTGCGAGTTATTCTCACAGATTATTCGAACATGCTATGTGTTTCAGACACCTCTAAAATAAATAGAATTTGAAAAAATGATATGCATAGGAAAAAGAAAACCACTTTACACTCTTATGTGAGTAATTTCTTGACAAACAGCACCAGAGTGATTTACTGCCTGAGCCCAGACACCGATTTCATGCAGATTCACACAGAAAGAGCCACTCCTGGAGCATCGTAAGTGAACTAATATTATATTACATACATATCAAACATTAAAAACTCGTTCCACATGAGTTACTTTACAACCAGAGGGTCTATTAAAAGGCCCTTGTTCCCCACAGATGCGGTAGCTAATGTGTTTCAAGCTGAGGGAGTTCACTCCATCTTTACACTGCAGACAAGAGAGAGAGAGGCTCTAATAAAGCACTTGAAATTCACATTCCTCCAACAGTAACATTATGAAACTACATAAGTCAGTGGTGCCTGTTATTTTACTGCCATCGTCTTTAATTATGATGTTTGTCTTTGGGAGAAGAAAAACATATTTGAAGTTATTGTTGCCTCTTTTCATGGTGTGTTTTGGACAGGCCGATTTACTGCTCAGAGTAAAGACTTACTTCAGTTCTCCCGGGGAGCGACTGACCTGCCATTACAGCTGTGGGCCTTGCCATACTGGGCTGTGGTTGGTTGGTTGGTTTTTGGATTTGTATATATGATTTAAAGGTGCACTAAATACATTTTACAGGTTCTGATTCAAGTTCAAAAGCTTGATTAAAGTAAGCATGAAACAAAAGTTGCAATAGACCTTATTCACAGCAGCGCCATCTTTGATTTTTAACAGGCTGTGAGGGATAGACTTCAGTGGGTTGAACTGTTATTTAATTTTTTTTGGATTGCTCTGCTGACGAAACACTGAAAAAATATCTTTCAGATCATTTTTTTCAGAGTACACTGAAAAAAACAATAAGTAAAATTCACATATTGAATTAAGTAAACTCTACTTGACTAAGTTAAAGGCCCCCTGAAATCAAAATGTAAGTTTTGTAGCTTTTAGTATGAATATGTTAGCCTTAAGGTTATAAATAAGCTGGTGTGTTCCAAAACAATGACAAAATTCACATTTAGGAGATATAAGCATTCAGAACTTAACAGTCTCTCACTTCCGCTAAAATGGTTCACGGATTTTTATGACATCACCGCGAACTTCAGCTTCTCATCACATCTTCTGTCCAATCAAATGCTCTAGAATCTAAAGCGTCCCGCCCCCTATGCTATAAATACCACCTGGCCAAAGCTACCGTTGACACGCCACAGAGCAATATGGGTTGGAGATGTGAGTTCGATTGCTCAAACGCTCAAGTTTTATTCCATTTTCCAACTGTACGTTGATTACGAAAGAAATGGCTAGAATTTATTCACGCCTCTACTATTGAATCCAACATATCATCAGCGCTCGGATTCGCTTCCATGGTGCTGTCAAGTACGAATTGCAGTATGTGAGGTAAACAAAATGCTATTTGCTATTTGAAAAGCGGGAGGAGCCATTTAATATGTTCTTAACCCTCTTCCTGTTTCAGTGGAAATTACGTCAACAGACTATACAAAGCTGCGCGTTCCAAGGCACTTCAGTGGGCTATAAGTAAAATTAACAAAGAAAACAAGTAATTTTAACTTGGCAAGTAAAAGTTTGAGTAAACTTAGTTGAAGTTTTCTTTGCAATATCTTTTGTATTATTTACTTAGATGTTTCTAAGTAAAGTATACTCTTTAACCCCTTAACTTTCACCCCAAATTTGAAGTTGATATCACAAAAATTGAAGTTCCCATGAAATTGTGTTTAGGCATAATACTAAAAATAGCCACCGGGTGATACATTCCATTGAATTTAATTGTATGCATTCTTCCGTAACAAATTAATACTTTTCTGTCCAAATATCTCTTCTTTCACAAAATATGGAACCTTGACACTCAGACCTTTCTGACAATATGTGTTTTGTCAAGATTAGAAAAGGTTTTGATCATAAATTATGAAAAATGACGCCCAAAAGGGGAGGAGCCCGATAAAATAATTTAGAGTACCGTTACTATGGTAACGCAACGTTCAATTTCGAAACAGTTTTCACTACGAATTCTGAGTTCATAAGCTTTTAAATGTTACCTAATTTATAACTACTAAAATATGTGATGTAATTAAAAAAAATATAGAGGATAATATATATATATATAATACTTTTTAGATGTAAATATTATTTTATAATTTTTTAATTTAATAACATAATTTGTAACAAAAAACAGTGCTAAAATATCTATTTAGGAGTCTTAGACCTTTCCAACGATATATAGTTTGTCATGATTAGATTACGATTTAATTGTAATATAGTGAAGTAAACTTATGAGTTAATCACATTAATTGAGTTTTATATTGTTTGAGTAAAAAGTATTATATATAATATAAACAAATTACACAGGAATATATATAGAGAGAGAGGAATTAAATGTTACTGAGCATATTTTTAATTATTTAATTTAATTAGGCTATTTAATTCTTTTATTTAAAATGTCTCTGTCAAAAAGTCTGTCCGCCAAAGATTTTTCACTGAGCTTGTCGCAGTGCATTCTGGGACTGCCTTCTGCACAACAATTCATGTGACAATGCCTTTAACCAAAATGAGTTGTTAGCAGTATAATCTTGCTGCCTACCTTTTGGAACAGCAATCTATGATAAAAATGCATAAAATGTTTCCTACAGAAGAAGCTCAATAGGTTTTGGAACAAAGCAAGTGATCATGAAGAGGTCATTCCACTTTAACATTAAAAATGTTCAGAGGCATGTCGTTGCACTCCTGTTTATGTGGACCTTGGATCCAAACCATTAATTTATCACATTATTCCATATAGATGTTTCGAGTTAAGTGCAATTTATGATATCTGTGTTGAAGGTGTTAAAATGTTTCTCCAATTGGCTCAATGAAAGAATCTTTGATTTATTAACAATTTTAAAGGGATGATCTTCAGTGCAACGCCAAAGTAGTGCCTTGTGAGACGTGTCCTCCAAACCCTCCGCTGTGTAAACATCGCAGCCTATCACATGGGCCGGTGCTGGTTTTATAGCAGCAGAGGGTTGGCCACAGTCATTAAGCTGGGAGTTGTTAGTCATATTTGCGAGAGAGCTTGGCTTTGGCTTTCCGTTCTCCCGTTCGCAACCTCCACCTGCACTTGCGGTCAAACTGCATGCTCAGTGCTCTTTTGTAGGCCCACCAAGCAGTGAGTGGCAGTGAGTTATATGGACGGCTCAGGGCTCGTTTTGGCAGCGCAGAGCCGATGACTCCGGCTTCCCCTGCTTTGAGATGTGAGCTTCTGCATCTCCCGGGACTTAATTTGGCCAGCGAGCTGCGCTCAGACCTCCCGGTCTGGTGTTAATTGGTCAGACTTTCTCCCGTTATGGCTCGGATTCGCTCCAAGCCCTTTCTCGGCTGGCCCGCGTTCCAACCTCTCTGTGAGTTTAATAAACTTTATGTCGTCCGGTTAATAAAACAGCATTGTGTCCCGCCTTGGCTTGTTTTTCCTCGATAAGTCATGGGATTTTTTCCTCTCTCGCTTTTCCTCTCTCGCACCCTGTCTCTCTCCACGGGCGATTTCAGAGAAATGCTTTGGAGGCTAAAAGACTCTCCATGTGAAGAGATTAATGGATCGTTTATTCTCTCTATAAAAATGTATCTCCTCCTACTGCCTGATTCTTCTATTGTGTCCTGCTCATTGGGTCCCACAGTAAAGCATTAAAGTAAGTCAACTTTACATTCGTAAAACACTTCCTTTTCTTCTTGGATTCCAGGGAAGTGGGAGTGCAGTTTTCTTTCTCTTCTGTCTGGGTTTGTTGATTGATGTTTGAGCGGTGCGGACTCTCTTGTAGACTTGAATGTAGACTGATGTCATTGACGGGTAGATGACAGATACACCACACTTACTCTGGCTTCAGCTGAGGTCATGTGTTCTTCAAGGGGTCAGAGATGGTTTCCCATGTCGGACACACTTCTTTGAACATAAAAAGCACCACCCTCATGAAGCTATAAGATATTTAAATATCGTTGCTGTCAGGTGGAAACCTTGTATGTCCAAAACCGTGATATTCAGGAAGTGGAAAAAACACTGTATTTTTTAAATAATTAAACACTGCGTTGTCAAACTTGATATTGTGGCTTTATATACGGTTAGTCACTTGCGTGTGTCATTATAGGCTATTATTAACATTTTGCCATCAAGCTCAAATGGAGTTACAAGGTTTTTGACCAGCGAATTTCTGAGAATTTCGGACGTGTGTTTTGTCCGTCATTCGAGCCTGAAGCCTTGGTTATACTTTCGCCTGGCTCCGCAGCGCGAGTCTCTGCAGACTGCGCGCGCACCTCCCCGAACGGACGAGGCGTTCATACTTGACGCGCTCGCCGTTGTACTATTCTTTGAAACGACAGGGGGCGACTCGAGTAATCGTCCTCTAAACCATCAGGAATCAGCAGTGAGAAGAAGAAAGCTATACACACGTGACAATGTTTATTTTAGTACACCACCACCAATACCACACTACAAAAAGAATAGTGTAAAACCCAGTAAACCCTGAGATACTATTGACAATAAAACAAAATATATGGATATGAGAATGTGTATAAAACATAACTAAATTAACGATCTCTTACATATTTTCTAATTTCACTAAACATTTCATTAAGTTTCGTGAACATTTTTATTAAACATGGACCTTATGTTCATTAAAAATACTTTTTATGCTATTGTATGCTCATTTTTTAAATGTAGCCTAAGCAACTCATTTAGACGTGCAAACTGGGTGACGGTGTGGTGAGAAGTTCGAGCTCGGCCAGATTCGGCTCGAAGTCGTTCATCTTCGGATGCGGCGCCGCGCGCGTTGTTACAAAAAATGTCGCGCACACCGCCAGGCGAAATTGGGTCTTGCGAACCCAACGCGCACGACCGCCCCCTCCGCAATGACGTCATTTTTGCCGCGCGCACCTTCGCGCTCGTGCGGACGCGTCGAGTACCCCTCATACAGATTATAAAGTGTATTGTAGCTGTGGACACTCAGTTGTTTCTGTCATTTGGCCAAGATCTCGTGTTATAAAAGATGAAGTGCAACAACACCCAGGCTTTTTTAAGACCGTATTGGCTATGACTTGATGGCAAATGCGAGACTTAAAGGAGCTGTATGTAAGATTGTGGCCAAAACTGGTACTGCAATCACTTTCAAATTACTGTATAGAGCGGTGTATCCCCTCCCCCTCCCCCTGACTCGAGGTTGCCAGATAGGCTGCAGGATCCAGCAGGAACGTAGGCTGCAGTTTGTAGCTACAGCTGTGGTAACTAGAGCAGAGCTGGCAACCCGGATGCTGAAACACTACTGACTTCGTGATTGGTAGATAGATGGAGGGCGGCGCTTCAGGCCAAAACACAAGATGACAACAGTTGAGGGCTGCAACTTCACTTTTTAAATGACAATATCCTGGCCGTACTACTTTTGTCAGTGATATAAGTATTTGAAATGAACATGATTTCTTAATGTCTAGTGACATATCAGGGCCATTTTATGATTAATTGAAATACATTTCTTACATACAGCTCCTTTAAGACACTCTTCTCTGCTCCTCAAATACATGAAGCATTTGTCTAGGGCCTTTATATATAGTGTTTATAGATGAGTAAAGAAAACACTCTACTTATTGCAAACAAGCAGAGACGGTCCAAACTTCATTCACAATAGAGGACGGGTGGAGTTATGAGGTTTTACCAACAGTTTTGAGGATCCAATAGAGTTAAGAGGTTAGTCACAAACTCATTTAATAATTTCCATTGATTAAATATTTGCAAAAACCCACAGACAGACGTAAAGGGTGACCAGTAGTAATGATTCATGAACAAAATTGACAATATATTCCACAAGGCATGATAACAATGGAATTTGCATACATTTCCCAGTTCAAAAGTTTACACACCCTTGTTTTTTAATTTCATGTTTTGTTTCCATGTTTGTGTACCAGCTTGCTCTGCTTGAGTTCTTCACCATATTCAATATGATGTTGGAATCCAGCTTTGTCTGTCAGGATGCTTGAAGAACACTGTCACGGAAGGCTGGCCACCTTTTAAGAACTAACAAACTTGAGAACTGATTCATTTTTGTAATTTACTCTTTTTCACACTACATAAATATATGCTATACAACTTGTTTTCAGGAAGAATGCAAATGTAATATTTTTTTAATATATATTTTTTTGAATTCTCTTTACCAAATCTTGCCTCTTTAATAAGTAAACTAAACAAAAAAATCAGTGTACCTACAATGTGTTTTTCACTGCATTTTCGTTCTTGTATTTCTTTATTTCTTCTAAAGGAATGTTAATGTTGGACAAAACTTTTTTTTCAACCCTTCATTACCATCAGTGACCAAAAAAACCCCAGCAAATCAGCCTTTTCGGACAAGCAAAAATATTTGATTTCCTCTGTGACTCCCCTCTGCCAGGGGATTACAAAGGCTTTAAGCCGGCGGATGAAGGAAAGCAAAGTGGTAAGTGACATTTCTGGTCTGGGAATATGGCAATCAGCAGTATGGAGGACCGCCAAGTCCCGGGCCAGGCCTGAAAATGCTAAAAAGGCTCTGGGAGAGTGTAAACAAACACGGTGTTGTGAGGGTGGGGGAGGGAATCTTGGGGGACAGATCTGTTAGCCATCAGCGAGTCCTTTTCATCTGACCGCTGCTCCTCCGGTAAGCTGAAGGAAGGCTTTGTATACCTGCGTACAGACAGGAGCTAAGCATTCAGAGAGCAGGAAACCACAGCCTTTCCCCCCACCTTCATCCCTCCATCCCTAAGGCCCTACAACAGAGAGCGCATACAGTATGGCATTCTGCGCCAGCGGCCCCTGCCCGCCACTTAGCCAGCCCCAAGACACAGGAAGCTGGCAGAGTCACTGCCGGGTCAGGGTTCGCTCGGGACAAGGGCACACAATGACTCGCTCATGCATATTTAATCACAGACAGGTTAGAGAGCGCCCAGACGTAGTTTATAATTCAGTACAATTAGCGAGAAGGCTTTAAGTTAGTAATGACTTCCTTTACATCAGTCAGTCCACTAACCGTGTCTGCTTGAATTCAAAAACATGCACAAACTAATCTATTCAAGTACTATAAAAAGTCAATGCATTCAACATCCAACTCGAAGATCATTTGACTGGTAACATTATACGCATCTATTAATTTCACAGAAATGTCCAGTGTTAAAATGTGCCTTGCGTTATTGTCTAATGAGTCCAGGATGAGCGCTATAATCCCTCTGGGCAACACAGGGACCATCCATTGCCCTTGTTCAATAATTCATACGCTCTATCTCTCCACTGACCAAGCCATCACCTTAAAGCATTAAAAGCGCTCACAGTAGAAATGAATACCCTCTCAGCTGTGCAGGGGAGCGTCTGCTTCTCGTGGGTTTATTTGTTCGATTAAGAGTACAGAGTTATCAAAGACATGCTTAAAGTCAACATGAAATGCCATTTGTAAACTTTTTTACTTAATGTAGCACCAGTGAAACAAGATATTAAAATTTGTAAAGAAGAAGAAATGGAGGCAGATGCATGACTTTATCCATTAATATTTGGAATATATTGGCCGTCATACTTTCTGCCAATAAACTTTTTAATGTTATCTGTATTAATCTGACAAGTAAAAAAAAAAATTTAAGTCGATAATTTAAAGTCAAGGAGAGCGCATGGTGAAATGTCATTTGCAACCTTTTTAATTCCTTATAAAGCATTTTGCAGTGAAACAAGATATTCAAATGCATAAAGAAGAAGAAATGGAGACAGAAGCATGACTTTATCCATCAGAATTAGCAATATATTGGCAGTCATAGTTTCTGCCAATAAATGTGACTTTTTAATGATATCTGTATTAAAAAGTATATATAAGTCAATAATTTATAGCCAAAAGAACATTATTTCAAGTTGGTTTATCTTCGCTGTTATATTTGTGAAAATTATATTTTCCATTTAAAGTTAATAATAAATTTAAAAAAATGGCCGAATTCATGATTTCTTTAGTCGAATAATTTATAATAAGATGTTTCTGGGATAAGAACAGTTTTTTTGTTTTTGTTTTTTTATCAAATGTAATTTGATATCTTACATCGGCCAATATATCAGTTAATGGCTTTACAATATAAATAATCATCATTATTGGCATTGGCCAACATTTCTATGTCATATTAAGTGCTCTCTAATTAAAGGGGAACTTTTTATTTATTTAAAAAAAAAATGTTTAGAATCAATTAATGTAAACTTTAAAATAATATGAACCAATAATTTGTTCTGAAATAAGACCAGGATCTTGTATTAAGAAAGTACTGTAAATAGTGTCTATTTTGATTTCATGCTGACTGTAAGACAGAGCTGAAGGAGTCATTTTACACATCTGTGTCTGACATATTTCCAAAACATTTACTCACTTAGTTCATTCTACAGTCACAGATCTTCAGAGGTTTAAATGTGCTGGCAGTGACAAAAACCAAGAAACATGTAATTATTTGGTCCTGTTTACAATATTACTTATTAGTGTAACTAATTTGAAAATGCAGTCAACAATGATTCAGTCCCGTAAAAACAATATACACCTTAATTATTCGCAGTGCTCTGTTTGAAACCTCATTGTACTCCTCCTGTAAACATTTGTGTAGGACCTTCTTATTGTTATTTCTCCCCTTCCCCCCCCTCTCTCTCTCTCTCTCTCTCTCTCTCTCTCTCTCTCTCTCTCTCTCTCTCTCTCTAAGCAGGTAAGCGCTTACATGTCTGTGTAAATGTGTCCTAAAACCACAAACTCACTTCTGCAAAAGAAACACTGCCTGCATCACTCGCTCACCCTGACTCTGGGCAACCAGCAACTCTCTGTGGATTTCTCAGTGTCCCTCAGTCTATACAAACCCTCGCTGACTATTTAAACTCTGCATTTTTAACAGAAACACTCTCCCATTGTCAAGTCCAGTTTGTCTTGCTGTGCATAACTGCCATGATTATAAATAATTATGCATTTTTACATTATAAAATGAATATGGAATAAGTATGGAAGGTATATTATGTGCCTCGGTGTTTGGCAGATCGAATTCCATGTTGGCGTCTTCCAACATAACATAACAGTCTGTTAATGGATTTTAATCAGGGTAGATGCCATATCTGTCCAATAAAGCTTCAATAAAATCAAATCATTGGTTTGTTTCGCTGGACAATGTGGTACTCGTCTTGTACCTGATTTATACAGACACCTAGTGGTAGCATTAGTTCTCAATCACAGACGGATTTCTAGAAATGCAATATTTACAGTCGGCCATGATAAATTTATTCCACATGCAAAAGTGATAAAAGGACACATGGTGCGTTCGAGTCCTCCTAGAAAGTTTGTATTTATGAGTGTGTGTTTACGACGTCAGGTGTGTTCAAACCACTTTGGTCGAAAAGCAAGATGGCGACCTTTTCTACAAAAACGACGTCAAAGTTTTTTTGGTCCTACTGCTTCAGGTGTGTTTTTGCTTTTAAGTTTTTTATTTAATTATCTGTAAACTGAATTTTTATATATTCTATCGTAAATGTACAATACTATCATATTTTGAACATTGAAACTTCATTCATTTCAATAAATATACCATCAAAACAGACCACCCATTGTGTCCACCATGTTTTCTCACTGACGACTCGCAAAATCACTCGTAATTTGTTGTGGCATTCATGTGCATTTAACTTGTTAATATGATCTTTCCAAGATGACTTGAACACGCCAACAGATGCTAGGGTGTGTATGTTCGACTTCATGCGGCGGTGCGCAGACCGATTGCCATCTGACTTGCCGCTTAGAAATTTTGTCCAACTTGAGACAGCGCCGGCGCCACATCACTATGACTAATGTCATCAAAGTACCGCGAGAGCAATGCCGACCCAGCTCTTCCACGATTGGCCGGACTCACAGATGACAGCGATGACGTGTTTCGTGTTTATTCTGATGCCTTCAGTTCCACTACTGCTCACAAATCCATGTTTTGTAACAGTAAAAGCTCTTTTCATGTAACCATAATGTTATATTGTGTCATGTTTATCAAAATAAAACTGATAAAAAATATAGACCCACTTTATTGGTATTTAAATAGTATAGGCTTATGTTGAACTTGTACAGATGGCGCTGTATTAAGCAGTACATGAAAAGTGTTTCTGTTGCTTCATAAAAAACACCGTAAAAAAAACAAAAACAAAAAAAACAGCGCAGGCGTCACAATGGGAAGCAAAAAATGTCCGACTTGACAGCTCCGTTGTCTTCAACATGGCTGCCTCCATGAGGTGACACGCTTCCTGGTAACATAAAACAGCTTTTATTAGGTTACTGATATAGTATATACTGGAGTATTCATCTTATAGGAATGGACATGCTTTTAACAAAAACAAATATTTTGGGGTAAAAATTTTAATAAGGAATAAAAAAAAAGGTTTGATGGTCACTACATTTTGATGGTCCCTTTAACACATTCTGTTGACTACAAGTAACGTTGCACCTTCATGTCTTCTAACTCTCATTAGAGTGTTAGTAGAGTATTAGTAGACTGGTAGGGTTAGAAAAAGTTGACATGTAGTTGCAAAGTTACTTTTGGTCAATTGAATGTCTGTTGGAGGAGCATCACAATAAAGAGTTATCAGATATTAAGCAGACAGTCTACTAATACTCTAATGAGAGTTAGTTGACATGTAGTTACAAAGTTACTTAAGGTCAACAAAAGGGACCATCAAAATAAAGAACTACCAAAAAATATACAGATTTTACCTTGAAGACAGAACAACCTATTATACGAACTGTACATTTATCCCTCACATCCTTGTCGTCATTTGCCTAAAAATAGAATATGGCGTAAAATAATGAAAACCTTATTATATAATATAACGCTTGTTGTGTGTGTGTGTGGGTTTGGAGTCCATAGACATAACATATTTTGTTGAAGCACTATCTACTCATCCAGACTCTTAGACATATCGTTGACAATGAGAGAGAGAGAAAAGATCATAAAAGACTCGTTGTGAATACAGTCTCGTCTTCTGGAATACTGCATTTAAAAAATTGCTGTAACCCAATAAGTTTAAACTCGCGATAACATCTAAAGTCAGTCTCTCACCACACAGCGCCCCACACCAATGACAAGTGATGTTCAGGAAGCGACTAACACTTGCCAGATCAACAGATAATATTTGTCAAGGGGGAATTTATTAATATCTGCACCTTGAATTACACGTTCACCCTGTAGCCCGAGGCCAGTTCAACTCTGCGGGAGAGGTCACTGGAGGGTGGATCACAAACGTCTGTGTTTTTTTTATTTTTTTTTTATGTGCGTGTAGGATGGGTGACTTAGCGGCTTCTTGGCTGGCTGACTGCATGTGAGCGTGTTGAGCTGCAGCGGGCCGGGCTCCATGACAACGGAGGCCAGGTCCCATCCTCTCTCTCTAATTGTCTCTGACCTCGAAATTCGATCTGCGCTCTCAAGGCAGGAGGATTTCTTTTCACACGGCAATCACTTTTGAATTTGTCCCCTGCATCTCCTGAATGCCTTGCCGGGCCACGGGCGTACACTGTGAGCTTGGCAAAACAAATGACCTATCCTTTTAATTTACCCTCCGAACAGCGTTGTTTGTGTGAGGATTTTTTTTTTAGGGGAGGGTAAATCCCACTGCTCGTGAAAAACACGAGTTCTTTTCTCCTTTTTTTCTTCCGTTTTCTCTCTCTTTTATGCAGTTGTCCTCCTCCCCTCTCATTCTCGTGTACACCTACCGATTTTGAGTAATTACAGCCCTGGACAGAAAACAAAAGACATGTTTGATGGATGACGGAGAGGGTGGAATGGGATTAAAATTTTTACGCTTGTCCTCGACACCTTTCCTTTAAGCACTGGTCTTTAACTGGTAGCCTATAAAAGCTCCTTCCGATCCTCTCTTCCCCTTTTTACAACAACAGAAGTGGGTGTAGACCTAAAACAGCCCAGTGAAAACTATTAAATCACGGTTAGTTGGCACAGGGGTCGTTTGATAATGCTGAATCATAATCATGGCCTCAGGCCGATGTCTTTAGTGTTTTAAAAAACGTTATATCCCAGCTTAATATGCAGAGACACATTTTTCAAATGTATTTTTAGGTTTATTTCTGAAAAAAATAAAATACATAAAGAACACTTTGGATCCATGGCACTTTCAAAATAGCCAGTTGAGCATTTTAACCAACCCCGCATAGCAACAGCTCAACCAATGCTGTGAGTTTGGGGCGGGGCTATCTGTTTGTATTTTAATGGCATATGATCGAGGGTTCAGGAAACCTGTTTGAAAACAGTCATGAGGAAAGTATTTCGGGACAGGGCTGCGTTTCCCGTACAACGACGTAACTCTCTGCTTAACTTCCATAGTACGATGCAACGTAGAAGAAATCAACTAGCTATCCACGACTGTTTCCCGAAACCGCAGTGTTGCAAATTGGTAGTTCAACCACGTTTGTAATGATGAGATAATGTGGTGGAGTAATAACTACTTTTAATTAATCTGTTTGAGATCGAATTAATGATAGATGTTTTGCTATAAATTATGGACATGGCATCTGAGGACTATTTCTCATTTTTCTTAGTTATTTTGCTTTATTTCCAAATTCAATCATAGGCCCGTTCTTACGTACTAGAGCACGTTCACACATGCGCACTCTTCAAAAACGACGCTTTACAAACTAAAGACGTAAATGACATTTGTATGTATTCTAAATAAAAGATATAGATTTTAATGTTTTGGCTCAAGACAAGGATTTATTGAGTCCACATGTCATGCAAACAAGAAACTATGCTTCTAACCAAAGGTCGAGAGCTGTCGTTCCAACCACACAAGTTTGCGATGCTGTTTGCGAATGTTCGTTGGAACTATGGTTTCTGGAATGAACTACGCTGATAACGACAGAACTTGCGACCATAGTTGGCTAACTTTTTGGAAATGCACCCCAGCATAGCAACATCTCAACCAATGCTGTGAGTTTAGGGTGGGGCTATTTTTGTTTTAACAAATCACGTACGGGCGACGGTTTAAGAAACCTGTTTGAAATCAGGTAACTGTCATTCCCCATCACAAACATTAAGTAATGTAATTTAAGAAATTAAGTTTTCTCAACTTAAATTATCATGTTTTATCATGAAAAACGTGATAATTTAAGTTGAGAAAACTTCATTTCTTTAGGTGTTACCAATTGAAGTAATTTTTTTAAGTTGATCCAACTGTTCACTTTTTACAGTGCATCTAATTCAATTCTGTATACTATTAATTATGATGTTAATTGTGTCAGACAAAAAGTTCTGTGAACAAGTCATATCTGATTTACATGGAATGCATTTATTTAATTTATATTAAAAGCAGTGTTTAGTTACTAATTAAACTATATTGTGAGTAATTAGTGATTAAAAAATACTGCACAGAAAATACTGTTTTGTGAATCCAGCCCTCAGTATTTTTGCTAAAGTATCAGTATTGTCTGTGGTGATGTTGATGTCTCTATTCCTCATGGCTGAGGCTTTTTAATGGTTCCTGTCACACAGGGGTTTTAGAGTACAAACGTGCCTCCCTCAGACGGCAGTGGCAGCTGTTGCAAGCCTGAATAATTTGATTTGGTGTTTTATGCCGGAAAAGAGCCTTTCTTCACGAGCCACATTTGTGCTGGGCTTTGGCCATGAGTCTGCCTCCACTGAAAGACTTTACATGACATTAACACGTTTTCAGAGGGCATTACCATTCTCAGGGAGATTTGTCTAGACAAAGACATGGTTTATTTGGAGTTAAAGCTTCATTTCCTGTCTGGACCTTCACTTTCTCTCTTCCTCCATCCTTTATCCACCCATACTCCAACACTCCTCCACACCGCCTGGCTGCCTGTCAGGTAAGAGGATTTCAATTAGTTTACGCTGTGAATATGCGCACAAACGTGATAAATGACAGCAATTAGTCTCTGTCATGTCTTCCCTCTCCGCTCAGTAAATCACCAGTCCGCCCCTCTTGCTGATGTTAAGAGCATATTACATCACCTTCAGCACTTCATATGGCTTTATGAGATTTCAGGCTCTTTAGAAAAGAGAGTTGAGGAAGAGAGACCAAAAACCCACTTTACTCTAAAACTGATTGGAAAGTTAGAGCCCCTCCATTACGTGTCAAAAGCCATAACTTGGATTACAAGGTAAAAATTCGACATTTCCAGGTCATGGAGGAGCCACGCATTTTCATGTAATTACTGGATGTGGTTTCGGGGTGTTTTTAATATAAACGTGTTTGATTCGTTGCCAGGGTGTAAAACATGGTGTTTGTTATTAGACTTTTAAAACAGTGGGGTACCAAACCATGTGGCGTGATTACTCTGACTCTGATAGAGAGCGCTAAATACAACCTACGCCAAGCGTAGGTTTATATTCTCATGCGTTATATTGTGCCCTGTGTTTTGAACCGACTGGAGATTTATGGGAACATTAGTCTAACTGCCAATACAGGCTCGTATACAAAAGAACGTCTGTAAATGTCAAGAAAATGGACAACATAAAGGGCCGTTTTACCCAAACAACAGACAGACAGCTTTTGGACTTACCAGAAGGTGGTATTTGGGTGGAATTCCCCTTAAAATGTTCAAATGAAGCATAGTTTACGAATATGCTGATATTGTTTGGCTCACTGTAAGGAAGATGGAACACAGCCAAACATAATCAAGCTCCAATATTACAGAGGGGACCCCTGCTGTAGCAAAATAATGCTCTTTAAACAACTCCTCCAAGTTCTCAGCCTCTTCTCAGCCTTTTATAGCGAATATGGATCGCTAAATGCTTTTCAGATGATGTATCATCATTTCATATCTTGTTTATTGAGTGAATCAGTCATTTCACAGTTTGCTACTTAATTCTGTGAAAGAGATTGCACATGCAGTCAATACAATTACTCAAACCTCAAAGAATGTCTGATGTAACTGTGAATCCATGAGTTCATGGTTAAATAAAAGCTGACTGCAAAAATACTTGCAAAAACCTGTCAGAAGCCATAAGAGATTAAAGAGAGTTTAACGACTCTTGACAGTAATGTTTTAAAATACTTATTTTGTCAGCATTTTGTATTTTTCCATCTACCATTTATTTATTGAGAAAAGAAGAAGTCATTCCCTTATACTCCATGCTGACTCTGGCCAACACTATTAAAGGATTAGTTTACACACACACACACACACACACAAAAAAAAAAATTGTCATTTACTCACTCATGTTATTCCATACATGACTTTCTTTCTTCCATGAAACACAGAAAGAGAAATTTTGAAGATCACTGACAACGACGACTGAAATTTTCATGCTTCAAAAATCTTTCAGCTTCACCATAAAAGTGGTTTATATGGTTGATTTGGACTATATTCCAAGTCTTCTGAAGCTACATGATAGCTTTATGTGGAGAACAGATGCAAAAAATTCACAATTCACTGAAAACCTTATTTTCGATGTCCAATTTGCGAATGGACGAGTCAAATTCAGTCTATGAATTGGATTGAATAATTTGGTGACAGATCACGCTAATCTGGTTCTCAAATGATTCAGTGATCCAGTCACTGGATGGGACAATTATGAGAGTAGGCTACATGAGAGAAGTACTTTGATTTGTACATAAATTGTTCTTTTGAGATGAATATTTCATTAAATCTATTGATCCTGTTCTCAAAAATAATCTGAATTATTCACTCGCAAATCATACTGATCCAGTTCTTGAATTCGACTAACTGACTCGATTCGGTTGCAATCATAACAACTCATTGGAGGGGAAAATTAATAGTAATTAAAATGTATTTATGTGTTTCTCAAGACTTGGAATATAGTGCACAAGTGGTGATTTATAATACTTTTGAGGTGTTTTGCATAGTTTCTGAATATGCAATGTCAAATTAAACATAAAAACAGCAACCAGTATATTTGTTAAAAATTCATCTGGAGACAGTCGTGCAGGTTTAGAGCAGCATGGAGGTGATTACTATCCCTTTAAGAAGAAAATTTTTCATCAAGGAGTTAGACAGCATTCTCTCATGTGATCCTATTTCTTCATTTCTTCTTTCTCTCCCTCCACTTTTTCTCTCTTCCTCTCATTGCTTGTCAGCTTGTCAGATGGAAGATACCAATTTGACAGGCTCATTCCATGTGGAAATGGCATGATTGGAAGTATTTGGCATTCCCCCGTTTCTTTGTGCTGCAGAGTGAGATACACCATCATCTGACAAAAATGTAAAAAAACAAACAATGTAATTCCCTATATGGATGTGTGTGTGAGACTCAGGGGACGGGGGGTGAATATGGGGGTACGGGTAACAGACATACTGTACAGAGAGAGAGAGAGAGAGAGAGAGAGAGAGAGAGAGAAGAGAAAGAAGAGAGTCCAGCCTTAATGTGCCAGAACTTGTGCGCTACTCCGGCCCTCACTTCCTGAGAGAGAGTAAATGGAAGCTCACTTGTCAAGCTGTCATGTTGCAGGAGAGCCTTACCTGGGGCTGCCGAGCCAGCGTCTCTCTGCTAAGAGCAGGCCATTCACATAACCCTGAAACAATCAAGTCAGGGCTTGAAACTGGAGAAATGCTATGGCCAGTGTGACGTGGGGAAATAAAGGACTGGAGGGAAAAGAAATGTCTCTCGCTCTCCTCTCCCTCACTCTTTCTCTCTGTTGTCTAAGGTTTTTTTTGTCATCGGGCCAGTACCTAAGTGTTCAAAGCTCTGTCAAGCCGTAACACTTTGATATTTTTCCCAGGCTTCAAAAGAGCATGGCAACAATGGGCTTGTGACTGCAGGCTATGCAGAGGTAGCCAAGACAATATTAGTTGTCTCATCTTCTTTATGTTGTTGGCACCAGACTAGGAGTTTTTTACTGGATGGAGGTAGGTGTTTCGGAAGGAAGCCCGACCTGTTAGCGGTATCTCAGACGGGTTGTTTAAGGCCCGAGGAAGTGCTCTGGTTTACACAGGTTTTGCTCTTTTGATGCAGGTAAAGGTGAGGCCAGCGCTGAGTCATCCGTACAGGTGGTCTGCACTGATGAGGGGGCCGTGAGTCACGTAACGAAGTAAAATGTGCCAGAACAAGGTAAAAAAAAAGTAGTCAAACGTATCACTTTGATGAATGCGTAGTGGGGGTTTTCATGTGGTACAGATTCACCCATAATGGAGTGTAGTATCTTCTCATTTATATAATTTTTGGTAACACTTACTTCAATGACTCTGTTTAGAATGAATCAACAATGCTTTATAATACATGCTCTTTTAATCACAATTGTTAAAAAAGGGATTCTCAATCTTTTTTGTTAGCCTTTTTCTACCTCAAATATGTACATAAAATGCAGTGCTTTCTATTTTTATTGTATTTAAGGTGTAACTTTTATCATAACTAGTTACAGTTTCTTTTTAAATGTTACTAAAAATAGTCTTCGTAAGTGTTAACAACATTTTTTTTATTCTGTGTGTCGAGTACAGCGCAAAAAAAAAAGAAAAAAAGATTAAAAGCACAACGTGAACAATAAAATAAACCAGTATATGTGATATGTGAGATACTATTCAGAGTTAGTGCGGACAGAAGAGAATAATACATGTTCATTTCTTCACTTGGTGAAACATAACTCTAACGAACACAGTGTACACAGCTGCAGCGCTGCTACGTCTAATAGGTGCAGTCCTGATCTAATTTTGCAGGCTGGTTTTTTTTTTTTTTTTTTTCACTGTAACATGTATTGTTTGAGGGAATGTTGGCCAGCGGCAGATTAGCACCTCCTTAACAAGGCAAATATGATCTGTGTGCACCTCCACAAAGGAAACACTGAAGTTCTCTATTTATAGATGCAAAGGAAACGGACACTCTGTTAAAATCCGTGAGTGAGAAGTGAGCAGAGAAGTGTCTTCAGGTTTTCTTTTCAAGACAACATAGTGTCATAGTGCATTCTGGGCTTTCCCTCCTTTTCTTAGTCAGTGAGTAATTAGGACACTTCTGGGGTAAATCTACGTGTTGGTTTACTCAGTTCACAAAAGGCCGACCAGGCTAGCTGCCACACTTTTTATTCAGTGATTATTATGTTCGTTTTTAAATTAATTTTAGTATAAAAACGCTTGCATGCAAGTTGATGCAAGTTGTCACATTAGGACCTTGCCCTTAATTTAATACGCATTTAATATGCTTTTTAGGACAATTTAAATGGCCAAACTATTTTTTTTTTAAAGAAAAGTATAAAATGACACTTATGGCCTGACATTTATGAATAATAATAGTTCTAAAAAATATAGTTCAGCATTTTGATGAAAATCCTTTATATGTCCAAAAGATATTATAAAAATATAATATTGATGAATTTTGGAGTATATCTATATATTTTTGAAACAAATATACACAACCAATGCTATTGTGACAACTAGCCCCAGTAGTTTTTGCTCTACGTCAGGCTAAAATACAATTAAATGTCCATTACTGTCAGCAGTACAGTGAGGCAGAAACAGGTCAAAACAGTTTGTCATTTATAATATACGCAATGTAAAAAAAAATGTAGAATGGGAGTCGATGAAAGCCTATAAAAACTTCCCATTAACACATGGGTCCACCCATAAAGACTTAACTGGGGTTGAGCAGCACAGGTTATCTTTGTTCCTGTCTTGAGCACATTACATGAATCCAGTCCCTGACTGGCTGAATTCTTTAAGGCTCAGCTATAATTATGCTAGATTTCCTCTACCGTCCTTCAGATTCCCAGGCCACAGGAGAAATGGTCTAACAATCTGGTATTTTTAATTTTGGAGCTGAAACAGGACATTCACTCTGAAGAAAATCGCACCTTCCTTTGGGAGGCTCGGCCTTTGGCAGCCGACTTTAAAGTGCGACGGCGAGCGTGCGGTAGCCGAGTTCGCTCTCTCAGCAGATGGAAATGATGGTGCTGTGATTATGGCTACAGACTGAACTCAGACACAATTAGCCACCAACAGATGGAAGTCTTCACGTTAGAAACCTCCCTCACCCCCTACAAGCCCCCAAGTGTCTGGAGGGGGGAAAAAAAGGCAAACATTGGCATGCAGAAGTCATGTAGGCCATACATACTCTGTAATTTTTATGTAGTTTGGAAACATACACAAATGTAAATGTAGCCCTCTGATTTTACCGTGTTCAAGGCTGCTGAATGAAAAGAATGTAAATCATGTATGATTTAGTTTTCTGTGCCACATCACCCTGCACACAGCTGGGCTAAACTGTGTAGTAATTAAAGGGATAGTTCACCCAAAAAGTAAATTTCTGTCATCGAGTATTTACCTTCATCCCATGTGTGTGTGTGTGTGTGTGTGTGTGTGTGTGTGTGTGTGTGTGTGTGGGTGGGTGGGTGGGTGGGTGTGTGGGACACAAAAGAAGACATTTTGTAAGCTGCGTTTGTTGGTTTTTTCATGCAATTAATTTTGAGCCAGATCTTTTTAATGAGTCGGTTGATTCGGTTCATAGATACTGTTTAAATGATTCACCCAAGAATCAAACTGATCCAGTTCTAAAGCTCAACTCACTGATTCAGTTATCCAGTCATCGTGGTTAATAGCTTTCTGGAGGGAAAGATTATCAGTGAATAATTACTTAAATTTTGATCTGTTTGTTTCACACAAAGTTATTGTATGGCTTCAGAAGACTTGGAATAGCATACTAATTATATGGACAACCTTTTAGATATTAATATGCCAACCTTTAAGGTGCAGTAAGCGATTTCTGAGAAACACTGTTGAAAGTGGATCGCATCGAGCACCAAAACACGCTTGTAGCCAATCAGCAGTTAGGGGCGTGTCCACTCATGAGGAGGGAGGTGCCCACATCCTGTTCATGAATTTGGGGGCGGAGCTATCAAGATCCTTTAGGGTAGGGCCGTGTTTGTTTCTCAGAAATCACTAACTGCACCTTTAAAAGCTTGTAAATGCATGAAAATAGTGACCAGCGTAGGCTCTAAGGCATTCAGAATTAAATTGAATTAAAATTTCACTTCAGTTTGTATTGAGGTAGCGAACATAATTGCAATTAGAGTAATTAAATTAAAATGAACAGAATGCAATTTTAACATGTAATTGCAATACATGTTTGTATTTTAATGATGGCTTGTTTAAAAATACAAAGAAGTTAGGAAAAGGTGATCGATCTGTTTGAAATGTCACATATAGAAATGTATACTTATTTTATGTTCACTTTGTTATATAACAATGGACCAGGGTTAAAGAAATTTTATGAATTGTAATCCAGCATTTCCAATTCAGTTCAAACTCCCAACTCATGAATCAAAGTGGGGCAATTCTTCCATTCTGAATTTTGTTTAACAGTGCAGATCAGTCTTCAATTTCCTTTTGTGTTGCACGTGCAAAGGAAAGTTATGTGGGTTTGGAACGACATAAGGGTGAGTAAATGATGATTTTTTTTTTTTTTTTTTTTTTTTTTTTTAGGTATGAAAAAAAGTGTTATATGATAAATGGGAATATTCCATGAATCTGTGAATTCTACAACAACAAACTACAATCTCAAAACATTTTTCAGTATTTAGGTGGTTTTGCACTTCAACTGAACCGAAGCGTAAAGATGTATTTTGGCAGATGATGAATTCACTGATTAAATATCAAATCCACCCCGCTCTCAAAACACTGTGAGGTTGTGTTTACACAACAGTCGGCATCTGAGATTCATTAGCATAAAATCAGGAGTACAGGAACAGGAAACAAAATCTTTCAGCATCTTCTTCCCCCCACTGTCATAACAGATTATTCTTTTGGCCGGAGGGTTTTTTTTTTTTTTGTTTTTTTTTCCCCAGAATGTAGCAACTGGTAGAAAGGAAACTAAAATGTTTTTCTTTTCTTTTCTTTTTATGTATTTGTTGTTTCTTGTGCTCTCTCATTCTCCAGCCATTCTACACATTCCCTAGTTTCTCTGTCTGGGCCACGACTCTCTCATATACTCTCATATTTCAAAAAAAGAGGCCCGGTCTCACTAGGTAGTGATGAGAAACTCCTACACGCTCGACGTTAGCCTTTGATAAGCAATCAGAGCCTGTAACACACATTATGGGCTGAGACGTTGCTTCATAGTAGATTCACTCCCAAATCTGAAATGATGTTTTAAAATTGTCGCTGGAGGCTATGTAATACTGGGAGAGTGTGCCAGACTCCTCACACTGTCTTTCTTCTGTTTTTCTACCATTCTTCGCCTTGCTGATGGCAACAAAAAAAAAGCAGAAGCCTGGATCAGAAGCCCAGACAGTTGTGTGTGTGTGTGTGTGTGGGTGTGTGGCAGCACAGGAACATGTGCTGTCTGCTCCCTGTGCAGCCAGAGGTGACACACGGGTCCTCGCCATATGCTGTCATTCCTCAGTGTCCCTCAGCCTTGACGCTGAATTAATTTATTAGAAGTTTTTTCACTGTGCCACCGCTACCTAAAAAGCCTTCTCCTCTTCACCGGAGGCTTGTCACACAGATGCTGATGTATTTTCCCTCTCCCGTTGCCAGGTTTTATGATGGAAACCGATACAACAGCATGATAGAGTTTCGGGATAAATTATTCACGCTTTAAACGCACTCTGCTTGGCTTTCTTGGAGGACATCCATTTTACAAAAGCTTCTCCTCTCAACCCCCCACAATCCTTTTAATTGATCTACTCCTCCGCGGCCAATTTGACGCGCTTGCATGTGGCTGCGCGGGACTTTTTTTTTTAAATGTATATCTATGACTGGGCAGGGTTGTGCATCATTCATAACTGAATTCCAAATATTGAATTGAATTTGAAAACATGATGCAATTCCAATTTAAATGTGCAGAAGTAGAATTAAAATTGGTTGATTTTTGTCAAGCCATTGTTTGAAAGTTTAAAAAGCCTTAACTTTTAAATTTTATATGCCTTACAGACAGACATGTTATGCTCACCAAGGCTGCATTTTTTATCAAAAATACAGTAAAAACAGTAATATTGTGAAATATTATTACAATATAAAGTAACTGTGTTCTATTTTAATACATTTCGAAATGTAATTTATTCCGGTGGTTGTCAGGTTTATGTTTAAGTCTGTGTTTTGATTTTGTTTTCCCTGTTCCCGTTTTGCCATGTGTTCCTGGTAATTATCAGTTTCCATTGTTACTCATCAGTTCCTCGCCTGTTCTTAGTTCTGTTGATTACTCTGTCTGTGTATTTAAACCCTTAGTTTCCCCTGTTCTTTGTTCCGTGCCATTTTGGTTTATGTGGTTGTGTACTATATTGTATGTTTTTGTTATATTCTCCTGCATAGTACACTTTCTACAGCGACAATATGTGACAGAACATGGAACCAACAAAAAAATAAATGGACTTAGGCTACATGCAGTTCGCCTGCTCTGTTTAGAGCAGAAGCAGCTTAACCTCGAGGATCACACCAAGGACTTCCTAGATCTGGCATGTCTCACCCACTACCCATATCACTTGCTTTGAATCTTCTACTATAATAGCTTCAGCGAGCAATCCAAGGAACGCCAGTGTAATGGTCACCAGCTGGAGTGCCCTTGAGAGCCACCAGAGGGCACTCAACACCAGACTATTATCACTCCCTCACAAACTACATTTCCCATAACTCACTGCTTGGACTCATCACTGATTGCATTCACCTGTGTCTCATTACCCTGTTAGTCTCAGCCTATTTATACCATGTTCACTCATTCACTCACTGTGATGTTTTGTACGTTATCGCACTGCATTTCTGAGTGTTTTCTTTGTTGTCATTGTTCCTGGTTCTTGATCTCTGCCCGTGTCCTGGTTTTCCCGTTCCTGCTTCATCCTCTGGATTTGTCTGTTTGTTTGGATTGCCTGCCTGTGTATGACCTTTGCCTGGATTCTGATTATGATTTTGATTTACTTTAATAAACTGCATTTGGATCCTCAACCTTCGTGTCTCGGAGCAGTTCGTAACAGCCAGACCCACTCCGGACCTAGAGACCAGCAAGCCTTCAGGATCTTCGGGTCTCCAGCTTCAGCTTGGCAAGGGGATCCCTGGCTTTGCCTCCAATCGCCAAGCCCATCACTCCACCTCGGTTAGACCAGTGGCTCCACCTTGGCTCCTCCCTTTCTCAGCTCCACCTGGGGCGGTCGTCCTTACAGCTCCCTTGGCCTTTGCCAAGGAATTCCGGCCCTTCAGCTACACTTTGTCCCTCCACCCCTAATGTCAGGGTTATGTTTAAATATGTTAAATTTAATTGTGTTTTGGTTTTGTTTTCCCTGTTCCTGTTTTGCCTGTGTTCCTGGTCATTATTAGTTTCCATAGTTACTCATTAGTTTCTCACCCATTCTTAGTTCTGTTGATTACTCTGTCTGTATTTAAACCCTTAGTTTCCTCTGTTCTTTGTTCCGTGTCGTTTTGGATTATATGTTTGTGTAACTATTAGTCCATGTGGTTCCCTGCGTGTTGTTTTTGTTATATTCTATAATAAATGCTGTTACTAAATAAATGCTGTTTTTAAACTTTCTATTCTTCAAAAAACCCTGAAATTAAAATGCATCATGGTTTAGAGTGTAATAATAGTTCACAATATTACTGTTTTTACTGTATTTTTGATCAAATAAATGCAGCCATGGTGAGCATAAGCGACTTCATTCGAAAACATAAGAAACCTTACCGACTCCAAACATTTGAACAGTAGTGTATATTTAAATGAAAAAAAGAGTTGGATAGATAGAACAAGAATATTTCAATATTTCTTATATTTCAAAAAAGAGTTACATATTCTCTGCATGAAGAAAGAAAGGGCTGTTTATTGAGAGTCTGGGCTATTTTTCATCTTCAACTCTAATGCCAATACCATCTGCCTGGATGAATCCTTAATTGAAAAGAATTTTGGCCTTAGTAGTTGGACTTGCTCCCCAGGACACAGAAGAAAAATCAAATAGCTTTTCTTCTTCTTTAATACCTGTTGAAGCTATAAAGAAAAGCATGAGGCAGTGAAGTAATGGACTTAGCCATGGAGAGTGGGTGAGCGTCTTTCATATTACATTGAACATCTGCAAAGATGGTTTGCAGCAAGCAGGCCGATTGGATTTAATGTTATTGCCAGTCTGCTATTGGCCGTCCGTCTGGATGAGCGTAAGGTGGCAGTTCATACAGCATTTTTTCTTGTCAGATGGCTTGGACGTAAAAGAGGAATTTGTACGTTACTGTCAGTCGCGCCCCTTGTTGGATCCTTGCCCCAGAGTAGGATATTTCTTTAAACAAACATTGGGGGAAAGGTAAAGCAGACATTTTGGAGTCTAGGGAAGATAAGTGATGCATCTACCAGTGCGCAAGGAGAAATAACTGAGGGCTCTTTTAATGTGGTTACGCTGTAGAGAGAGTCAGCCCTCATCCACCAGAGATTTGTATATAAACCGCACATAAAAAACATCAGATGGGAGATTTTATGAATTAAATAAATCAGGAATTTGATTGTTGATGAATTTAGAATAACATCAGGCTGTTGGAAATCAGCTGGGCGCTGTGTAAAGCTAAACGCTAAGAATATTTTTGGCTGTTATGGTTCATGTGACCGCTTTTGATTTAAGTGACCATGGAAGTGAGAAGGTGATTGATTTTGTACAATAGCTACTTCATTGCAAAGTAGAAAGCTGATTTCCATTCAAGTAGACAATATTAGTAGTGTCTCATCATGAAGTTTAACAGTAGTAGGCTACCTATAACCTTGACTTGGCTTGAGGTTTTTCTGTTAATTATTATGTGTTAGAGCTGGCAAATGCTAGCCTGGATGCCAGCCGAACTTAGCCCCGCCCACAACATTTGAGGCCGGGAAGTTCGGTCTGGACTACCCAATCACACCAATCAAATTGTCTGTTCATATCATTTAAAAACTCAAACCGTTAGGCAAATGCAAATACTGTTTTTATTGTAAGCCAGTCACATAGAGACATTTGTCTAGCTAGCATTTTGGCTTTATGCTTTTAGATAATGTATTTAAAATTTAACACCAATAGGGTTGTTTAAAAATTAATTCCCTTTCAATTTATCTGCTGAATTTGAATTTAACTGAACACGCCCCATGGGAAATTGAATTGGAATGACAGGAAATGAAAAAAAACGATAGTTTGACGATAGGCTAGCCATTGACTTTCATAGTCTTTTTTTACTATGGAAGTCAATGGCCACCGTCAACTTCTTCAAAATATCTTCTTTTGTTATTCTTTTGTATTTGAGAAACAAACTCATACAGGTTTAAAACAACTTGAGGGTGAGTAAATTATGACAGAATTTTCATTTCAGGCATTGGAGAAAATGTAAATGAGATATTTTTGCCAATAAAAAATCTGTCATAATTAAATCATCATCCTTTCAGGATGTGAACTTGGCTTGGACAAGTTAAACTTTTCTCTTTTTTAAATCCCTTTATCTTATGTTTTGTTACGTTTGTCAGTAGGGGATGATCTTAAACCGTCATGATTTTGATGATTTTCATGGTAGATAGCTCTTATGCGTTGCAAATGGCAGATGTGTTGAGAGCGGCCAGGCCCCCTGCTGCAGAGCTGTATGTTTTGGCATGTGTTGCGTCTCATATGCATTGATGCTGCACACACAATTTGGAGGGTATCTGAAACCCCACATTTCCAATATACAGAATCTGAGGGATGGAAAATCCCTCTGTCTTTCTCTCTTTTTCCCTGTCTCTCAACCCTGTGGCAGGGTCTTCACACCACGGTTTCAGTAATAAGGCCACAAGAAATGATGCGGTTCAGCGGGAGACAAGCGGGCCGGGCGAGACGCAGGAATCCCAGGGCACATTCATCACCATTCTCACTCCCGTCCAAAACGCCCTGGCCTCACTTCAAAGCCATAACCAGTCCAATTCAACTCACAAGCTGCGGATAAAAGCCACTCTTCATGTTCTCTGTCTCCGGATCTTAACATGACTGAACAAATAACCGTTGCTTTTTGGGGGGAAGCATAGATTTTTCTTCAGCATATCTGGACTTTTTTCTTTGTTTTATTGCGCTCAGTTTAATTTCATACTTAGCTTTTACAAGAAGAGTTTATTGCTCATGGTTTGCTGTGTCTGTGCGAGTGACTGAGTTGTGTACAATTTGTACTGGCATTACAAACTTGGAGAAGACATTTTCTTGAGTCATGAGCACAGTGGTTATGAACAAAAATAAATACTCATCAATGTTAATGCGCCACACGTTGAGGAAGGCATTTGCAAACATAGTTTATGGCTCTTTCCACGAATAGGGCCTGATCCCAACCCCCTTTTTAACAAATGGTAAGTAAAAGAGTTTAAACTTTATATGTTATATTTTCTATTAATTTTGAATTATATATATATTTTTTTTAAATATTGTTTTTTGGTGATTTTCCTTTTATTGTGACAGGACAGTAGAGAGATGACAGGAAACAAGGTGGGAGAGAGACGGGGGGATGGGATCGGGAAAGGTCCACGAGCCGGGACTCGAACTTGGGCCGCCCGAGCGCAAAGGCGCTACATGTCGGCGCACTGACCACGAGGCCATTGGCGCCGACAATTTTGAATTATATTTAAACAAAATTGAAACCACATCTAAATAAATTTGAAAACTGATTTGTCATTTGCCAAATTAATAACAAAAATTTAGTATGGGGTTCTAAATGAACACTTAACAGCATACCTTAGGTTTTCAGTGACCCGGGACGTCATTCATCACCCTCCTCCTCATCATTTTTTAAAGTTAGACATCAACCTTCTTAGTATTCCTCAAATTATTTTATAAAAGAATGCCTGTTTTCCCATTCATTATTTTTTTAATTGTAGGGTCGCTAATGACCGAGGTGTGCAACAGTGTAAGTATATTTTTTTCTGTGACAATAATAATTGAATCTTTGATGACTGAATAAGTGCAATACACCTCTATTCCACAAGGTGGCAATGTCTGATACACAATCATAAAGTGACGTTTCACTCATAGTTACTGCAGGCAGAAAACAAAAAAATAGGAAGAGTCATCAGCAAAACTTGAAATGGCTCAGTGATTTACTGCAGAGCAAGAACTGAACGCAATCAAATATTAGTGTCATTGTCGCTTGATGGTGGATCTGATGAAGAAGCTGTCAGTGATCAAAATATTGATTTTAAAGATGTTGAAAATTATAGTTTTGAGAATATGTTTGAGATCATGAATATGAGCCAGATGCTGAATGTACAGGGCTCTGACAAGGACAGTGATGATGGTATAAAACATCTGCTCAAACTGAACCATACCAAGCTCCAAAAGGTAACAAAATATGCTTTATTTTATTCTTGTTTAATTGTTACTCTTATATCAGGAGAGTTTTATATCATCTCGACAGGTAGAGGTCCATCCGTGCTAGATATAGTTCCGGGTCGCCAAAGACCCGAAAATGTAATAATGACTGGAGAAACATTCATGCATTTAAAGGTTAATCTAAGTTATCATACTAAACAAAGGCACTAAATAAAGATGCCAAACACAGCATAAAATGATTAATGCCTCTACAATGAAACAATCAAAATACAGCAAGGAGGCTTAAATGTTAATTTGTAATTTAATAATAATGATTGTTTTCAAGAAGGTTTCCCAAACACTCCCCTTATTTGCTCTCACTGGTTGAGCCTGGTCGGGATTCTCAAACAAACAGAGAAATGTTTTGATAACTCCACAGAGTCAAATTCTATAACATGTTCTTAACTATATGTGACTTTTCCACACAGGCCATGAACATGAAGTAGTAATTCCACTCTCACACCCTTCAGCACTTAAACCTCATTCCAAAAGCCCACGTCCATAAGCCACTACACAGGCATGATCGACAAGATGGTGTATATGTGGAAAGAGGAGGGGGCGGTAGGGGATAATGCTTAATCTGCAGTCTCTAGTGCCCCCAGCTCCAGCTGGCACTGCACAGGGCTGGCATGACAGAATGTGACAGAAGATCCGGAGGCGAGGGACTGGGGGAATCCCGTAACAATAATGCGGATGGTGAGGCTAAGGCCCAGATTAAATCAGAGCCATCGCCCACCTGCCAATAGAAAATTACAGGGCATAGCCACACACTCTCGCTCTCTTTTTCCATCTGGGCTTAAGTCCATGTGCTGCTAAACCCAGCTACGCTGCAACTTCCAGTCATAGGTGTTTAGTGCCCCTGGACTTGCCATCCGACATCATTTGAGTTTTTTCGAGTTTGTAAATTCCTTGGGTGGCTATAAAGATGCTAAAAAGCAGCTGTTAGTGTCAGACCAGAGGGCAAAAAAATGGGAACCGTGCAGTTAGCATTGAAATATAACTGCCATTTGTTGAAAACCGCTGTACAGAAACCAGTTTCCCAGCAGCGTTTCATGGCCGTGAGCATTTCAATTATGCGCAATCAGCCCGTGATCAGAGATGTATTAACTATCTGATTTATTTTTTTGCGAGCGTAGCTCTTGCCAAACTGGAATCGAGCATTTGTTTTCCTGCAGCGCTATGCTAACTCCAGAGGCATGCTGCAGTCTCTCTACATGATCTCTGATTTGCCTAAATGAGGTTTGTTGAGATTTACTGTGGGTGATTATAAT
This sequence comes from Squalius cephalus, assembly GCF_949319135.1. Classification (NCBI taxonomy): domain Eukaryota; kingdom Metazoa; phylum Chordata; class Actinopteri; order Cypriniformes; family Leuciscidae; genus Squalius; species Squalius cephalus. The sequence goes on along the minus strand of NC_137146.1, from coordinate 15,453,289 downwards.
GATGGTTTGTGTCATATTGCAGCAATCAGAAGGGAAAAGCTTGGCCTGGGAGTCGACGGTGTCAGAATAGGGCAGTGGATACAGCCTGATTTTAGCCAGAGCTCAAATGCACCAAGCGAGGCCCCTCTGCTAACAACGTACAATCAAAGAACGGGTTCCTTAAGCCAATCACCCTCCCCTTGAGGCTGACGAGCAGGGTCGCTTTGTTTAGATAGAGACCCGCTATGTAAGAAGCTCAAATTAATTATTTTTTTTATCAAACTGCTCAAGGCCAAGCTAAAATTCACATGTTCTGATCCACCATCATGAACTGTGGGCAGGTTCTGATTCAATTTTCACTCTCATTGCATTATGTTACATCATCTTGGGTGAGTTTGTGAAAAGTGATTTTCTAGAAATAGGGTTTTTCATGTTTTAGGTAGTTCTGTTTTCTATTGGTTGATGCTAATATGCTCCTGTTTTTTCAGTATTCCTGCTGTTTGAAACATCAGTCTATGTCAATATACGCTGATGACTGGAATATTTACATGTTTATGCTCAGAATTTCCATCTGTTGTTTCTGGAACAATCAGAATCGCTCAGAGAGAGAGACTCTTGCTCATGCTTGGGTTTTTTTGTGATTGAAGGCTGGTCTTGATTATTCGCAGCTCAAGTGGAAAAAATGTTTTGCTTTTCTTCAAGGCCTTGTTTCTTTTGTGTTGGGCTCACTGGACCTGTGGTACCCTTCAAAGTGCCTGTTTTCCACTGTCAGTGGTCTGTTTTCACTGAGGTTCACTCAGCATGGGGATATTAGCACAGTGAGGGTCTACAGCATCCTACTAACACAACACACAGATCCAGCGAAGTCTGGCTATAATATCCATTTAGGAGATGTTGTTGTATGGGCTGTTCACTTTATTCACAAGCACATTTAACAAACAAACAAAGAGTAATCTCTGCTATTCCCATTTTTACTATGGATTTAAATCAAAACTTTCACATTTAATATGGTTTTTGTGTTTCTTCAACTTTGCACCTTTCTGACCCAGGGGTTGTTTTTAATAAACCTCAAAAAATAATAATAATATGGAGTCCCTTAAGGGACATGGTGATGGAAAAAATATGAGATATGAGGAAAATGCAAGTGCTTTGCGTTCCCCTGAGAAACTTTGCGTTCACTCAAAACTTTTGAGTTCTTTGCTAGCGAATGCAACGTTTCTCAGGCAAACACAAATGAAATATATTTTTTTCCATCAGCATGTCCCTAAAGGGATAGTTCACCTAAAAATGAAAATTCTATCATAATTTATTCACCCTCAAGTTGTCCCAAACCTGTATAGGGTTCTTTCTTCTGCTGAACACAAAATATATTTTAAAGAATGTTGGTAACCAGACAATTGATGGACCCCATTGACCACAGTATTTTTTTCCTACTAGGCTAAGTAGGGAAACTAGACCTAACTAGGCTATTTGGTTATATACAGACATTCAGACTTTTGCGTTCAGCAGAAGAAAGAAATTCATACAGGTTTGGAACAACTTGAGTAAATGATGACAGAATTTAAATTTTTGCGTGAACTATCCCTTTAAAGGGTTCCTAATTTATTTTATATGCAAGTCAGTTTTTTATTAATTTGTTCATTATTTATTTTTGCTACTTTTCAAAACTCCTGATGCATGGATTTTATTATTTTATCATTGTCCCAGGCCCAGACTTGCAATCTAAAAAAAAAAAAAATCTTAAAAATATAATGTTATTAACTATAGTTACATTTATTAATATTATTAAATACAATGTTTAAATATTGTATGTATATATATAATATATATAAAAAAGAGACAATCATGAATAATTTCAATACATTTTTGTTCACTTATATACATTTTAATATGTTATTATGTTTTAATATATCAATTTATATCAATAAAATTATTTATATTTTTATTATACATTTTTTATATTTTTAGAAAACATCTGTGATACAATTTCCACCACAATGGACATTTTTTCCCCCCATAATAAATAATAAAAAAATAGTCTAAAAAATCGATTGTACTTATTTACCAAGGAGGCAACAGTATCATTGAAAAGCTTCAGGTGAAAAATGAGACGTGATGGAGAAAACAAAGAAAAATTCAAGGTAAATATTACATATCCATATTTTACAGTCTGAAATTTGTACATTTGTACATAAAATGCTAATTGTGAAATCAGCCAGAGGAAAATGAGTTTTTAAAATGTCATTTCCTCAGCAGAATGCTATTAAACAATACAGAAGTTGAGAAATGTGGTGGAAATGATCTTGACTTTCAGAAAAATGATAACTCTCTTTTGAAAAATGTGTTTTAAGAGTAGTTAACAGGGCCAAAAGTCCTTAGTTGAATAAACACAATTGTACACCATAGCAAGCCAAAACTTGGTTACTTGGTCATCAATGAAAATGTCAAATACAAAAATATTTGACACACAGATCCTTTGAATTGCTTCCAGATAAATGAGGTGTCATAACCATTACCTCAAGGTGTTACATTGGTCAAAAACACAGACTTTTGGCACACGCGCACAGCTTACAAGATATGTATCTTCAGGCAAGACACACTAGTGCTTATATCATATGCAAGTGTTCCTAAAAAATAATAAATGGACCCTGTCCCATTTAAGAACGAAATCAAAATATTAGTTTTTTTTTCTTTGGTGAAAAGTAAAGAGTAGTCTCAGGGGGTCTGAATGGCTGCAGTAAGAGAGGTGATATTGATGGCTAAGAGGCCAGATGAAAGTGCTGCCACGGTCCCTTAAGATGGAGCTTGAGACACGGACTGGAGTGGTCGGTCTGGGGTGGTTTAGGTTTCCCTCCGGGCCGGAAGTGGTGCTTTTCCCCTGGCGAGAAGCTTTTCCTGCAAAATAAAGAAATCATTACTAAGATGACAGCTCCTCCACCAGCCCGGGCCCCTGGGGACCGCAGCTCCGAGAACTGCCACTACTGATTAGGTAACTTTGCTTTGGGCCAACATCACCTCTAGCCGAAAATAAACACCATAGCATGTCTCTCTCTCTTTTCCCTTTCGCTCTCTCATTCTCTTCCCTGCACTTTTCTCAGCCCCAACACACCACCACATCCGGGAGGTATAGTAGAATGGGTGACCTTACTTGGGTTGATATCAGAACCCCAAATAATTAGGCAAATGATCAGGGCTCAATGGCGTTGAGATCGTGGCGTGTGGCGTGCCGGCCGTGTCTCAGTCCTGCTGGGTCAGATCCGACTGATTTCAGGCCAGCGTCACTCTCCAACAACTCCTTCCCAAATCATCTCCACCGTCTGCCAGATGAGCACCGCCAAAGAGCCTGTGGACTTTAGAGAGCTTTACGTCTCCTTTCTGAAAAACCATCAGAGATTGGCCCGAGATCACAAGTTGACCCGGGAGTAATGATTTCCATGGAGAATATACAGTCTGAACCTGATCCCAGAGTCTAGTCTGGGTTTAAGGGCTCCTGGAGAGATGAATTGTTGATGCCCTTCAAGACAATAATGTCATCCTTATATTTTTACTGTCTGAGAAATGGATTCTCCTCAATCAAAAGGGCACATTGTTACAGATTGCTCATTGATATCCCAGACAAGGACTTATTTCTGAATATTGGTGACTTGGGTTACTAAATCAGTGTTTCACTAAAACACTGCAATCTTTTATACGCCTACAGTTAACTGGCTGCACACACACACACACACACACACACACACACACATATAAACACAGATATTTAAAGGGACAGTTTACCAAAAAATCTAATTCTGTCATTACTCACCATTATTCCCCTTCATCCAAACCAGTGTGATCTTATTTATTTATGGAAAACAAAACTACTGAAGGCATTTTTTCTAGAATCATTATGTAGCTCAGGTGGAGCAGTTTGTCGAGTTAGATGCGTTCCTGGGTCAACATATTTTGTAATCCTGGAACCAAATTCCTGTCCAAAACTTTAATCCTAACCATATCCCAATCCCTAAACCTAACCTTATCCATAGGTTATCCCTAAAATCAGAGGGAAATGAAATGTGAATAACACTGATGTAGAAGCACCTAACCCTGGTTGTAAGCCTAAACTAGACAGGAACTGTAAACTTGTCCCTCAAATCTGACTGGTTGATTGGAATGTTGTTCCAGGATCAACAAAGATGTTGATCCAGGAACATGTTGTACTTGGTGAAATCATGTTCTGCAGGGCCGATCAAGCGCCATTAAAAAAATTAAAAATAAATAATGAATTGATTTTCGCATGCGATTTGTCTCTTCAGACCAGTGATAAAAAGTAACCAACGGACTGATTTTTTTTGCAGGCAAAAAAATTCCATTGTCTATTATCAATAGTGTAGCAATGTGTAAACCACAGATCACACAGAAGTAACTTTCAAACCAAGCAGCTTTTGGTGAACACAGCGAATGTGTGACCAACTTGAACATGAGCAAAATCTGCATCAGAACTTTCATGCAAATCTCCTAAACGCATGGATTCCTATTTAAATGATGGGATTTCGATAAGCAATGGTTAATGTGACGCATTTATTTACTTTCGGGTGGTACTTTGGTACACAAATGCTGCCTGATAGGGCAGCGAGGCAACAAGGCAACTGGCCAAGCTTTTAGACACAGCCAATATAAATAGATAGGGAGAATGAAAGAAAGAGCGACCCCAGAGGAAGAGCCCCAGGTGTCATAGTCACATCCAGGTGCAGGGACTCTGTTGTCATGTGATTAGCGTGAGCAGAAATTCCCACCTGCTGCCGCTGCTTACTCACAGAGATTAATGTGGCAAACACAAATGAGCCATCAGAGGCCAGGCTGCTGTCCTCTCTAATGGAGACTGATAAAAGACAGACTGCATCTTTCTCTCACACACACACACACACACACACGCATGCACACTCATCCAGCAGCAAGCAGGTCTCTAATGGTTTAACTGGCTCCATGTGCAGTTGCATTTACATGTCTACCTCAATTAATGGTTGCAATCTCTACACAAAGACTTTATCAGCTTGGGTTTAAAAATGGGGTTAAGCTCTTTTTTATTTCTTTTTTATTATTATTGTAAAAAATAGTTTACAACTAAATACTTGCTTGTTTAATTAATTTAAAATTTCACACTATTTTTGAATATTGTAATTTTTTTTATTTCACTTTTTCTAATGCTTTATGTTTTCAGTGTTGCATGATCCTTCACAGTTTATTGTAGGTTTAAATTTAAAAAAAGTAAATTACCTGGTTGCCTTAAAATTTTGAGTTCACTGAAATATATTTTTTTTAGTTATGTTATCTGAACCATATTAATTAGTTGATTTGACAAAAGAAAAAAAGTTGTGATAACAAATCATTAAAAATAATAATAATAAATTATATATATATATATATATATATATATACACTGTAAAAAATTTCTAACCCTCCCAAATCAAAAATTTCAAGTGACCGATAACATCTAAATTTTTCAGTTGGTCCAAGTGAAATTCGGTAAATTTCAATTGGCCCAAGTGAAAATCTGTGAATTTAATTTTATAATTTACAGAATTTCACTTGGGCCAAGTGAAAAAATTAGATGTTATTTATTAGATGATTAGATGAAATTTTTTACAGTGTATATATATATATATATATATATATATATATATATATATATATATATATATGATATATCATTATTTAAATTTTACAAATAAGGACAATTTTAACATTATGTCTGTTTCAAATAAATGCTGTTCTTTTGGACTTTCTAAAACAAATAACCCTGAAACAATGTATCACAAAAAGATTAAGCAACAAAAACTATTTTCATCATTTGTAATAAAAATATAAACTTTTGTAATAGTAATCATAATTAATAACTGAGCACCAATGACACCTGATAATAACTGATATCAGCATATTAGAATGATTTCTGAATGATCATGTAACACTGAAGTAATTGTGTGTTGTGTGTTACTGAAAATGCAGCTTTGTTATCAGATGAATAAATTACATTTTATAATATATTAAAAGAGAAATAGCTCTAAAGTTGTAATAATATTTAATAATTTTTTATCAAATAATTTGATGAGCATAAAATCTTAATTATTCCAAACTTTTGACAGATAGACAAACAGACTGATTGATTCTTTGATTGATTGATTGATCGATTGATTGATTAAATATAATATAGGCTATATAATAAATATATATATATAATCTCTCTCTCTCTCTCTCTCTCTCTCTCTCTCTCTCTCTCTCTCTCTCTCTCTCTAATAAGGAATATGTTCTGCCATTACTGGATCACTTAGACACAAGTCACATACACACACAAACACATTTTTCTTAAATAGACCCTCTTCTGATTCCTGTGCTGCCCTGTGTTGTCTTGTGACTGTTGAGAGTAACTGTCAGTAGAGTGAGGTTACAAGTGGAGCATGTGCGCACATAAGCGCATGTGCATGTTTGTGTGTGAGTCTCAAACAAACCCACCTAATTAGGGAGCAAAAGCCAGTCAAGTTTGTTTGCCATTGCGCACAACATTTAAATAGCTTAAAACAACAGTGTCTGTTTGCTCACTCAACACATTTCCATGTTCATGCCATCGCTCTTGTTCTATTTTTCTGTGGATGAGACTGATTTACAAAAACACAAATGAGATTGTCATCTGAGATTCTCCACAGCACTGTAGTCAAGTTTGATAGTTCTTGTATATCAATGCATTTTGGACTCTCTAGCATAACTTTGTAATGGATAACACATTGTTGCAGTGAATTTACTTGCCTGGGTTCTAATTTTCAACTGCCGTACCAATTGCAAATGTCATTTTGCAAGTAACTCAAATGCTGTCGGCTCTGATCAGTGATTAGCGAGTGAAGACTCACCACAAGACATCCAAAAACACAAATGGTTCACATGCTTCTCTGCCTTTGATTTGCGATTATGAGATTTTGACTCTGTTGATGTTGATGTGTCGTGGACAAGAAACATGTCAGACTACACATTACTTCCCGACCAATCATCGCTTGCTGTCTTTAACGATGTGCTTCATGTCATACTGAAGGCGGGACTAGCGACTGACTTCTGGGAAACAAAAGCGTAAACAAACTGCGGAGTGTTAGCTTAATGCTAATTCCAGTACTCACTGAATTGCCGATGTGCCTCAGCTATCGTTCACCAGCATTTATCTTTTTTCATTCTTTCATGGTAGTCATAAGGCATGAGTATTGTTGCCATAGCTCCAGAAACTTTTCCTCCATTGCATAATTACACCTAGCAGGACCAATACCATCGTCTCTCTTTCGTTTGGCCATGTTTGAAAGCTGGAGCTTCTGTGCTCCTATTGGTCAACGTCACAGATGTGACAGAACACATTACACACGCGACTTAGGTTGTCCTCTATGACACACTATACAAGATAAAACGATCGATTCTTGCACCCCGATGCCCATTGTTGTTTACGAATCACCACAGCAACCTGCGTCAAATGGATCGCATCAAAATGGGGCTGATATCGTGTAGCCTGAACAAAAACTTGTTCTATATCTTCATATAATGTCTGTTGTTATACAGGCTTGGCACAACATGAGTGTTAGTAAATGATAATAATCTGTATTTTTGTGTGAACTACCCCTTTAATAAGTATGATAGCATGCTAGCTCTTTTTCTAGAAAGTTCTGAATCTGACACACATGCATGCACATCTGGTCTTAATCATCCTGATCCTGTTTATTTGGCCTGTTAGAGACTAAATTGTAATCTTCCCTCATTTTTCCAATAGCAATTGATATGCACTATTAGACGGTACCCACTGTGTAGTTTATGCTTACATAAAAGCACATCAGTGTTTACAGGACTTTAAGTGATTGGACTTCAGAGGGGGAATGTCATCACCAACATCGTCTGAGCCAGTTGTGGATAAGCCGTTTTGGGGAATCGGATCTATGTAAATGCATCAAGGAGACACCAAAATGCAGGCCAAAATGGATGCATCTAAACCAGAGCTTAGCCAACAATACAGCCCTTCAAGCAACATCCTCTTTATGAGCATTATTACATTAAAGAGATGCGCAATAGCATGATTTTTATATCATGTTGCTTAAAAAATAGATATGGTCCAATTAAAGTCCAAAGAGCCTGAGATTAAGCAACATTTTGGAGGGAGTCTTGATTTTAAAGACCAATATTTCACCCTTCCAACATTTTAATCAAAATCATGATTGCGTTCTTTGTGAAACCGCCGCTTTTTCATCATTCCCTTGTTCTTAACAATTCAAATACATCCAAACGAAATGACAGTAATAATAATAGGATGGCTTGTGATGACATTTCCCCTTGATTTCATAAGGTCGTCACAGGAAGATAGTTCAAGTGCAACATTTTCTAACACAATCAAAATGGCCGATCTGTTTGTAATTATCCCACACTCCCAGCGCTCAGAAACGTAATCCGAAATGTCTGTTTTGTGAGCATTGTCACGCGAACGCGCTGCCACACAATGCCATCACTCACCGTCTTATATCATCCATTTGTCCTCCGGGCCATACACTTCTGCTCAAAATCGGCGACTCTCCTAAATATTCACAATCGATCAGCGTGTCACCTGTACGGGCGCAAAGAAAGATGTGTAACAAAGACGAGGGGTGTATTGGCGTCCGGGGGGCATGGGGAGCATTGTGTAAAAGCACGGTGTGAAAAGGCTAGCTCTGGGAAAGAGCCCCCAGGTGAAAGGTGGGGATGCTCTATGGAACAAAGTAAAGGTGACAGTGGAGTGTCGTGTCACCCACCTGAAGACTAACCTCTGTGCTATCAGTGTCAGAGGAGCTCCAGGCGTCAGGCAGCTGGGACCTGAACAAGGCCTCACTGTTTATGAGGGTGACTGTGACCTTTCAACACAATGTGGTGTTATATAAGAAAGCCATAAGACATACCTGTGGCTGTCTGCTAGTGTTTGAAAGGAAGGGCAGGTGCATCATTTAGGGCAGGCTAAATATCCATAAATTGTGTCTAAATATGCAGTGCATATAAAACTTAAAAATGTCCAATTACTCAACTTGACATTAATAGAAAGTACTGTACTTTAAAAATCCAGATATTTCACCAAATTAGGCCAAATTAAATATAATAAGGTGTCAGTTTGGAATGAGTAAATTCAAAACATTTATTTAAAATAATAAAAAAAGTATATTGGTTTCCACAAATATCAAGCAGCACAACTGTTTTCAACATTGATAATATTAAGTAATGTTTCTTAAGCACCAAATCAGCAGACAGATTTTCTGGATCATGTGACACTAAAAATTCAGCTTTGCCATCACAGGAATTAATTAAATGTTAAGATATATTATAAGAAAAGTGTTATTTTAAATGTTAATCATTTTTCACAGTGTTATTTTACTGTATTTTTGATCAAATAAATGCTGTCTTGGGGAGCATTAGAGACTTCTTTCAAACAGGTTTGAACATGGACACACACACATATTTATTCACCTGTTTCCAGTATTTGGATTGCAAGTAGTTTGCATCCAGTTTTTTTTTTTTTTTTTTTTTTTCTGTCTACAGATCCATTCATTTTTCTTGTAACCTTTATGATCATTTAATGCCAGCTGCAGAGAAACTTATATTTACATTCATGCAATTAAACAGACAATTTTATCCAAAGCGACCATAGACTGTAAAAAAAAATAAATAGGGAAAGCGACTAACATGGAAGATTCATAGCTTGGAGGATTAAAGATTGTACTTTCTTCACTTATAATAACATACATCACTCTGCATGTTCAATGCCTTAAAATTCATGAAGTAATTAATGATTATAAATTGTTTTGCAGATTTTACATATACAAATCTTACTGTATTTTAAATATCGAATATTGGCTATAAACATTAAAGATCTGTCATGTGCATTTTTCCCATCAAACCAGGCATATTTCCCCCCCAAGCACAAGACAAGAAAGGGAAATAATGTGCTTTGATGAATAAAAAGAAAACTTCAAGGAGGTTTTTCATATTTCACCCTTGTTTTTATGGCATTTTCAATATGAACAGTCTCTGTAATCATGTGTGGTTCTGTAATCTGCAGTTTCGTCCTTTCTCCTGTTTGTACTCGAATTACACACGGCTCCCTCTCCACCCCAACTCCACCACTCACTCCAGCCTGACAGCGCCGATGCCTAAGAAACAACCATGAGAAATTGATTCATGTAATGGCAATATTCCTTAATGAGAGTAGGCCTAATTGAGAACCGCATTACTCCAGGACTTCAGAACCGATTAGGTCTGTAAGGGGTGAAGAAAGCGGGGGATATGTTTTCCATATGGTGAGAGAGTCTGCCATCTGCTATGATTCACAGGTTGAAGAATGTATGCATTCTGAAAACAGCCATCTTCTCTCCTGTCATTTCGTATTTTACAGCACTACTATGAGCTCTCGGCCGGCTCATATTATGTTCAAAGTCCTGCCGTTTCAAGAGGGACAAACACAAATATTTATTCTACTGTACGCCGTTGCATTTACATTGCCATCTACACTGCAAAAAATCAGGCATGTCATATTGCTGATGAATTTTATTGACTTACTGATACTCATACTATTCAATAATTAAGCTCTCTCGGAAAAAATTAGCAATTATACATTATACTGATGGTCTTATGAAAATGAATGTTCCCTACTCAGCCGAAATGAACTGATTGACAGCTGACCTGACCTATAATCAGAACAGGAAGGTCTCGTTATAAAAGTAGTGGAAATTTCTGCGGTAAACTATAATTAGGCCCAGCACCCCAGGGCAGGTACGAAGAAACAGGGCCAGGAGCAAAGCATTATGGGGCAGATTGTGACTGTCACTCAGTGTGAGTTGTTACTGTATGTGCTTGTGCTTACCAACACACACACACACACACACACACACACACACACACACTGTCCCAATCCCTCTGGCAGCTATATTGAATCTCAAGTTGTGTCCTATTTTGGTTGAAGAACAGGTGATCCGCTTGGCAAACACACTTTCTCCTGCTTTCCTTCCCTCCTGTGGCAGTTAATGAATGTAGCGACAACATTCTTGGACAACGTTTTCCAAGAAAAGGAACAAGGAGTTGTATCACAGTTTCCAAAAAAAATATGAACTGTTTTCACCATTGATAATAATAAAAAAAACACCATATCAGCATATTAGAATGATTTCTGAAGGATCATGTGACACTGAAGACTGGAGTGATGGCTGCTGCACAGGAATAAATGAAGTTTTAAGATATATCACAATAGAAAACTGTAATATATTTTACAGTATTACTGTTTATCAAATAAATGGGATGAGGGGTTCAAATAACAATAAAACTAAGGGAGGTTGTGGAAAAGAATGGAGCGCTACTTGATTAGCATTGTGTTTGCGGTGCACAAACGAGAACGACATGTTTTCCTTCTTTATTGAAGACATTTGTCTTTGCTTTTGTTTGCTGGCTTACTTCATCTGAACTGGCACGGATGCAGAGAGCTGGGTAATTACGACCAAGTTTTTGTTTATGGACACTGCGTATAGCCGAATGAATGCAAAGCTGTCCGTCTTGGGTGATTGGTATTGTTGAAATACGCTTGGATGGTTCGGAAATATCCACTCAAATTAGGCAAATCCTTTCACCTCTCTCACTACTTGTATGGTAAATGGAGTAGGCAAGCATGACTTAAAAGTTTGATAAAAGCTTTAAATGTATTTAATAAGTCATAAAAATGGACACTATGTGTCAAACTTACGCACAGAGACACCCAAAAACAAATACAAATGCATAATTACACAAGTATTTTCCCTATTCGCGTGAACAGGGCACCTGCAAGTCTTTCTGTTGTCCATGAAAGAACATTTACATGGCCGTCTATTACTATGCAAATCAGTCTGGATCTATATAGGCACGTAAAAAAAACTCAAAAATCCCACAATGTGTTCTTTGTTTGTACCTTCATTTGTTTAAGTTCTTAATGGGGCCAATGAAGACTGTGGACAACACCAGTGATACAAATGATACCTGTATCATTAAAGCTCTTTTTTTTGCTTGAGTTACTTGCTTGTTTGACTAGCAGCGTTACGTCAAAAGTATAGGAAAACACATGATAAATGACGTAACGCTGCAAGTATTATTGTCGACCACAAACAAAATACTTTCCTTTTCATTCATAAGAGAGTTCCTGATTGAAAACATTGTTCTTATTGTCTTGGGAAAAGTCCCAAGTAAATATTTTCCAACAATTTTTTCATTACTTCTGTAACTACATGGAAGTAGTAGATTGTGTATGGACAAAATTCAGAGGCACTTATAATTAAATAAGAACATTTTTACTATAAACCCAAACTCTGGAAGAGAGTAATTAGGTGAAAGAGAACAGAGAGTAAGAGCAACACTATGCCATCCTTCAATTACCAGCTCATAATCACAGCCGTCCCGGGCCATCTGACCAGCACCGGACAGCTGCTCGAACGAAAGGGGAACACACACACACGCACACTTCCTGCTAACGTTCCCATAACCCCTCCTTGACTGGCATTCCACTATTGACACCCATGATCAGTGAGGATAGATACAGATGGGACAATGACCTTTAAAAATAATGTTTAATGGTCTAGTTTAAAACACACTCTTTCCAGATTTACTCTTTGTATTTATGTTGGATTCAATAAAAAAACTTTTTTGAAAGGTTTACATGTACATCATATACATCTTTATAATTTTTTGTTAAATATCATGAATTAAAGTAAAAATGCTTTTGAATATAAAAAATAATCTTTTTTAATATTCAAATATTTGTAAAAAGTATTTTTTATAAGTTTATATGTCAGAATATATATATATATACTGACATATAAACTTATAAAAAATACTTTTTACAAATATTTGAATATAAAAAATATTTAGAAATGTATACTGAATATAGAAAACATTCTCATAATAGAGGAGGTATATTTTTAAGGTATTGTGTGTATGCATTGTGTTTGTTTTTATGCATCACATCATTGGTCCAGATATTATGTACATTAAGGTTTTTGTTGCTCAGGTGTTTATGCAACCGTCTCCCTAAATATAACATCAAAATCTATCACTCAAAAAAATTAAGCCTTTTTTTAAGTTTTACAAACTTCATTTGTATAGTAAAATTCACATTGAATTGAATAATCCTTAAATATTCATATAATGAATGACATATTTTAAATGAGTAAAAAACTAGAGTTTAATAATAATAAAATATGTGTATAAATCTTAATGGAACATGGTAATGGACAATTTCCGTTTATAGTTTTATAGACCTGCATGTGGTTCGTTTTCTTAAATTTGAATAAAAACGCAAATATGTTTACATATATGAATACGAATCACATCCATTGTTTTATTAAATAGTATGCAAAATGTTTTATTATGCTATAGTTTTTTTTTACTCATTTAAAATTCTTAATTCATAATATGAATTATATGTAAAGGTCGATTCAATTTGATGGAATTTTACTATACAACTGAAATTCGTAAATCTTTTTTTTTTTTTTAAAAGACTTATTTTTTTGTGTGTTTACATAAATAAAAGGTCAAATATTTTCTTGCCATGGTGGTGTACACTGCCTCAATGCCCTTTGACGCCATTTGAATAAGTTGCCGCTCAGACAGGGAAATTTCTCCGAGGCACTTGTGCATCCAGCAGACCAGAGTTAGTGGGCAGGGTGGAATCCATGCATGCAGCCCAAAACAAAGCTCTCTCTTACCTCCGCTCTCTCCAGCCCAGCGATTCCCGCAACGCTCCACAGATGTTATTGACCTCTGGGTTAACTCATGTCAGGTAAGCCTGGGAGATAATGGACAAAGAGCATTTTCTTTTACAGGTGGAATGACACGGCATATCCGCGGCCGGCCGCTCCTCCCGCATTGACAGATTTTCTAATTCACTGCAGATTCTCATAAAACTGGGTGGCCAACCACAGCCCAGGCCAACAGAGGGGCCATTCATACTGGGTGGGATGGAGGCCTGGCCAAATTAACCTGGATTAATTTAAGGGAGCAAAAGGCTCTTCACATTCAAATAAAATGAAGATCAATAAATTAAATGTTAGAGGTCAGGATGTCAAGTTGCCTGGCGATGAGCGACCGCCATGTGGAAAGTTTTTCGCAGAGGGAAGAAAAGGGCCGTTAAATGGCTTTCTTCCACAAAAACTTCCATTCCTCTCTCTTTACATGCACGAGTTGCTTTCCTATAAACACTGCCATGCCAGCAAAGAATGCTTATTACTTTTTTCATTTACTGGATTGGTTACTGCAGAGCGCCATAATTACTGCCCAACTCTGTTTGTTTCTTCACTTCCAGAATTATTATCGTGAATGTTTGACATCTCTCTTTTTGTCTCGTTGGACTTTCCATCAGTACCAATGTTGATAGTCACACGAACAGATTATAGAGCTCTCCGAAGGCGTACATTTTGAACATGCCTCTCCTTGGCTTCCATGATAATTATAAATGCTGCGCAGACCTAAGAAATGATTCATGATTAGAAATGCAGGTGACAGTTCCAACTCAATTATTTAAGTACTCTAGATGCAAGTTCTGGTTCAGGAAAGCTCCCCATTTGGATATCGCCAAGTGACGCCATCCAAGCCTAAAACCTGAACCACTTCATGTGTCATTATGTGATCAATTATCCAGTAGAAGGCTTCTGAGGAGGCCTGCGTGCCATTAATAGCATTAATTCCTAAGCAGCAGCCTGAGATGACATGTGGCACAATGGAAAGGGCCCTGAAAATGGCTGACACGTGCTATGGCACTAAAGTTGTTGCTTGTCATTTTAATAAAATGGACAGTTCATAATGAAGACACATTGTATGCCCTATAAAAATATCATAATATAAAACCAATATATAATAGAAAAATGTAAACAAAATGAGCAAAATATATATTAAAAAAATGGCTACTACTGTATTACCCCCCATAAATGTCTGACACGGCATCTACTGCAATTGCTGACAAACATGATGTTCGCCAGAGCATTTTGTTTGCGCGCTCTAAACCTTTATTTAAACGTTATTGTATTTAAATTCATTTATATTAATATGTAAACTCATTTAATCAAATATTTATTTTCATAAAAAATATTCACAAATTTGCACCAATTTCCCTAGAAGAGATTTTGTTTCCTTGAGCATATTGAAAAGCTTTTTTAGCTTTATTAGCACATTGTTGAATCTTATATTTTGAAATAAATGTATATATTTGTTTATTTTTTATTTATCGCTTTATTTTTTATGTAATGTATTTTATATAAAGCTATAAAAATAGGACTATTTTTGAGAATGCATACCATACTATACTACTATACTATACTATACTATACTATACTATACTATTTTGCAGAGTTAGACGCATTCCTGGGAACAACATCTTGGAACAACATTCCTGTTGAAAAGTTTGTCCTAATTCTATCCCTACCTCAAACCTTAACCTACCCATAAATTATCCCTAAAATCAGAAGGAAATGATATGTGAAAAACACTGATGTAGAAGCACCTGGTTGTAAGCCTAAACTAGACATAAACTTTAAACTTGTCCCTCAAATCTTGGTTGATTGGAATGTTGTTCCAGGATCAACAAAGATGTTGATCCAGGAACATGTTGTACTTGGTGAAATCATGTTCTGCATACTATTGTCAGCAAACAGAAGAATACAGCACAAAGGGCACTTCCACAAAGGGTGTTTATTGGCAGGTAAGTGCAGGAAACAAACGATGCAAGCAGGAGAGTGACTGAGTTCATTAAATAGCAGCCTATAACAGTCCTTATCGTTGTAGGTGTTGACTGATGCAAACTGGATGGCAGGAGGGGACAGGTGATTGTGACAACTATACTACACTATACTATACTATACTATACTATACTATACTATACTATACTGTACTATACTGTACTATAAAAGCTGTTCACAATACATCTACTCCCCTATCCAAGCTTTCGTAAAGAAAGAGGCATATATAAGAGGCAAATATGCAAAAGATAATTCAGTCTAACTTTAACATCAGCATTTCCACAGGACACTCTTAATCTGGACCACTAGGGAAATGCCTATACAGTGTTTAGTTCATCTAATAGGTTGAGCAATGGAGTCATTGACAATGGGTAGAATAACATCTGAGGGTTGAGGGGGAGCATGCAAAAAGTGAGCCAGGCACTAAAGGACAAGCACCTTACTCCCCGCCAACCCTCACACTGACACTGCCAATATCCTTGTGTTCTCCCTTTCCGTTTTTTAGCATGGCTTTGGAGTTCATCTCAGGTATGAGGTGCCCACAGGAAGCTATTGGTCTCAGGAAACTGCCCCTCTGACTCTTGGCCCGCTTTCAAGTCTAAAAAAGCCATAGAATTGGACTCTCTCTCTGTTCCTCTGTTACTCTCTCTGTCTCCATGTCTCAACACCCCCCTCCCTCTATCCTGTACACGCCGACAGGAGGCAACCAGGGACCGTTTACCGCAGTCCCGAGAGCCTACAGCTGGTGAGGGAGAGCAACCGAGTCCGATCTAAGGTCAGCGACTAACAGCCAGGTGATCATGTCCTCTGGCCAGCTGGAGCTGCTATCCCCCATAGACAGAGGCTCACGGACAAAAGGCAAAGATGCTCGCCACCTGTCCATTAACAATACGCACACTCACTAACGCAAACAGTCAGCTTGCCTTTGTTCCGTTAGCAGACCTTCAACACAACTGACAGAAGACGTAGCAATGACTCTCCATCTGGGTCAATGATGTGACTCTCTCTCACTCTCTCTCTCTCTCTCTCTCTCTCTCTCTCTCTATATATATATATATATATTTATATTAGGTTAGTTCAGATTGTAAAATGTCATTTGGTGCTCAGAAACTGATGATAATTAAAAATGAATATTTAATGATATTTGTAAACAAAAAACAAAAAACATTATTATGTTGGATAAAAATGTTTAAGATGCACTTACATATATTCAAGGTGTAAGGAAATATATACATATTTCTCAAAACCACATACAAAGATAAATACCAAAAGTATATTTCTAAGAACTTGTTTACAACTACATTTTTCCTTCAATGTAAAATATTTTTTCCCTTTTCTTTATTTTGAGATCTCGGAGATCTTTATATGCCATTGACCAATCACTGATCAGGCCTAAGAGACAAACTGGCCTAAATTAGTTCTGACTGCTTTGTATTTGTCAATAAAGGAATGCTGGAGGATAATCAAATAGTTACTTGTGCTCAGCAGACCTGGCCGGGTGTCTTTGGGACCATGTGTTTCGCTCAGTGAGAAGGGAAAAGAGAGAATAACAGGTTTGTTGTGCTGGGCTTTGGATTGGTCTATTAGCTCTACTTTGTTTCTTCCCCATCTATCCAGGAACTAGACTGGCTTCCAATGGGATTGGGCACCGGCAGCCAGTAGGACAATGAGTCTTTTTATCTCTCCAGCCTTGTCTGAGAGTTCAGCTTTCACAGGCTTATCAAGATCCTCTGCAAGTGTGCTGAAAAGTCAATCACAAATGTAAAAAAAGACCCCTGGGATTCGACAACCCCCTCTCCTATTCTCTTTACATATAGAGCTCTCTCTTTAAGAGACATGCACTCTGCTGGATCCAGTGGAATTTATGTGTCATTCCCAGCAAAGAGGAAACAGACTGTCCAAAAGGGTGTGAAACGGCTCCTTTGACCAACGGTCAGTCCGGCTAACCAAAATGGTCATGAGCCCAGAAGCATTTCCTGTGGATGACAATGCATGCCATGCTGCAAGTGATACCTATGAATTGCTTCTCGACTGTGACAACAGGAGCGGGTTGTTTTGACAAAATAGAGCGTCTATTTAAAGCCACCAACAACTAACGTACACATTGTCACACTCCCATGGAATGACAATTGTCAGTGTAGAGAATAGACTAATGCCGCAGTTAGCTGTCGCACATTCTCATGTAGATTCCCATCACCAGGCAGGGTTAAGAAGATGGTTTGGGGGTAAATCACTTGTGGAAAGGTGAAATGTGGCCAGCACGAGTCAACATAATCCACTCCAGACACATGTGTAACACAAGAGAAACAGGTGCAAACAATTGAAACAGCTGTCAGTAAGCTAGAGTGATCTCTTTTGATATCTTAATTGTTAGGCAATCCCGGCACAATTTTGGCAACATTGCTGTGGGCCCGGCTGCCTTGTCTCCATCTGTCAGAGGGTAGATACAGTGTGTGTTTTCAGTCCTCATGGAAAAGAGTGTCTCTGGGATGTGTCCAGCCCTCAGCTCCGCACTTTGAGGAAAATGGGGCCTGATTGCCGCCATTTCCAACTTCTCTCTGGGCATGGTCAAGAGTGACAGTAATTCTCATAATTGTAGTGGTTGGAAACTTCTACAAGGTGTCAAACTTCCCTGTGATTCTGAGGTCTACCCCTTATTTTACTCTCTGTCTCACCTTCTCCAACTGAGCACAGTTTCTTTATTGTGTACTAATCAGGCTTACTTTTTTCTATTTTGCATTTTTGTCTAATTGAACAATAGATTCGGAGAGAGACTGTTATTTCGTAAAATAACAGGATTGGGAAAGGACCTCAAGCCGAGACCCGAACATCGGTCACCCAAAGCACCTACTGTATAAATAGTTTGAAAACAGACCATAATTTTTTTTTTTATATCCGTTTCTGTGAATTCAACACAATGCAGTATGCTTAATAAAGCACCCAAAAGAGAGTCAACAAAAAAATTGCATGTGGCTTGCTGAATGTTTTTCAAATGTTCCGATTGGTTTTGGTGTTAAATCCAATATTTAAGCAATTTTAACTTTAAAATCATGGCGACCACCATGGACCCTTTTCACAGACTGTGATTATTAGCATCTAAAATCTAGCTACGTTGTTTTACTCTTTTGATTTTTTCTTAATGTACATTTATAACACTATAATTAAAAAAGTAATTGTGTGCACATCCCACCTTCTGGCAGGTGCAGGACAAAAGAAATTAATGAAGTGAAAAAAGGTGATGTCCGCAACACTGCTCTTTGCTCCCATATTTAATAAAAAATGCAACGTTTCGACCCTACTGGGTCTTCTTCAGGCAAATGGTGAACACATTTGATGAAGGGATATATATAGGTCTTACAATCAACTGACCCACCCTGTGATATCAATTAGTTTAATTAGCTAATATCCCCACACATTACTCAATTTTTTTTTAATTTGTGGAAAAGACAATTCCATTCAAGTCAACCCCAAAAAATTAGAGGACAATACCCCACATATTCACAAGACCTACTGAAATGTAGTCAGCATATAAACAAACAAATTTTATATTTATATATTTATAACACTACACTTCTAATATTCTAATGATTCTAATATCAATATATGATTCTGGCTGTGGGAGTGATGGCAAATTTTTCGCTCTTCTGACTAATGTAATCAATCTCTCAATATTTTTTCCTCTTTTGTAATGTGATAGAAACACAATTCTTCTTTCACTTCTTCCATTTTCCACAGAAGAAGAAAAAAAGTTTAATTTACCTGTGCCTAACTGGCCCATACTGGGTGAAGAAACAACCAGTGCTTAGCCTAATGAAACAGCCAGTGGGCATCACAAAAGCCATTATTCAACTAATGGCAGACAGTGATGAACCTAATAATGGAGTTTCTACAAGAGGTTGATGTGCCGCCCCTCAGTATGCTCTACCTTTTGATTTATGTGGGCCTGTGAGTTGGTGCTATTTGAGGGCGGGGTGAGGAATGAAAGTGTTAACGCTGAGTGTTGGTGAGGTGAGGGCAGGAGGGGGCTGAGGGGGCCAGAGTTATGAGTTTTCTCAGCTGAGTGCTGTGCTTGGGTTACTGCCTCTTGTTTTGATCTGGCAGCAGAGAGGGAGAGCCTGCAAGCCTGCAGGCTTGAACCCCACAGCTGAACCACTGACCCCAACATCCATCAGGCCCAGGCTGCCCTGACAGGGGAGCCAGTCGCAGACACTCGGGGGCGGAGCCTCAAAGTTGAGTGACAGATGAGAGGGATTCCATGCTTGTTCGGTGGAGTTTATACCAATAATCAGTTCCAAAGTTAGCTAAATTCAGCTTAGAAGATGGTCCAATTAGGGGTGTTTCTAGCCTTTTATCAGTACTGAGGTACAGGCCCCATCAGAAAAGTGTCCCAATATATATCAGCAGAGAGTGTAACGTATGTTCTGTTTTAGTTTCATTTTCTTTCTGTTTGCTCTTTTCCCGTTTGCTCGTTCATATTAGTTCCCTTATGGCGCTTTTCCATTACCAGTACCAGCTCGACTCGACTCGACTCGACTCGCCTCGGCTTGCTTTTAGCTCCGTTTTCCATTGCAGATAGTACCTCCACAATAGTACCTGGTCGTCATAGCGACGCCGCAGGAAACTGCCGTGACATGATCTTCTACGCGACACACACCCGCTACCCACACACACAGGACAATGGAGGAAATCGAGTGTATGCTGTTTTTGGATGTTTTTGTTTTTGTTTTTGCTGTTTTTTATTCAGGATACTCCATCTGGCGCGTGCAATGATGACGCAGTGAATAGTGACGATTCTCTCTGACCAATCAGCAGTCTGCCGTGTTTTCACGTCACATTTTAGTATCGCCTCAGCTCACCTCAGCTCGCTCAGAACCTCGCCGGAAGTGATACGAAAAAAAGTACCTGGAAGCAGGTACAGGTACAACTTTTACACAGTGTAAAACCAAACAAAGGCGAGTCGAGGCAAGCTGGTACTGTGTAGTGGAAAAGCGCCATTAGTTACTGATTCACTCTCTAGATTGTTGCTATGGTTAATCACTGATTATTAGATTCTGTTCACCTGTACTCATCTAGTTTCCTTTGTTTGTTCCTTGTATTTAAGCCCTGAGTTTCATTCTGTTCCTTTGTCCGGTAGTGTCAATGTTAAATTGTTGTGTTGTGATTCTCCTGCGATTTCTAGAGTTTTATTTTGTTGGATTTATTATTAAAGACTGTTTCTGTCATGAAACAGAAAGGTCCAGAGACGAAAAGTAGGTACAGTCTTTTAATAGAAATTAGGCAACGCCGTTCAGGCTGATAAACAGAAAGTCACTTCTCAAACAAACAACCAAGGTATCTTTCGCTGCTTTCTCAATATATATATAGAAACTGAAGAGATAGCCGTAGAACTGGACGACTCTTGAGCAGTGAGGACTGGGAAGCAGGTAAGCAGTGGAACCCTCTGGTACTCTCCACGGAGAATACTGGATACAGCACAGAAGAGGTAAATCACAGCAGTAGATAACTGTAGTACATTAATCAGCAGGATCAGACAGGACAGGATAAGACAAGATACTACTTCAGAGAAGTAACAGCCGACGTGCATCACGTTCAAACAATAATCCGACAACACAGACACGAAAAAGAGAGCTAGATATAGCGTAGACAAAAGAGAAAGATAGAGAACAGGTGTGATGATGGGATGTGAATGAGAACCAGCTGATGGTGATGAGGTGAAGCGTTAATGGGTGTGTGCGTAAGAGTGTGAGAAAAGAGGTGGTAAGGCGTAAAAACAACCAGCAGAGGGAGACAAAGGAAAGAAAAAGAGAAGGAAAGAGCCAGGATCATGACAGTACCCCCTCCTCAAAGTGCGCCCCCTGGCGCACATGAGGATGAGGACTGACGGGAGCGGAAAAAATCGTCAATGAGCGAGCGGTCCAGGACGTCCCGGGAGGGGATCCAGCATCTCTCCTCCGGCCCATAACCCTCCCAATCGACGAGAAATTGATGACCCCTCCCCCTGGGGCGCACATCCAGTAATTTGCGAACTCGGTAGACGGGCGAACCCTCAACACGGACCGGGGACAAGACAGGACGAGGTGGTGCGCGAATAACGGGCTTCAAACAAGAAACATGAAAAACAGGGTGAACTCGACGGAGATTGGCTGGCAATCGGAGTCTGACCGAGACCGGACTAAGGACCTTAATGACGCGGAATGGTCCAATGAATTTGGGGGCCAGCTTACGCGAAGGACACTGAAGCGGAAGGTTAGCAGTAGAGAGCCAGACCTTCTGTCCGCGGACATAACGGGGACTCTTGATATGACGCTTATTAGCGGATCGACGCGTAACAGAACGAGACTTACAAAGGGCGGACCTGACCGTTCTCCAAGTTCGTTTGCAACGTTGGATAAACGCCTTTACCGAAGGGACCTTAGACTCGGTGTCAGAAGCGGGGAAGAGGGGAGGTTGGTACCCTAAACCGAGGCGGGAGCGGAATTATAGGCATATTCTGCCCACGGAAGCTGTTCAACCCAGGACGCGGGATTACGAAAAGCGAGGCTGCGTAACAAACGACCGATAGTTTGGTTAGCGCGTTCGGCCTGACCATTCGTCTGGGGATGAAACCCGGAGGAGAGGCTGACAGAGGCACCAATGAGGCGACAAAACTCCTTCCAAAAGAGGGAGGAGAACTGTGGACCTCGATCCGAGACAACATTCTCGGGAAGACCATGGATCTTAAACACGTGATCAACGACAGTCTGAGCGGTTTCTCTGGCAGACGGAAGTTTTGGCAAAGGAATAAAATGGGCGGCTTTAGAAAAGCGATCTACGACCGTGAGAATTACGTGGTTACCCCTGGAAGAAGGGAGTCCTGTAATGAAATCAAGGGCAATCTGTGCCCACGGACGAGACGGAACGGGTAAGGGTCTTAGATACCCTGCCGGGGGTCTGTTACTGATCTTGGTCTGAGCGCAGATAGAACATGAAGCGATGAAGCAACGAATGTCTCGCTCACGGGAGGGCCACCAAAATCGTTGTCGAACGGCGGAAATAGTACCTCTTACCCCCGGGTGAGCGAATAATTTAGACGAGTGACCCCACTGAAGAACGGCGCGGCGGGCGGAGGGTGGCACAAACAACCCCGGCCGATAAGAGATAGTAAACTAACTCAAAACGCGTAAAGAAAAGAGACCAGCGAGCCTGACGGGCGTTAAGTCTCTTGGCAGAACGGATGTATTCGAGATTCTTATGATCCGTCCAAACCACGAACGGAACCGTAGCCCCCTCTAGCCAGTGACGCCACTCCCCTAAAGCGAGACGAATGGCCAAAAGCTCTCGATTACCTACATCATAATTCTGCTCGGCAGGGGTAAGACGATGCAAAAAAAAAGCGCAGGGGTGAATCCGCTCATCAGCTGAAGCGCGCTGAGAGAGGATGGCCCCTACCCCGACCTCCGAGGCATCGACCTCGACAATAAACTGCTTCTCTAAATCAGGTGTGATAAGAATAGGAGCGGAAGAAAAACGCGACTTGAGAAGGTCAAAAGCTGCCTGGGCAGCTTCAGTCCAGGAAAATCGAATCTTAACAGACGTGAGCGCAGTGAGAGGGGCCACAATCTGACTAAAATTCTGAATAAAGCGTCGATAAAAATTTGCAAACCCCAGAAAACGTTGGAGGGCAACGCGGGATTCTGGTCTGGGCCAGTCAGTAACAGCACAAACCTTGGCAGGGTCCATACTGATTCCCTGAGCGGAGATAACGGAACCGAGAAACGTAACTGACTGGGAGTGAAACGTGCATTTCTCGGCTTTGACAAAAAGACGGTTCTCTAGAAGTCTTTGAAGGACCTGTCTTACGTGTTGCACATGAACTTTGAGATTAGGAGAGATAATCAAGATATCGTCAAGGTAAACGAACACGAAAAGATTTAACATGTCTCTGAGAACATCATTGACAAGAGCTTGAAACACGGCGGGAGCGTTGACCAGCCCGAACGGAAGAACGCGATATTCAAAGTGCCCTAGGGGTGTGTTAAACGCCGTTTTCCACTCATCACCTTCCTTGATGCGGACAAGATGATAGGCATTGCGAAGGTCCAGTTTTGTGAAGTATTGAGCCCCCTGCAGGATTTCAAAGGCTGAAGACATGAGCGGTAGCGGATAACGGTTCTTAACAGTTATGTCATTCAGGCCTCTGTAATCAATGCAGGGGTGCAGTGAACCGTCTTTCTTCTTCACAAAAAAGAAACCAGCCCCCGCCGGAGAGGTGGAGGGAACGATCGTACCTGCGTCTAAAGAATCGGAAAGATACTTTTCAAGAGCCTTGCGCTCAGGAACCGAAAGGGAATAAAGCCTTCCGCGAGGAGGCGTGGTACCCGGGAGAAGCTCTATGCTGCAATCGTATGGCCGGTGAGGAGGGAGAGATGCGGCCCGGGAACGACTGAAGACCGCCCGCAAATCGAAGTACTCCTCAGGAACCCCGGACAAATCCCCTGGCTCCTCCTGAAAAACAGACACAGTAGACACGGGAGAAACAGCGGACACAAGACACTCTACATGACATGAAAGACCCCAGGAGAGTATGGAATTCTTAGCCCAATTAATATGAGGGTTATGTTGGGCCAACCATGGATGACCCAAAACTACTGGGGTATTAGGGGAATCAAAAATTTAAAAAGAAATTGTCTCTCTGTGGTTGCCAGATATGGTGAGACTCACCGGTGCTGTGGAGCAGCTAACCTGGGCGAGAACACGACCATCCAGGGCGAAGACGGAAGTGGGGTCTTGAAGATCTACGAGAGAAATACCCTGTTTAAGAGCCCAGTTCTTGTCCATAAAATCTCCCTCAGCTCCAGAGTCTATCAGAGCTGGACAGGTGGCAGATGAGTTGGCCCAGCGGAGAAGAACAGGAAAGGTGGTCCGGGAGCGCAGTAGAGGGTCCAGAGAAGATGCGCTCACCAGTCTCCCTCTTATGACTGGTGAGCTCTGGCTTTTACCAGGCACAGTGTAGCGAAGTGCTTATCCGAGCCGCAGTAAAGA
Organism: Squalius cephalus; assembly: GCF_949319135.1. Taxonomy (NCBI): domain Eukaryota; kingdom Metazoa; phylum Chordata; class Actinopteri; order Cypriniformes; family Leuciscidae; genus Squalius; species Squalius cephalus. Next base: position 15,428,525 of record NC_137146.1, on the reverse strand, counting down.
CAAAGACGGTTGACGATCCGACGTTGGCGCTCAGCAGCCGAGATCCGTATCCCTCCCAACTGCATGGGTTCGTGGTCGGTAGAAGTAGCAGGTGAAGAGCTAGCAGTAGAAGAAAAAGTGGGCGTGGTCATCACACGGCGAGTCCGTTGGCGCAGCTCAAAGCGTTTCTCAATGCGCAAAGCAGAGTCTATCAGGGGGTCAAGACGAGTGGGGACTTCTCAGGCCAACACCTCGTCCTTAATCTCAGCATTGAGACCTTCAATAAAACGAGCCACCAGGGCAAGCTCGTTCCAACCACAAGAGGTGGCTAGAAACCGTAACTTCACAGAAAAGTCGGAGACAGTGCGGCGTCCCTGCCGTAAACACGACAGCGTGCGAGAAGCCTCAGGACCATGGACAGAACGGTCGAAAACTCGCAGCATCTCCTCTTTAAACAGTGAATATCGGATCAGACAATCAGCTTCAGCATTCCAGACAGCTGTTCCCCACTCGCGGGCTCTCCCCTTGAGAAGAGAGATTACGTAGGCTATACGGGAACGCTCTCTTGTGTAGATAGATGGCTGGAGCGAGAAAACGACCTCACATTGGGTCAGGAAAGGCAGGTATTCCGTCGGTTCTCCAGAGTAACATGGGGGGTTGTTAACTCGCGGCTCAGGTGTATCCGGTGAGACAGGCTGGGAGGCGTTCAAGCTAAGCAAGTGGAGCTGCTGAGAAAGATCGGCCACTTGAGCGGACAACGAGTCCACAACATGGCGGGCGGCGGAGAGTTCTTCATCGTGCCGACCCAGCAAAGCGCCCTGTATCTCCACAGCAGCCTGGATGGGGTGTTCACCAGCCTGCTCCATTAAGTGGTCGGATTATTCTGTCATGAAACAGAAAGGTCCAGAGACGAAAAGCAGGTACAGTCTTTTAATAGAAATTAGGCAACGCCGTTCAGGCTGATAAACAGAAAGTCACTTCTCAAACAAACAACCAAGGTATCTTTCGCTGCTTTCTCAATATATATAGAAACTGAAGAAATAGCCGTAGAACTGGACGACTCTTGAGCAGTGAGGACTGGGAAGCAGGTAAGCAGTGGAACCCTCTGCTACTCTCCATGGAGAATACTGGATACAGCACAGAAGAGGTAAATCACAGCAGTAGATAACTGTAGTACATTAATCAGCAGGACCAGACAGGACAGAATAAGACAAGATACTACTTCAGAGAAGTAACAGCCGACGTGCATCACGGTCAAACAATAATCTGACAACACAGACACGAAAAAGAGAGCTAGATATAGCGTAGACTAAAGAGAAAGATAGAGAACAGGTGTGATGATGGGATGTGAATGAGAACCAGCTGATGGTGATGAGGTGAAGCGTTAATGGGTGTGTGCGTAAGAGTGTGAGAAAAGAGGTGGTAAGGCGTAAAAACAACCAACAGAGGGAGACAAAGGAAAGAAAAAGAGAAGGAAAGAGCCAGGATCATGACAGTTTCTGGCATATTCTTTTCTCCACCTTTTTTTGTGAAATGGACCTGTCCACTGGTAAGACTTCCAAGGTAAGATTTTGCTGCGTGGAGTGGGTGTTGGTATGAAATGGATCGCCATTAACCATCTGCCCGGCTGAGGAGGACATTACCAGCCCCGCTCCACACCTAGAGCCCAGCCATTACCCGACTGCAAGGAGAGCCAGCAACACTGTGTGATGCCGTGGGAGTACTCCTGGAATTCGAGGGAATGGAGGAAGACCCGGCCCACACTCCCACCACTGAGGGTGAGCTGAAGCTTGCCTCCGTACACTGATTATATTGTGAAATAGAAGAGGATGCCTACCTTAATCTCCCGTCCCCGCTGATCCCGTCCAGCGTAAAGACTCCTGCATCTCCAGAGTTCCTGCTCAGCCTCCCTCTCCCGTCTCTTCTTCAAAAGTCAGCCAGTCTGTCATCCCTGCTTCCACTGGTTTCACACAGTTCAGAGTCTCCTCCGTCCCCACATGTTCCGCCCAGCCCAAAGTCTCCTGCATCTCCAGAGTTCCTGTCTAGCCTCCCCCTCCCAGCTCCTCTTCAAAAGTCAGCCTGTCTGTCAGCCCATCTTCTGCTGGTTCCACCCAGTTCAGAATCTCCTGTGTCCCCACTGGTTCCGCCCAGCCCAAAGTTTCCTGCGTCTCTAGAGTTCCCACTTGGCCTCCCTTTCCCACCTCCTTTTTAAAAGTCAGCCAGACATCAGTCCCGCCACCACTGGTTCCCTTCAGCCCCTCTTCTTCTCTAACCCGCCACCACTGGTTCCCTTCAGCCCCTCTTCTTCTCTAACACCACTATATTGTGTGGATTTGCCTAGGGTCTTCAGGTCTCCAGCTTCGCTCTGGCAAATGGATCCCCTGGCTTCAGCTCCAGCCTCTGATCCCTTCACTCCACCTCGGTTCGGCGACCTGTCGGCTTCGCCTTGGCTCCTTCCTCCCTCGGCTACACCAGATACTATTGTCCTCATGGATTCACCAGGCTCCCTCGACCCTTTTGCTCTGCCTTGGTCAGTTGGGACTGCGCCACGGACTCACATGCCATCCGCTGTGCTCCATCTCTCCACCACTTCGGCTCTGGCTCCACCTCAGTCCTCAGGTACCCTGGCTCCACCTCGGATGCGAGTCATTGCCTCCAGGAGTCTGCACCAATTGGCTTCATCTCCATCAGCCAAAACTCAACCATGGCTCCTCCCTCCATCAACTTTCTTAATCTTGGCTGCGCTCTGGGTCCCCACCTCGCTACTCTTGCTCCTGGCTCCTCCCACCATCATCGCCACTTTGGTTTCTTGGGGTGCTTCTCAATTCTTATTTGTGCCTCCTCATTACCTTTCCTTGTGTCTCAGCTCCTATGGAGGTAGATTTGTGTCTTTATTATTCAATCAAAAAAAAGGTTGCTTCAATCAAAAAATATATTTTCAATCAAAAAAACCCGTTTCAATCAAAGAAAAAAAGTGTTTGAATGCAAAAATATATTTGAGACTCAAAAAAATGCATTTGAACACTATTTTTTTTTGCTTGAAAATGTTTTTTTTGATAGAAGTGAAGGTTTTTTTGTTTGAAGCAACTTTTTTGATTGAAGTATTGTTGTTTTGTGTTTGGGCCATATTATGGGTAGGACATTTGTGTCTTTATAATTCAATCAAAAAAGAAGTTGCTTCAAACAAACAAAACATATTTTCAATAAAAAAATCACTTCAATCAAAAAATAAACCTTTTCAATCATAGAAAAAATGTTTTTGAATGCAAAAAAATATTTGAGATTCAAAAAATTGCACTTGAACACTTTTTTTTTGATTGAAAATGTTTTCTTTGATTGAAGTAATCTTTTTTGTGTTTGGACCATGTTATGGGTAGGACATTTGTGTCTTAATTATTCAATCCCAAAAAAGTTGCTTCAATCAAAAAAAAAACATTTTCAATCAAAAAAAAATAATTTCAATCAAAGAAAAAACTGTTTAAATGCAAAAAAAAAAAAAATCATTTGAAGTGTTTTTTTTTTATTGAACTTTCTTTTTTTTTGAATGAAGTGAAAAAAGTTTTGAAGTCGTTTTTTTTTTAAATCATTTTGACACAAACGTACCGCAGTGGGGGCGGGTGCTTCCCCATTGGTCAGACATGCTTGAGTGACAAGTGTCTACACCAACGACGTCTTTCTGACAAGCAAGTCATGGTCGCCACTCGCCAGCGAGCCAGGAAGCAGTGGTGGAGTTGTTGGTAAGTAGATAAAACCGTATTAAAATGATTGGTGTCACGTTATTAGCCTACTCTGTTTGATATTTCGATTAAACATACAGCTTGCTAACTTAGCTCACGTTGACTAATTTGTGTGATGGTGTTAGATATCTGACGCCTCATATTGTCAGGCAGGCTAGCAGGGTGCGCTAACGGCTAATTGAATTGTTTATTTCACTTAAGTAACGTTACAGAGGCTTGCTATGTGCTTGTGCTATATTGTGTTATAATACGTAACGTCATTAGTGGTCAAACAACAGTCCACAGGCCAACTGTTGCCCACAGCGCTGCCTGTTTAGCAGCAACAGGTCATGCAGAGCCTGAGTCTATCTTCTCACACAGCCCACAGGATTACAGCTATTTGACCGTCCCGCTCTCTCTCTCGCTCACGGGTAGTGGTCTCCCCACCATCACAGTCAAATGCTCGCAGACACAGAGGCAGATGCTGTTATTTTGAGAGCGGGGCTTACATATGCCGTCCCGTACGGAAAATAATGTTGCATACCACCGGTAACATGAATATATATTCCGTTGCTCGGTGCGCAAACTAGCTGTGTCAGGCATTATTTATAAGTAGCCTAATGTCCTGCACAACTCCACATGGAAAACTGGCAGTTCAATGAAGTGATGCTTATTGTCTGACATAGTGTACAAGTAGTTACTAGCTTAAAGTATTGTGCCAATAATGATCCTTATTTAAGTTAGCAAGCTGTATGTTTAATCGAAATATCAAACAGAGTAGGCTAATAACGTGACACCAATCATTTTAATACGGTTTTATCTACTTACCAACAACTCCACCACTGCTTCCTGGCTCGCTGGCGAGTGGCGACCATGACTTGCTTGTCAGAAAGACGTCGTTGGTGTAGACACTTGTCACTCAAGCATGTCTGACCAATGGAGAAGCACCCGCCCCCACTGCGGTACGTTTGTGTCAAAATGATTTAAAAAAAAAACGACTTCAAAACTTTTTTCACTTCATTCAAAAAAAAAGAAAGTTCAATAAAAAAAAAACACTTCAAATGATTTTTTTTTTTTTTGCATTTAAACAGTTTTTTCTTTGATTGAAATTATTTTTTTTTGATTGAAAATGTTTTTTTTTTGATTGAAGCAACTTTTTTGGGATTGAATAATTAAGACACAAATGTCCTACCCATAACATGGTCCAAACACAAAAAAGATTACTTCAATCAAAGAAAACATTTTCAATCAAAAAAAAAGTGTTCAAGTGCAATTTTTTGAATCTCAAATATTTTTTTGCATTCAAAAACATTTTTTCTATGATTGAAAAGGTTTATTTTTTGATTGAAGTGATTTTTTTATTGAAAATATGTTTTGTTTGTTTGAAGCAACTTCTTTTTTGATTGAATTATAAAGACACAAATGTCCTACCCATAATATGGCCCAAACACAAAACAACAATACTTCAATCAAAAAAGTTGCTTCAAACAAAAAAACCTTCACTTCTATCAAAAAAAACATTTTCAAGCAAAAAAAAATAGTGTTCAAATGCATTTTTTTGAGTCTCAAATATATTTTTGCATTCAAACACTTTTTTTCTTTGATTGAAACGGGTTTTTTTGATTGAAAATATATTTTTTGATTGAAGCAACCTTTTTTTTGATTGAATAATAAAGACACAAATCTACCTCCATAAGCTCCACCCCTGTAGGATGTGAGGGAAGGCTGCAAGGAAAGAAAATGAGGACGGAAGTATCGAATGAAAGCTTTTTTTATACATTGGAATACTTGATCACTCAAGCGTCACTTCACAGCGTCATCAGCTGCACTAAAAGGATCTGCCCTTATGTTGTTGAAGTTTGGTTATTTAAGAAATTCATAATAAATAATAATAAAGCAAGATACCCTGTTGAAATATGTGAGATATGTGGTTTACATAAACTGCAATGGTAAAGTATAAATTAAAAATTGTGACCGATGTAAGGGGGAGGAGAATTTATATGTGCGTCATGTTTAGTTGACAAAACTCTTCCGCATAGGAAACACCCGTGTATCCTCGCTCATGAAGCCTCTGGAAGCCTCCTCACTCCTTGATCCTCGCCTCCTCGTGGTGCAATTAGAGAATTGTGATGTCCTTCAAGATGGCTGAGCTCGATCGGTTTCCGGGTCATAGGATGGTGGACGGAGGAGTGAGGAAACGAGGAGGGATATTGAGAAGCACCCTTGGTTTCACCTCGGACAGCCCCTTGTCCTCCTCCAGAGCCCCCACCCGCCCTCCTTAGTTGGGGGGGGCGGGGGCACTTTGTGTAGTCCACTGGTAGTGTATATTGGAATTTACTTAAAATCTACATTACTCTTTCTCGGCCATGGACAGAATTTTTTTCTAATTTAGGACACAATGCTTTCCCACCATTGACCGAATTGTCCAGCAATCAATATTTTCACTGTTATATGGTATATTTAAATACTAAAAAAACGCTGGTGGGGAAAAAGTTAAAGGTATATTTCAAGTATAAAAATAAATTCCTGAATAGGAACATAGTAGTATAATTTGTGCAAAAATAATATATAAATATAAAACTACTAAACTAGTAGTTTACTGAGAGCATATTTCAAAGTGTACTATCATACACATTATAGGTAAACTATCGGTATACCTAGTACCACTATACCTCTATCTTTTAGGCTATGTTCACACAGCAGCAGAATATGGTTGTCAGTCATGAATTTGAATCCTTAATACGCTTGACTCCTGTTGCACGTTTATACAGATTCGAGATGCTACTGTAAGCTGCTGTGTGAACACTTTGAGACTTGCACCTGTAAGTAAATGCAGTAGCAGAGTATGGTGGCTAATTTGTGCAGTCTCATTTGTATGTATTTATCTGCTTACACACTTATGGTTAGGTTTAGGGCTGGACCGTCACGCTTATGTTTTTTTCTAAAAATCGTATGATTCCGGATAGGAATCCCATTGTACAAATTCATTCGATCGAAATTACCACCTCGTAAAATACTTACATTTTCTCATTAGATCAGGCAGCATGGTCACAAGGTATAATGTAGCGTTAAGGTGCGGTCACATCCAAGCGAAATCCACGCGATAAGGAATTTCGTGTGAGGGTGAAAGATTTGAACTTTCAGATTTCGATGTGGGTTCAAGTTGGCTAGACAAACAGAAAACTGCTTGGTTTGAAAGTGACTTCTATGTGAGTGGTGCTTCACACATCACTACACTGTTCAAATAAACAATGGACCTTTTTTGTTGGCAGTATTTAGCAGAAATTTAGCTAATGTGAACGCGCCTTTAGCATGTTAGCTTTTCTCTGTTCAGTTGGCCTAAGTTTAAACAGGAACACAGACTACTGGCTGTTTTGTACTGTGTTATTGCTGCAAAAAAAAAAAAAAAAAAAGTGGCGCACAGCCAGTGGGAGTTATCTGGGGTTCGACGTGTCTCATGCTCCACTGAATCTTAGTGCTTAAAAGTGAATTGGACAAACAAATATTCTATTGTCCTCTTATAATCTGGTGCAGCCTGAAATTCCATTAGCAGGAGAGCTTATTCACAAAGCTGGGAAAGAGACCTGAAGGAGGCCACAAAAGTGGTTATAGGGGTGACAGTATTTGTCTGTTTGACACACTGTAAAAGGGGGTCGCAGCTTTACACAGCCAGGGGGGATGGAGATCCAGACTTATACAGAGAGAGCTAGAGAGAAAGAGAAAGAGAAAGAGAACGACAGAGGCAGCAGCAAATCCATGAGCAAGCGAAACCACTGTTTTTAAATAGCAAGTATCTGGTGTCAGCCAACTGAGGCCCGCTCCATCAATATGTTACTTTGCCCTTGTCTGCTCCTGATATCTTTATCTTGTCAGGTCCTCTCCTGTATTTTCCACCTCAATAGCTTCCGTCTGGGTTCACTAGGTGTTGCACAGATGGGGAAGTTCTGGTTTTGGTGGAGACCTGCAAAGCAAAAGAGCCATATCAAACCAAGGTTTATGTCAATCTTCTCTCTACTGGGGCCTCATTATACAGCCATCAGTTTTTTTCAGGCATTTTCTTCCCCAAGAGAAATTATACTATTACTGGTCAAAACCGTTTAATTTTTGTGGAACAGCTTTCTGAAGAGAGTGTATTTTGCTTACCTTTCATTTACTTTGAATAAGACTCAAGGTGTAAATTCGCCAGCACAGCATTTATTTTGCTCCACAAGCAAATTCAAAAGGCTGTTTGATGCTTGTTGATGATGTCATTGAGAAACGAAAGAAACTTAACACTTAAATCTGTGTTTGGTCAACATGGCAAAGTTTTTAGTGCCTCAACTTAAAGAAAGTACAAGCGAGAGTAATTACAGTGGCATCTGGATATGTTTCTACAAGCGCCAAATGTTACACAGATGTTATGAATAAGGCCATGACGTTTCATCTAGAATTTTTCAGAATATTTTTACTTTACTATAAATATATATATACAGTATATATATATATATATAGTGTATATATATATATATATATATATATATATATATATATATATATATATAGTATATATACTTGTGTGTGTGTGTGTATCATGCTGTATGTTCATATTCATATATATATATATATATATATAAAATTTGGCACACAAAGTCACAGTAAAGAACGCAATGACAGAAACCAAAATCAGGGTTGTTAAAATCATCTCTCTTTGTTTAAAATAAACAATGAAGCCACATGGGAAAGTCTCTGCGTAATTGAACTTGACGTGGGAAGCTTCCCCTCTTTCCTGTAATTTCAAGCTTTACGCGTGATGAAAATAGGAGTTAGCATTGTGCAAATGACAGATGTGGCTTAGACAGAGCCGTTGATGGGGTCACATGTCATCGCAAGGTCATCCTTACCTTTTGATGATGGGGGACTTTTTTTTTTTTCCGGACCACAAATAAGTCTAACCCGAAACTTCAGCGTGAGACACATCCTCGAGAGTTCTCTGAGACAGACACCTGTCAATCTCCATCACGGCGCTCCTTTTGTCAGGCCTTTCTTTTGTGCGGTCGAGGCGCCTGCGCTGACTCAAGCCTTTTTTCACCTCCCTTCCCTGTCCAGTTCTTCTTTTAATCATGAGTGTGACTGTAGTCACGAAGCAGACTGAGGCTTTAATAGCTGTCAGTTACCTGCTCGCACTCGATATCCCTCCAGCCTGCCTGAGCAGATGGCTATCACTTTCCAGTTGTGAAAATCAAGCTTATACAAACACGAGGACTGGGACGCATAGCCTTTAATATCCTTTTTGATTGATTTGGTTTGAGGGGGAAGTGAGGGCAGATTTTAAGGCCGGCTGTCATGCTTCAGGAGTTCTGTGAAAATCATTAAATATGAGCATTAGTCCATCTCTTCCAGGTCAAGCGGCAGGTGAGAGCTCATCCTGCACCCAAATTAAACAAGAATTCACTAAAGAAACATGAATAGGAAGTTTAATACTGGTGTATTTAGACAGATAAAATATCTTATTAGCAAAACCATTGACACACAGGGATTTGTGTGATTTATTTATTTATAGTCAAGAAGACAGGAAGTCTTAGGTAGAAGTTGTAATATTATCTATAGAGGATATGGATTAATAAAGCATTTACAAGGTAAAAATAAATAAATAAATAAAAAAGCTATTTTCCGCCATAAGAAAATATATATATATATATATATATCATTTTGATTGTTCAATGACAGAAATAGTAGCCTATATATCTGAATCAGCATGACATAACACACACACACACAGGCTATATGCTGTTTTGAATTCATTTTGAATTGAATTAAAATTTATTTACCACAATAGATTTGTGAACAAACAAGGGTGTAAACAACACTCTATATTTGATGTTCATTTAAGGATACATTGTAGATTTGTAAATTACTTTAATTTGTAGCAGACAAAAATGGGATTATTTTATCAACGAGACACAACAGCACCACACACAAAAAAAACACGTTTAAACAATTTCAGTTACATCATCTCTGGCCTGTAAATTGGCACATGGAAACTAAACAAGCACATGCATCGAATGTTAAACAATTCTGCTCATTGTACCCTACTAAACGCCAATACGAAGCTGCGCAAAAATGCACAGGTAATTTAATAACAATAAGCACAATTTTACATCTTATATAGCCTATATATTTTTAGAAATGCGAAAATATAGTTTAAGGGACATTTAAGCTCAATCATGTTTATAGAAATTCAATATTGTCTTTACAGACGCGGATATGCTCGCGCTGTCTCCTCTGCGTTTGCAGTTGTGCCACATGCGGCGCGCGCTCAGTGTGTGGCGGTGACATGACGAGCCGCGCGGCCTCCTAACCACAAAGAACCACTTCCCTGTCATATAACCCCATACGAACCACTTCCCTGTCATATAACCCCCATATTTCTGTTCCGACAGGGAAAAAAGAAATACAACAATTCAGCGTTTATTAGGCGACATGTGTCGGACACGGAAATCACGGAAATGTGATGTAAAGCGCATGGTAAACCTTTAGAATAGGCTACATATGAACAAACTTTGCAAATAATAATAATTAAAAAAAGAAAACTAATTTATAAATAAAATAAATAAAATAAAAATTTCAAATGAAATAGTTATTCAGAATATTTATGGAATATTTGTTTTAGGTGAAGGTGCTGAACTGAATTATATCCGAATTAAATTTCGTAGTATCGAAATTGTCTGATGAAGAGAACTTAAAATATGCTCTATATTTTGTAACGTTGCATTGCCTGTAATTACATGGTTTGTTGCATGCGCATTTTGTGAAAACATGCAGTTACTTGTAATGTAACATCCGCAAACGCATTCATAAAATTCATTAGTCTGACAGGCTATACAGTTGTGGAATAATCCGATACCAATACCATTACATAAATATTGTGCTTTATATGAATGGTAAATTAATTGTATCATATAGCGTAATAGCCTATTTACTGTATATAACCTAAAAGTAGACTATGTAAATTGATTATTATCATCATCGTCATCATCATCATCATGATCAGGCTATTATTAAAAGTTTTCCATGCAAAATATTCTTTCAGACAAAACTAATCTTTTCTTGCTTACACATTTAATATAAATGTGTGTGTGTGTGTGTTGTGTGTGTGTGTATTAAAACAACCGTTTCCGTTTCTTAATAAGAGTTAGAATTCTGAATTCACTGTTAAATAAATAAATGTGTTTTTCTGTCCATACCTCTTTATTTGCCTATAGTTATGATTCTAAAGCTCATAATATATATATATATATATATATATATATATATATATATATATATATATATATATTTCTATATAGATGTTGCTGTAGTAGGCTAATCCCAAATATGATAGTGACATCCAAATACATTTCTGTTGCTTTTTGGAAATTATTTATATGACGTAGTGTTGTTGTATTTTTTTTTTTTTTTTTTTTTTTTTCATGTCACGTGTTTATCGATTTTAAATAGAATCTAAAGAACTTCTGGCGTCGACAAAGCAGGTCTAATTACTATAGAGAAGTTATTATGATAATGAAGTCGGGTCGCATTGCACTGTCTTTAAAAAACAAAGAGGACTCTAGTTGGCTTTAAGTTTAGGATCAGTTCCATGAAGATTCACTGACATCTTCTGGATAAGTGTGGGAAATACCTGCATTTCGCCTGTGTCTCAATACCTACATTTCAGCTGTGTCTCAAAACCTACTGAGCTGCCAACTTGGACACCATATATTCGGGCATCATAAACAATTCAGTGTCAACCAGCCATCTGGGGGGCAGACATGCAGCATTTTTGGGAATTAGAACCATTTCATTCTGTGATGCCCAAAAATGTTGTCTTAGTAGATAGACACGCAGTCTGATCTCGCCATTCCTAAAATTGATCCCTGTGGATATTACTGATGTTTTGGTTTTATGGTCTTTGTCCAATCATTTATATGAATGTATTAATAATGGTTAACCGTGGACTCACAAAAGCACTTTCTTGTAACATTGAGAAGATCGTTTCACTGCATAACAAGCTTTTACTTTAAAAAAAAAAAAAAAAAAAATCCAGTGAAATCCGTGCCTCAAAGGTGTCGCTGATCTGAGTAGCCTATTACTTTTGCTCTTTGACTGGCTAAGATTAAGTTTAACTGAGAACGCTGGTCCCCGATCAGCAAAAGAGTCAAAATTTTACTTGTGACCTCAATCTACCCACAGGGCTGAAGTAATGCGACAGGGTCCTGTAAGCCCCATAAATAACCACTAGGCCCACAGGAGTGCTGCGCAGTATACAGGTGCTATGGGACTGTCATTAATGACCCAACAGACAGGAAAGGGTCCAGTTACTGCGTAGGCCCTGAGGTCTTAGTCTCTAATATCGGGGAGCTAGGTCTTCATCAAGCCCATAGTGGACCCAGGGGTGGTATTAGTGATGTTGTTCCTTCAGCACGTCCATAAATGATAAATAATCACCATCATTCATAGCTCAGTCGTGCTGTGGATGTCACATGGCAAGCTAATTTGTTAATGCTGGGGCCTTAGAGAGAACCAGTTGGATACCCATGAGTGCAATGAATAACAAGCTCTCCTTCACTGTGTAATATACTTCAGTTTTAACATCACGCATCAATGTCCAGAAATAATTAAAGGGTTAGTTGACCAAAAAAAAAAAAAAAAAAAAAAAATTGTCATTATTTACTCACCCTCATGTTGTTTCAAACCTGAATTACTTTCTTTCATCTGGAAAAAAAAAAGGAGAATTTTTGTGGGTCAGTCAAGTTCCAAAATTGCAAAGCTCTGAATTGAGACAGATATTAGGCTATTAACTTGATTCATTAACATATCAGAATCGGACTCTTCAGTTCAAATAGATCCAGTCGGCTAACAGCTCACAGGAAAAGTCAATGGCTGCATCCGAAATCGCATACTGTCTAAGAACAGGTACTTACTCTGAATAAGTAATTACTTCACAACCACTAAAAAAGTATGTTCTATATATAGTATGAATGTAATCCAGACATAGGCTCTACTACAGTTCCCATGTTCTCGTTATCATATGACCTTTCAGTGTCAGTTGTGTTGCTTCACCTCCATTCAGAAATCCTCTCTCATGGCCTCATGGGATAGTAAAGTGTCCATCGAATGCACACTTCAGAATCTCGCCGGAAGAAGTAGGTCATCCGGGTACTTTTTGCCTACCGATTTCGGATGCAGCCAATGCTTTACGCTCTCTCGCAAATGTTTTGCAGTCCCCCGAGAAACTTTGCGTTCGCTCACAAAACCTTTGCGTTCGCTCACAAAACCTTTGCGTTCACCCGAGAAACTTTGCGTTCACTCGAGAAACTTTGCGTTCACTCGTAACTTTTTGAGCTCTTTGAGAGCAAACGCAAATTTCTTAGGGTAGGCCTACGCAAAAACAACTGCGAGAGAACGCAAAAGCATTGACATTTATTTTTTCCTCCATTACTTTTTTTTTTTTTTTTTTTCATGTCCCTTTAGGGGCTTAGTACTAGTGAACAGTTATCAAAAGAACCATTTTTCCTTGTGTGAAGAACATTTTAAAAATCTAAAGAACCTTTTTTCACTATAACCTTTTGTGGAATGGAAAAGTCCAATGGCTGTTAAAAAGGTTATTCATGAAACCATATGCAAATAACTATTATTTGTAAGAATATATATATGCCTTTTATGCTTGAAAGCTATGCTCATTCATTTTAATTGCACGGAAAAGAAAATATTTTGATTCTTAAAAATATCTTATTTTATGTTCGACAGAAGAAACAAACTCATAAGGGTTTGGAATGAGATGTTAAAGTGAGTAAATGTTTTTTTAGCAATTGGAAACTATTTCTTCAAGGACAGTTCTGAATGCGTTAATGCCTTTGGATGAGCCCGCTGATATTGTCCGAAAACACATTTTCCTGTGCTTCCTTTGAAAAAAAACGTAACTTTTTAATCATTCCTCACCCAACCGGCACCATTCAGACTCCACAACGTTGTCTCCATACTTTTTTTGTGGCTTTGTCCAGCACTATGAATGAAAAAACATTTTTTTCATTCTAATTATAGCTTGAGTCCTTTTGGCAAGTCCAGCACATGAGCAAACCCATTTAATTGAGGTGCTCCGACCGTCATTCTCCTTACTTTTATTTAACTTGGCTGCAGTTTGTCAGTGGTCAGAGCCCAATTGCCTGCTGCAGGAGACAGAAAACATTATTATTCACAATGCTTGGTGCAGAATGTACGCTAATAAGGGAAATGTTTAGATTTTTGAGGCTGGAGTGATGTCATGGTTGTGTTTTTCACTCATAGTGGATCCATGCCACTACATTTCCTGGCAAAATCAGGGGAAAAGACTTTAAGCCCAGCCTAAGTCTGAACCGTGTGTGGACTGTTTGGGATGATTATGAGGGTTCTTTTGTTGTATTACATTCCTGAATAGCAATGCCTTGCAGAAGTCCCATTGAGACCAGTTGCTTGCAACATCATCCGGTCCAAAATGTATTAGGCCTATGCATTCTGAGGTTCAAGAATGTGTCGGATAAAGAGCACCAGCTGTAGAAAATGCAATTACTAGCATTTATCTAGACACAAATTTTCAAAACAGAAGTTTGTTAGCTTTCCTCCAAAGAGACTAAAGTCATTTTGCATGCATGTGATACAAGGGTATGTGACAAATGAGAGCATCCAAGATAAAAGATAAGAAACACTTTTACATATTTTTTAAACAAAAGTTAAAATATCACGGTTGCATTTTATTTTACAGTATGCATACATGTGTACTTCCCTAAGAAAATACTAGGCAATATAGAGTAACAGGGGTTAGGGTTAGGTTTAAGAGTAGGTTCAGGGTTAGTATCTTATATTACCCAGTTATTGTAACTACTGTAATAAGAATGTAAAGGGGAACATGACTGTAAAATAAAGTGCTACCAATACATTTGAATTGAGAAATTAACAACAGTTCCATCACATTAATGTCATGGAACAGAAGAATGCAGACACAGGTAATATCGGAATAGAGTTTATTGAATGAAACACAGGATGTTACCAGGGAAGTCTCTGAATGGCAGATCGTTATGGTGAAACTGGCATGAAAGTGACAGGTCGTATCTGTTGCAGGCTGAGATGAGAGGAGACTGGAAGATCAGATGACTGGATGATTCTACAGAAGACAGTATTGCGAAGGTAATCCAAGGGTGGATAATAAGATAGAAGTTCCATGTATAACAACAAGACCAGACCCTGATGAGTGTGTGAAGCAGGCTTGAGTGGAGCTGATGAAGGTGACTGATGGCAGGTGTGGATGATTGATGAGTGTGTTCAGGTTGGAGCAAGAAAGGATCATGGGAAATGTAGTGCAGAGGTAACAGGACTGGTGACTGAGGATTGTGACAGTAAGAGGTATTCAAGTAATAGTTTTTTAATAGGCCTCAATTAAATCTGGACAAAATGAGCATTATCATAAAACCTTATTATCTTTATAATTGCTTTACATTAACAGTTTCTATTCAGCCTTCAAAGATGAAGTTGTACGATTTGTTGGGCAACTGAACATCCCCGATCGATTATTGGTTGGACAATCAGATAGACCCGCCCCAAACTCATGCCATTGGTTGAACCAGCTATGTCAGGTTGGTCAAACTGACCGATTTTAGCACTACAAAGTCAGTGGCTGCATCCGAAATCGCAATCTTCCCTACTATATACACTGTAAAACATTATATGATCAAAAAGTTATGACAACATTTGTTAAAAGTAACTTAAATTACTTAAATGAGCTGAATCTTGTGTAACATAAAAAAGATGAAAATTAGTAATATAAATATTACTAATTTTCATCTTTTTTATGTTACACAAGATTCAGCTCATTTAAGTAATTTAAGTGGAAATGACAAGTTTATTGTACTTAAAAATTCAAGGCAGCAACTTTTTTTAATTATTTTTTTTTTACAGAAAACAGTATGTGACAAAAGAAGTAGGTCTGAATTCACAGTACTCAAAAGAGTAGGCAAAAAGTACCCGGATGACCTACTTCTTCCGGCGAGATTCTGAAGTGCATATATGATGGACACTTTACTCTCCCATGAGGCCACGGGAGAGGATTTATGGATGGAGGTGAAGCGACGCAACTGATGGCGGTATAGGTCACATGATTATGACAACATGATTAATATAGTATGTCTGGATAACATTCATACTACAGACACTCATACTAGAACATACTTTTTTAGCAGTCTTGAAGTAATTACTTATTCAAAATAAGTACCTACTCAAAAGAGTGTGCGATTTTGGATTCAGCCAGAGTTGGGAATTTGATTTCTGAAAAAATCTCAATAAGACAATCTGGCAGGTAATAGTAGCCAATTATAAGAGGAATGAATCAGTCACAGTCACTTTTTTATGTGCGTCCAAAAAAAAACCCAAAACAGTAAATGTGTTTCCATTGTAGTTCACTTTTTTTATTATTATTAAAATTGTAGGTCGAGCATGCATGCTTTTATTTTAATATTGAGATTCAATTCAATTGAATAAATTTGCATCTCTCTGCTCATTTCTGCATTTTTATGCCATATCCCAATATTTGCATAAAAATACATGGATGTAAACCTAGTTACAGTGTAAAAAAAAAAAAGATTTGTTATCCAACATTTTTCATTTATCAAATCAACTTAGATAACTCATGCAGTTCAGATAACATAATATTTTGAGTTTCTGTTGATTAAACCAATCTCCTTCATTGTATTACCTCAAAATTTTGAGTTCATTGAAATAAAAAATTAAGGCAACAAGGTTGTTAAACCAACAATAGTTTTTTTTTTTTTTTACAGTGTAGTTTTAACTTTACATGAGAATCATCCTTAAAAGTACAGTCTCTAAGGTATAGGATAGCCTATAAAGTAGGCCTATTATAACATAACATTTTTTTTAAAAAATCACACATAAACTTTGTGATGTAGCCTAACCTTCAGGCAAAATATTCTTGTTTTAAACTTACTCTTGAAAAATGATCTCCTTTTAATTTAATTTGAACCAAAGCAACACCGTCCAGGTCATCTCTATAGTGAGAAAAGGCGAGAAGGCTTTAATTTATTACCTGACGCAGGAAACGACAGCGGGCTCGCTCCTCCTCCTGTTCGTTGTCTTGTGAAAGTATGCTTCTTTTTCCAAGGGGATGCCCACCACTCCCCGGCGAGACAAGAAGGGTTTAGTTTTATTGCTCCGATAAAAGTGCGACGAGCCAACGGTCGCAGCGCAGTCGCGGCTGTTTCATTCTTTTGCGCGGCTCCGGACAAGAGAGAATCACACATCCCATTTCTCACATCGCCAGCTTCCACGGCCCCTAGCGCATTTTATGTAGCTCTCCCCTCTTGTGCAGATGGGTTAAATATTACATCAAAGAGCCTTTAATGTTCCACAGTGCCTCTCGAGTTTCGTCCATGTATCGAGTTCAAAACTAGTGCATGGTGCATTTTAACAGTAGACTTAATGGATCGCAGTCCATAATCAGATTATCACCGGCTTAATGTAGAACAAATTTCACTACAGCCAGCATCAAAGAGGAGTCACACACACTGCAAATCCACACTGCATCTTTTTTCATAATTCAGTGTTTAGACCTGATCTAGACACGGTGGAAAAGAGACGGATGATGAGGTATGGGACGATTTTGATAGAAGGCAGATACACAATGGACTTGTAAAGAATGAAAGACAACATCACTCGCTAAACCACTTGCATATGTGCTTTATGTCTTCTTTCAAATGGTTTTCGTGTTTTACTTTTATAGCTCCTTCACTGTCAGCATTTATCTCGAAGTCATTTCCTTTCACTGTCGTTCCTCAGGGTCATTCGCGTTTCAAAATCTTCCCAAATGTTACAACAAATGAAGACAAATGCATGATCTGGCAGTGTCTGCTGTGCTTAATGAAATGGTTTGTGTTATTATACTCCACAAAGAGCACTGGTTTTACTTGAGACCACCATCAAGCCTGAGTATATCAAGTCAGTATTATATATATAGAAGTTAGATCTTTTTACTCTGTGCTTATTATTACAAAGCTTTCTGGAATACTCAATTCTGATTGGTCAGCTGTGGCAAACAGCTCCGGAAGTAAAAAATTCCATTTATTTTCTGCGGAGGGGAACTGGTTTTTAACAATAAACCTTTTAAGACAGACCTACTGTGAGCTACAAGGTTGTTAGTTGATGGTATATTTTTTTATTTCAAAAATTTTTAACAGCGGAATTTCTGTTGAAAAATACTCATGAATCTGAAATGAAATCCTATGAAGCACTGCAAATGAGGTAGTAGATTAAGTCTCTCTCAAAATACTTTAGTTTATTTAGTGTGTATATATAAATATTTCACTGTAAAAAATTATATGATCAATAAATTGTCAACATGTTTTTACATTGCTTTAACTCATCAAAATAAGTTAAGCAATTTTCAACTTTTTTTTAGAAGTTATACAAGATTCAACTCATTTTTTAAATCAGTTTAATGTAATTTAAGTTGAAATGACTTAAGCATCCAAGTTGATTGTACTTACAAATTTAAGGCAGAAACTTTTTTTTACAGTATATATATATATACACTCACCTAAAGGATTATTAGGAACACCATACTAATACTGTGTTTGACCCCCTTTCGCCTTCAGAACTGCCTTAATTCTACGTGGCATTGATTCAACAAGGTGCTGAAAGCATTCTTTAGAAATGTTGGCCCATATTGATAGGATAGCATCTTGCAGTTGATGGAGATTTGTGGGATGCACATCCAGGGCACGAAGCTCCCGTTCCACCACATCCCAAAGATGCTCTATTGGGTTGAGATCTGGTGACTGTGGGGGCCATTTTAGTACAGTGAACTCATTGTCATGTTCAAGAAACCAATTTGAAATGATTCGAGCTTTGTGACATGGTGCATTATCCTGCTGGAAGTAGCCATCAGAGGATGGGTACATGGTGGTCATAAAGTAGGGACTACCGCGGGACCCAGCGCAACCGAGTGCGGCGCGGGACAATATTTGATGGGTGAATGCGGGTGCGGGCGGCAAGATATTATTGTGTGCGGGTTGCGGGAAAATAAAATTATTTGCGGGAAATATCTAACAAAATAAAATAACTAAAAACAAATAAACCGTTATTTATCTAATGCACAAGCAACAAGGATAACTAAAATAAAAACGATTTACAGGCGCAATGTCGGAAGCTAACTCTCGCGTGGTTCATAGGCGCGGAACAGCCAAGCCTTGCACCACATTACTCAGGTGGATCGTTTAGTGTTACAGATATTAGTTCGTTATTAAAGAAAGGAACATGCAAAACTACAAAACCAAACAAAGGAAAATCTGATATTTGGAAATGTTTTAGTATGCGACAGCGATGGAAAGCACCTTCCTTTTGCGAGCTGTGACAAATGCAGCAAAATACTCACAAGTCTGGAACTTCAGGTCTGAAGCGTCATGTGTGCACCGTTTTGAAAGGCCAAACTTCCCTGACGTTTACGGCAAGTCAGTAGAAAGTGTCAAGTGCACTAAAAGATGTAGAATATGCAATGTATTTAAAAAAAAAAACTACTTATACGTTTACCCGCGGGATTTTGCGGGCGGGAGCGGGACGAAACTTGATTGGAAAAATCCGTCCCGCGCAGGTCTCTATCATAAAGGGGTGGACATGGTCAGAAACAATGCTCAGGTAGGCTGTGGCATTTAAACGATGCCCAATTGGCACTAAGGGGCCTAAAGTGTGCCAAGAAAACATCCCCCACACCATTACACCACCACCACCAGCCTGCACAGTGGTAACAAGGCATGATGGATCCATGTTCTCATTCTGTTTACGCCAAATTCTGACTCTACCATCTGAATGTCTCAACAGAAATCGAGACTCATCAGACCAGGCAACATTTTTCCAGTCTTCAACTGTCCAATTTTGGTGAGCTTGTGCAAATTGTAGCCTCTTTTTCCTATTTGTAGTGGAGATGAGTGGTACCCGGTGAGGTCTTCTGCTGTTGTAGCCCATCCGCCTCAAGGTTGTGCGTGTTGTGGCTTCACAAATGCTTTGCTGCATTCCTCAGTTGTAACGAGTGGTTATTTCAGTCAAAGTTGCTCTTCTATCAGCTTGAATCAGTCGGCCCATTCTCCTCTGACCTCTAGCATCAACAAGGCATTTTCACCCACAGGACTGCCGCATACTGGATGTTTTTCCCTTTTCACACCATTCTTTGTAAACCCTAGAAATGGTTGTGCGTGAAAATCCCAGTAACTGAGCAGATTGTGAAATACTCAGACCGGCCCGTCTGGCACCAACAACCATGCCACGCTCAAAATTGCTTAAATCACCTTTCTTTCCCATTCTGACATTCAGTTTGGAGTTCAGGAGATTGTCTTGACCAGGACCACACCCCTAAATGCATTGAAGCAACTGCCATGTGATTGGTTGATTAGATAATTGCATTAATGAGAAATTGAACAGGTGTTCCTAATAATCCTTTAGGTGAGTGTATATATGTGCAGTATAAATAAAATGCTTCTGGAACCAAGGCCGCTGAAAAGTGGGTGGGTACCGTTGCACTAAATAGCCTAATTGTTTGGATTATTTGTTAGTCTGGCCTGGTTGATCATGTGATCTGTAATCATGTGACTCCTTAAATTAAGTTGGCTCTTGCACAAAGCATTGTAACCTTGGCATTGACAAAGGTCACATGTGATGAAACGTTTTAGCCCTTTTTTTCAGTAAAATATTGTTTTTATCTCGCATTTGATGACGACTTCTTTGATAGAGTGTGCAGACTCTCTTGATGTGTTTTACTATTTGGCCATCCATTGAGAACACAGCATATCAGTCCTCTCAGCTAAAACCGGCACTACTGTCTCTTGTATCACATCATGGGGTGCCATACCATTAGCATGCCATGCTATATGAAATCATTTTTGTATCTCTTGTTATAGTTCTTCTCAGTCTTCTCAGCCTCTTTGGCTCCAGAACCTGTCCTTGGACCTTGATACAGTACGGTAATGAATGTGTCACAGTTCTTGAAAGCTTAGAACAGAGAAATGGACCCCAGCACTATTTTTAGACGAAAATGGACACTTACCACCCCAAGGCACAGATCATCAGTCTTGCACTGGATGTTTTGGACTGTCTTTGCATAAAGAGAAATATATTCCCTTTGCTCTCTCAATTCAACATGGTTACACCCCGTAAAAGGTCAGACTATGATATTAAGCATTCAGCAACCCTGCTGCCCAGAAATCAAGCTCAGGACTACAGCGCAAATTCAAAACAGAAAGCGTGCGATTGATGGCTTCCGTAGCCAGGCCGTTTTAGGCTGAGCTATGATGTAAGAGAATAAACAAGACGGCCTGACGTAGTCAGCTTAATCAAGACTAGCTTCCTTTTCCGTAGGCGTGCAATTCTGCGCAACTTCTCTCTCAAGTTCATTCCTCATTCATAATTTCTAATCTTGTTTAGATGTTGATTGTGTAGACGGTCCAAATCAGAGGTCCACGTGCTTACAGAAACTCTTTCTTATGCCTTCAGACTGCACAAATAAACAGACATGGCTTAAACATCCATCTTGCTTATGCGCCGCAGGATCATGCCCAACAAAAACACGGCTTCTGTTTTCTATCTGTGAGCGAGGTGACTGGGACGGGGCCAGGAGACACAGGCCTCTGTCGTGTGCTGCCCAGGCTGGCATCATTCTTGAAACACTAAACCAACATCCCCTTAAATTAGGATTATACAAATTGGCTTTCCTCTGACTCACTTCTTCCTCTTTTATGGTCAGTCTCTGAGTGCCTGCGGTACAGTGCGTTTGATGATGTGCAGCCGCCAGGTAATTGCTCCAAAACCACCATGTTGTTTTCTGACAGCGCAACATGTTAAAGTTAATGTTGTGGATCATGACAACATCTTCCACTGTTTTTTCTCTTCTTTTTTTTTCTTTCACAAATTCATCAAATACACAATTTCCAAAATACAAAAGAGTTTCAGCACTGGGCCTACTGTTAAAAAAACGCATGTAGATCTTCAAGTTTTTCAAGAATCAGGTTTTTAATGTTGTTTAGATCTCTATGTGGTGTTTTTAATCTGCTTTAAGAAAAAACATGTGCAAATTCACAAGTCAACACCATTGCTGAGTATTTTCTCTTTAAAACTGCAGTGATCTAAAGACAGTCTCAAAAACGCGGTTTGAAATCGCTGGTGTTCCTGACATCACAAACTACCTTGTAACCAATCACATGCGCGCGGCAGGCTTTAGCATATCATTAACTATGACCGCTCTGAAGCAGTGAAGTCGAAAAATCGGGTAGATGTAGCAATATAGCTGGTGTGTGATGTGTATTACGATGTTATGATGAACTATATGCCTTTCTCCATTGACGTTCTGAGTTGTTCAAAGCGTTTCTGATGATTTTTAAAAGGCAGCTGTCTGATTCTGATATGGCGAAGGGGAACATGTTTTTTGTAACATTAGCAACACATTATTAGATGTTTGATAACATAGTCAAGCAACAGACTAATCATATAATTACCGTTATGTGTCAGACTTGCAAAGAGTGATACCACTGTGCAGCATTTACCTCAGTAAGTTAATCTCTGTGAGATGCCGTGAATGTGTGGAGGCGGTGCTAATTAGCATATTCATAGATCCGCGTATACTAAATTAAAGGTTTAGAGTTA
Source organism: Squalius cephalus (assembly GCF_949319135.1). NCBI lineage: Eukaryota > Metazoa > Chordata > Actinopteri > Cypriniformes > Leuciscidae > Squalius > Squalius cephalus. Next base: position 15,406,146 of record NC_137146.1, on the reverse strand, counting down.
CATTCAAGCTATTTTAAGGCATGGAGAAATTTTGGTCACAGGAAAAAACTAATAAATAAGTTTTGGTAATCAATGACGAGTTTTAAGGGATACAATTATTGACTACTGGGGGACTTTAATTATTTAAATAGATCCCTTGACTGAACATAAATGGTAAAATAATGCAACCATATAAGAGGGTGAATGAGTATGACCCATCAAACCACTTTTTCCAGTGTAGGCCTATATTTGAAAAAAAAATGTATCCGAAACACTGTTGTTTTGAAATAAAGTGCCCCTATTATGCTATTTTAAATATTCATAATTTTGTTTTGGAGGTCTCCAACAATAGCTTTACATGCATGCAAGGTCAAAAAACACTTTTTCACAATAACACAATTTTCTCATAATATATATTGCAGCATTACCTCTTTTCTCACAGTGAATGAAACAGTTTGATAAAGGTTTCAGTCTCTCTAAACTCCGAGAGTCTACTGTGCTCTGATTGGTCAGACGGCCCAGTCTCCTTTGATTGGTCCATGACTTACAGCACCTGTCAGAAATGAAACAGCCATTACAATCTCTGAATTTCAGCTCAGGAGGCTTACTCAGCACTTGATACACAGTGATACTAACAGTAACGATGGCTTCGGTTTTACCGTATCAATTCAAGTCCTCACCCTTTGGAAGTGCATGCAAAGTGGATTTGCTTTCGCAGAACAGCGTCTTCTCGACATAACGGCACAAACCAAACTCCCAGGCTTAATTTACAACTACAGTGTTTGAGGGCGGGTCAAAGTAGACGTTGTTCGCAGGCAGCCAATGAAAACAGTAGGCTGGCATTATGCAAATTTGTTACAAACCTATACTGGAATAACTGATGACTCGTTTCCGGCAGTTCAGAATCTGTTCTTTCTTTTGGGAGACAATAACTCCATTAATCGATCTTTGAAAGTTTGCAGACCTTTTACATTCACAAACAGCTATTACACACTAAAGGGAATATCCAAAAAATCAGCATTGAGATGCATTACTTGTGTTCCTCAAAGCTGTGAGAACTACATATAGCAACGAAAGCAAATATTTTTTTGTCAGCATTATTTACCATATTTTGGATTTGATAAAAATGCTAAAAGAACTAGGTATTACCAGAGCCCTACGGAGAGCCTGCCCACTCCCTATTAAGTCCTATTGTACCGAATTTTGGTTGTAGTTCCACCAGAGTTCCACTGGGGGCGATCGCCCATGAGTGCAAAATGAATGGGAGTCTATGGGGCTAGACGGCTAAATTTGTCTCTTTCACCCGATTGCCGTTGAGAAATCTCAGATTTGATTGTAGGTTTTGCAAGTTAAACATGGGTTATAGGTCGAATGTTGAATGAACGAGTACTTATGTCCTTTCGATTTCTTACAGGTTGAGTTGTTGTTGCCCATAACATGCTAGCATTCTGCTAATGAACGCTGATTGGTCAGTGAAGGACTGATTACGACCAGAGATACTGCTTGATGGCATCGTGGCATCCGAAGCGGGACCAGAAACAAACAAAACAAAAACTCTTCTAGCACGTGTATTTACCTGTGTCAGCTGTGTTGTCGATGCCTCAAGAGAAAAGAAAGTGCAGAGCGCGAAAGCACCAAAGTGACTGAAGGATTGCCGTAAAGTAGTATCTCTGGTCGTACGATGTGTATGATGTCATTGACATTTTAAAAGACTTTTTAAAGCAAATAAGTGACTCTAAAAAATCTAACACCCAGCAATGTGTAATTTATTTGCATCTCCTTTCGAATACAACATTCAAATTACTAGACAGAAAAGTGGATTTTGATGGGTATAGCGCCATTGACCTCCATTCATTCTGCACTCGTCCTGTGAGCGCCCTCATATGGAATCAGAGTGGAACTGCAACCAGTTCAGAAGCCGGAAGTGTACTGAGAGTGAAACTTCTCGTCTTATTAGACATTCTCTGGTATTACCCATGTGCTACATTAATATGGTTTCGTTTAAGTGCCGTAGAGTACTATGGAAATACCATAGTACTATGAAAAAAGTATATGAATATGGTAATCATTCAGTACCATAGTACATTACATATTATCAAAGTATGGCACTAACACTGTACCATGGTACAGCCACACACTGAACATTATTTTAAAGGCAATATAAAATCAAAGACCACAGGCCTGTTCACACAAAGGATGATAAAATAGAGATAACTTAATTATAGCGTTTTAATAATCGTTCTAATTCTATGAGAATAGGGAAGTCCACACTGAAACTGTTGTGAGAACGACACAGTGGAACGATATTGTTGGAATCACTTTCAGAGAGATTTTTATTTTATTTTTTGCTGATGAAGGATAAAAACATTGACAGCCAATCAAAATTCAGCCAACTTTAAAGAGCTTGAGTATTTAAAGTAGCAGACAGAACATTATCCTGTTGTTGTGGATAGCAATATAATTATCATTCTTGATAAAATCATAACCATTTGAAGTACTCCATGAAAATCATTGTTACTATGGGATGAATACCCTGAGTGCATTGAAGTGCAAAATGCAAGCTCAACGGCATGTTTTTTCCCCCCCATTTATTTAAAAAAAGTATGTTAAAAAGCAGATTGATTTATAAGCTGAACAATTCATTGGAACGTCATTATTCTCTTTTTAAAAGCCAATCTCTGCCAACAGAGTTAACCTGAAATAACACATTCATAGTTTCATTTGGCTCATGAAGCAAATACACCAAAGTAATCATCAATTAACGCTGGTTCTAATGTAAACACACTTTATTCGCAACATTGTTCGTTTCCAAGAATAAATAAACCTATTTAGAGGAATGTACATTTTTATTTTTCATTTAACATTTACGCAGCCAAGGGCAGACATTTGTTTTCATTTATTCCTTCATTAGGATCATTTTGCCATTATACATAAAAGGCTCCTGCGTCGTTTACAGCATAAAGCATGTTTTCCTTTTCAAAATGATTTTCAATGAATTAATGATCCTGATTTTCCAAGATCAAACCCAAATGTGATTGACAGAGCTGATGTAGTGTCTAGCACAAACACATGCCCTCATAAGTCTCTATAAAACTAATTGCGTAATGTAGAAGTGCATGCGTTAGTTTACGTGTGCATGTACATGTGCAACCGTGCCTGTGTGTGTTCCCGCTCCTATGTATGTGATGTTTAACATCCGTGAATGAGTTCCAGGTGTGTGTATGTGTGGTTTGTGACACAGCCCACCTTGGCGCAGTGGTGATGTGCTCCATCTTGAGAGCTAGGCTCTTTTTGCCTTGTTTCTCCAGCATATGTAAACAGGCAGTGTCAGGTCTCTGGTAATGACTGACCTCACCGTAGCTAAAACGCAGATTGCTTTTCCTCTCTCGATGGTCCCCTCACTGAACGCATGCCAACTGCTGCCCTGCTTTACAAAAATGGCCCAAAATCCCTGCAGCCACTGGCACTTGAAACCATTGTTTAATGGTGAGTTTTGAAAAATAGCACAGTTGCATGTGGATTTTATTTAAAGAACCTCACAGAGAACTGTAGTGTATGGAAGGCCATTTCCAACACATAAAAAAATAAATAAAAAAAAATCATACTTTCATAAATCATAATTATGACAAGTCAAAAGTAAGACCATACTTATGAGATGGAGTCATAAGTCATAATTATGAGAGGAAAAGTTGAAGTTATGAATTAAAAAGTCATTATTATGAGATAAAGTCGAAATTATGACTTATTCAATTTATTATTCAATAAATTTTTCGTCATTCGTCTAATTATTATTATTATTGTTATTATTATATATATTATACATAATTATGAGATGAATAAATTGAAATTAGAAGACAAAAGTACTTTTTGTTTGTATTATGATTGTCAATTTTGACATTTCATAATTTTGACTGTTTAATCTTATAATTATGGCAAGTCAAAATTTACATACTCTCAATACAAACACAAAGTACTCTTTTATCTCATAATTTCAATTTTTAATCTTATAATTATGACTGTCTAAGAACAAGTATTTTTACTTATGTCAATTCTGACTGTTTAATCTTATAATTATGACATAAAAAGTAAAAACTATGAGTTAGTGTCAATTTTGACTTAGTATGTCATAATTTTGATTTAATTTAGACTTTTTTTAATCTCATAATTATGACAAAAAAGTCATAATTATGAGATTAAAAAGTTGAAATTAAACATCTAAATTGTGACAAAATGATGATGACTAAGTATTGTTATAATTTTTACCTTTTATGTTATAATTTCGACTTCTGAATCTCATAATTATTAAATAAAAAGTGAAAATGATCAGTTAGTATGTCATAATGGACTTAATATGCCACATTACTTTTTATCTCTTAGTATCTCATCATTTCGACTTTTTGTGATAATTTGGACTGTTTCATCTCATAGTTATGACATAAAAGGTTAGTATGTCATGATTTTAACTTAGTATTTCAAAATAATGACTTTTTATCTCATAATTGACTTTGTATGTCATTATTTGACTTTTAATCTCATAATTGACTTTGTATGTCATCATTTTACTTTTTATCTCATAATTCTGACTTTTTATGTCATCATTTGACTTTTTATCTCATAAATCTGACTTTGAATGTCATCATTTGACTTTTTATCTCATAATTCTGACTTTGTATGTCATCATTTGACTTTTTATCTCATAATTCTGACTTTGAATGTCAATTTTGACTATATGTCATAATTAAGATTTATTTTTTTCTTATGTTGCAGAAATAGTCACTCTATGATCAGAAAGAAAGCGATTGGACTTAATTAAACATTCCTCTTTTGCCAATCTGTCACTGCTGGCCTTAATTTATTAGCATGTGCGCTGTGATTAAAGGACCTGTACCCCTATGAACCACACCGATCGCTCCAGCCGTCCCATTCCGGTGAATTCTCCAGCTATGAGGCAAAACCTCCAGTGTCAGAATCCAGCCTGTGTCGACATTTACAGATTACTGTTGCCGCTAATGTATCTGTGCTTGCAGCCACAAGTCAAGTCATAATAATTAAAGACACACTGCATCTCAAGCGTACATTAATCATGTTTTATATGGACTTTGAAGCTCTAATGGGAAACAGCCACCCATTGCTTGGACAAATTTGTGGTGTGTGTATGCTGTATGGCCCATTTCTGACGGGCTTTTACAGGAAATGGCAATAAGAAAAGCAAAAAATAAACTGGAGTGAATCTGGGAGACAGTCGCGGTTACACTGTCTTGATTGACTCACCAGACAAAACAAAGCCTGATCTGTGTGAGTGCGATATGACACAGCTCTACTGTATGTAGATAATAGTGTCAAGACATTACATTTAAATTAAGTTAATCCTTTATCAACAGCTCAATTGAATTTGTTCACTCGGTTCCTTATAACTAACTAATTATAGGAACATTATCAAGATATTTATGGTAAATTTAAATCAGCTCAATTTAAATTGTGACAATTTGCTTCATTAGTTTTTATGGAGCATATCAACCAATAAATTACAAATTCTGCTTATTGGAAACACTGCTAAACTAAAAAAATTAGTTGAAACTTCCTGAAACTTTGGTAAATTCAAAATTATAAATAAATAATTGTAACTACATTTAAATGTATAATATAGGCCTAATATAATTTTGGTTTTCTCTTTGCTTTACATGGACAAAATCACATGGTTGAATGAAGGATGTCTTTAAAATACCTCTGCATTCATTATATGATAGCTTCATAATTTTTTAAGTGTTACACCTCCTTCTGTCATTACGATTCTGTCTTGAGTCCACAGATATCTATAGGTGACTATCATACTTTTCTTGCTGTGCATGAAGAGCAAAGGAGTTACATTATGCCTTGTCCATAAAATGTGATCCTGCTTTTAAATGCAACATTAGTAGAAAGCATTCTATATAGACCAGTGCATTTATCATGTAAGGGAGTGGAATATTTTGTTTGCTAATAAAAAATTTGAGCATGTGGTTACGTCCTCCCTGTACTCACTCAGCTGATGCAGTTACTGACTCCACAAAAAAAGGAGAAAGTTGTAAGAGAGAAAATAAATGCAGTTATAAGCACCTCCATATGATCAACAACACTTTCAAAAATGTTTTTTACATGACTTCAGGTTTTACTATTTCCAAACCACCCACCTTGCAGGCGATGCCCTACCTTCAGAATCACAAAGTCCCCTATGGGCCCCTGACATTAAGACCCCTAGTTCTAAATGTTTGTGTGGAAATGAATGAAATGGATATAACATGTGGAGGGACTGAATGATGATTTGATGAATGATGAGGGAGGAAAGATGATTTTTATTTCTAGAGTTATTAGCACAAAAAGTAGGAATTGGCTTTTTATAGCACCACCTTGTTGCCGATTTTCACCATGAATCCACCTTTTCCCTACGCCCCATGACTTTTTGCGCAAATTATGGGAATAGCTAACTTCCGTTAAACTGTAAACAATCAAGGTTTGCTCTATGAAAGCAATAATAAGCATTTTCAAAAACTGGGTACAATGAGATAATATAATAGCCTATAACATAACATTGAACATTAAAAGTGTAAAAGCATTAACAAATTACTACAACAGACAATTAAAAACCACAAAAGCTAAATTATTACCCCCGCAATATTACGACGTGTTAAATATCTGTAGGCTGCATTGCCTTAATCAAAAATGTTCACTGAACCATTGAGTGAAATTTCAAAGTGATTTCTGTCATTTTAACACACAATAAATATTGTATTTACCTGCTTTAGAAACATTCCAGTAAACACTGCTAAAAATAGGGATTGTAAGTGAAAAGGGTAGACAATTATATTTTAAAGCATCCGTGTGAAAACAAACCTGGAAAGAGACATGAGGATTTGGATTGAAAAACGAGAGATTCTTAGGGATATCGTAAAGTAAATCGCCAGTAGACCACAAATGAGCAGTGTATGTTGTCTTTTTTTACAGCAACTGAAAAGAGCTTACATTAAGCGTTATTCTCCTGACCTCTGAAAATAGACCATGAAGGAAATTTTACTGCTCATTCAGTCAAACTGACGGTTAAGGATTATAGTGCAACCTTATTATTTGAAATGATTTGTTTCAGTCTTTTTGAGTGGAACTTCCCCAAACCGGAAGTGCCTCCCAATCTAACCAAAAACATAGGCTTGTTATGAAAAAGGTGAATAATACACAGCGCCATGCAGTTACTGTCAAGTGTATATGTTCCGTTTTGGTTTAGTTCAAGTTCCCGTACCTGTTTCCTTAATTCGTTCTCATTTTCCTGACTCTAGTTAGTTTCCTTGCACTGATTAAGTTGCACACCTGTTTCAGTTTCTGTTGATTAGCCTCACTTGTATTTAAGCCCTTATCCTCTCAGTTATTTGTTCAGTGTTGTCTTAATTTTATAGCCTGGGTTTCCCTATGCTGCCTTGCGCGCAGCGCAATTTTATTCACGCTGCTAGGCAGCCTGGACACCATGGACCAGAATTTCCCCTCAAAAAGGGAACCAATCACAGAACGGGGAGGGAGCAGCAAGACGATGATGACGTCTATGCGACACACCGAAGCAGTTTGTTTATATCTATGGATCCAACATGGCATCAGACGCGAAGTTACCTTTCGATGCAGCCTTAGATAATGTTCTAAGAACGCAAGTTTATTTCGTCTTCTTCCTCGTCGAATTTCTGTCTCTCTACATACGTCATCTGGTATGATTGAAACGATTGGCTATGAGCTACGTACAGGCGCATTTGATAGACATTCGTAGCGCCCAATAAACGGCTCTGGGCATTCGTAAACCACGCCTCAAATACGAGAAACTATGTCTATAGGCTATTCATTTTACGTGGTAGTAAGTTATTTCCTGGATCATCTCCAGTGTGTTCCCTTGGGTTTTGTTCATTAAATACCGTTTTGCTACTCCTTCGTTGTGTAATTCACTACAGCCACAGTGCTGACCGTTACCTTGCTTACAGTTTTTTACAATATACACATTTCTCAATACTTGTAGTCACTTTTCACACTCTGAGCACAAAAGCACTATTTTAGCTAAATGTGGATTATTTATTAGGCATTGCTTTGGCACATCATGCATTCAATGACCACACCTTTCAAATTACATGAAAACATTTCTCACAAACATCAGCAAAACTCTATATAGCTACCTACAGGCCAGTAGTTTGTATGTTTACATACTCTTTTCAAATCTTGAAAAAGTTCATAATTGCAAATATTAAAAATACCACAAAATAAGACAGCAAATTGCTACATTTCTACAGTAATACCATATTGAAATATATTCTAAAATCTAAAAAATTAAATAGTATCAAAACAATTAAAGGTAGCTGAACACCTAGTGTTAGTCAACCAGATGGAACTGGATAATATTCTGAATGTTCTGATCCAATCTGACTTCTGACCTGTAATGCTGCCTGAATCATACTCTTTTTGTTCGTCCTTGCCACCGTCGCCTTTGGCTTTTGGCTCGCTTAGTTGGGGATACTTAATATTCAACAATATTATTGATCTGCCTGCAAAAGAAAACATTATATAATGCTACCTGTTGTTAGTGTTTTTAGGTCATTGTTTTATGAGTGACAAAGTTTTTGTTGGTTGGACATGAAGTGTTTTGGTGCGTTTTGAATGTGAAATTAACAGCTGTGGCAAGTTGAAAGTTTTGGAAAAAGTGACCTAAGTATAGATAAATGTGTCCTAGCAATTGTAAAAAACTGTAATAAGTTTGATTATATAATCTTTTGATTATAGTTTCACTTATGAACCAAAACGCAAATGTATTTATTATAGCGCCACCTAGTGTCCGAAGCATATGTGTGGGGGGTGCTTGGGTAGTGGGGGACTGTGGAACCATCCCACCAATTTTGAGATCTTTGCAACTTTTAGATGACTATTTAGGGCAGAAAAGGAATACAAATTTTTAAAAACAGTAAAAATGCAATTAATAAACAGGCTTTGGAACCCTAATTATTTACTTTATTTAGGGATCAAACCAGTTTTCTAAGTGAAGATGTTGCCCCCAAAGGGAAGATTTCTCAAATTTAGTTTGAGACTAGTTGGCTAAAAGTAAATGCAAAAAAAAGAAAAAGAAAAACAGAAAAAAATGTTCAATTGTGAAGAGAAAACCTCCAGCACCATTTGTATGCACATGCACGTTGGGTTTATTTTGTGTGTGTGTGTGTGTGACTTAAATGTCCAAAAAGTGTCCAAATACTTATTGAGGCCACTGTATGTGTGTATGTATACATGAGAAAATCAAAAAAGGCCTGCAGGCTGCTGAGCAGTGCTCATGTTTATTTGAAAGGCTACTACCGTTGAATAAATCTGCAGTCTGTCTGTCACGGTGAGCTCACGTTCTCAGCGCAGATGTTCACTCAACAGCACACTGAGGAAATGCTGTGACCCTTCTCTGTTTTAATCCTCTTTATCTTTGCTCTTTTTTTTTCTTCTCTCAATCCTGACTCACTCCAATGGCTTGCACAATATTTTGCTGGTAGTCAAAACAGAACTGGATTAGTTTATTATCTTTCAATTAGCTCTGAAACAGGCAATCTGCATGATCTCTCAGCATATCTCTGTCTCTGTAGACTTGTGAGGGTCAAAGTTCACATATCCTTCTGCTTCAGACAGACACATTTTTAAAACTAATTTTGTATTTATTTAACAGTGTTAATTCAGTCCCACATTTGTTTTGTTATATCTGCCATCATAGACTTCAGTAAAATAAAGATTCCTTTATTACAAAAAGTTATTATTTACAATAAAACAATATATTATGATGAAGATCATGTTCAGTACAGTCTAAATTTCAGCTCAAGGTTTAACAATTCTCCTCGATGGCAACAAAATCTCCTTTTGGATGAGGCAGTGTTTATTTTAGCCCAAAGGATTTTTTGGAACAACAGTGCCATCTTGTGTCAGTCTTATTTTAGTGGTAGTGATTGAATTAACAGAAAACATCAGAGGCCCAGTGCAGATTCTGGTTTGTGAAGATAAACTAGCCTATCATTCAAAGTTTGGGGTCATTAAGATTTTCTTTTTAAGGAATTAATACTTTTATTCAGCAGGGATGCATTAAAGTGAGCAAAAGTGACAGTAAATATATTTTTAATTTTACAAACGATTTCAATGAATGCTGTTCTTTTAAACTTTCTGTTCATAAAAGAATCCTGAAAAAATGCATTACAGTTTACACAAAAACATAAGCAACACAAGCAAATTAATAACTAGAAAGTGTAACTGTTAGCCAAATGTTTATCTGGAGTCGAGACAAACTTTAATGTTAGCTTGACAAAGCCTCGTCTGAAGTTTGAAAGTTTTATACGCTTCCTAGCATGATTTATCATGTTGCTAACACGTTTTATGTTGTTAGCATGTTTGTCTTAGGATGTGCTTAACATTATTTAGCATGTTTTAGTACATTGCTAGCATTAGCATGTTTCAAGCATTTTAGAAAGTTCCTAGCATGAATTAGCATGTTACTAGTCTTGCCAATTGCTAACAAGTTGTTAACATGTTTTAGCACATTACTAGTATGTTTAAGAATGTTGCTAGCATGTAGCACATTGCTATCACTGTGTCACGTTGCTAGCATGTTTTAATATATTGCTAGCATGAATTAGCCTAGCACATTGCTAGCTGGCAGGTTTTTCACAATGCTAACATGGTTTAAGCCTGTTGCTAGCTAGTTTTAGCCAATATAATAATAAATGTTTTTTTTTAGCACCAATTCATCATGTGACACTGAAGACTGTGATGTAATGGTTGCTGAAAATTCTGCTTTACCATTACAGGAATAAATGTAAAAATAAAAAATCTGAAATATAGGTTATTATTTTAAATTGTATTATTGTTTCACAATATTACTGTTTTCTGTATTTTTGATCTACTGTATAAATGCTGCCTGACTGAGCATAAACTTTTTTTAAAAACATAAAAAAATCTTATGACCCCAACTTTTTCTTTCTTTCTTTCTTTCTTTCTTTCTTTCTTTCTTTCTTTCTTTCTTTCTTTCTTTCTTTCTTTCTTTCAAAAACTTTTCTGTAAACACAAACTTAGTCAAAGTCAGTGTGCGTAGTATAACTTTGTGTTTGCAATCACTTTAGGATTGAAAACTGAACAGCTTTACTGGGAAAGGATGAAATGAACAGAATGTAAACATTGGCAGAAATATTCATCATTATTACAAGTTCAATGACACCTGTAAGGTTCAACATTTTATACCTGAAAAATCAGATATCATTCCATAGCAGCATTTTTAAACATAGATTGTTCATACTTGACCAAATCCAGCAGAAATATAAATATGCACTTTTTCATTAGCCAAGTTCATTAGTTTATGATCAAGAGTATTATATTTGTAAAAAACGATCGAAACGAGTTGATTTTGTCTCTTGTTTCAGTTCCTCTATTCCATCTACCTCATCTGCCACAGATCCATGAGGGTGCAGGAGACTGTAATAGAGTCCCAGAAAACCCAGTCCGAGTGAATTAGTTATCAATATAAAAAATATAATGGGCAGGAAGTAGTCAGTCCTTTCAGACTCCGGCTTGAGCAGATACAACAAAATAGGTGCAGCAAGATTTTGACATACACTAACAATATAATACACAGTCATAGGAACTCTGGTGTTCACTCCTTTAATGTTAAAGAAGGTAAAAACCAGGATAACTCCAACAATGGCTCGATAAAGATGTTCAAGGACTGGTGAAATGCAGAAATCGGTCTTCTCCACAATTGCCCAGATGGTTCCCACAAGCCATATCAAGGCCATTGCTAGAGTGCTTAAGGGGGAAAGCATGATGAAGAGGGTGAGGCTGAGGATTCGAGGGGTTATGGTAAATATTTTGTAGAACAAGTAGACAGCTGTTGGGATTCCACATGGCATCTCATTAATGTGTGGTAGAGAGCGCCGTAAACACCGCCGATAATCCACCGTTGCCCAGGCTATGTTGACGAAAGACACAGCCATGCTAATGTCTAAAAAAAAGAGATTTTATTTTATTACAAATCAGTCTGATTACATCAGTCTTTTACGCTGATATATAGACATACACTCTTAAAAATAAAGAGTGGTGCCATAAAATAACCATTTTGGGTTACACAAAGAACAGTTCTTAAAAATAAAATTTTTTCTTAGAGTAAAGAGCATTTTAATAATATTTTTTTTCCATTTCCAATCTTACAGATTTTTTAACAGTAGTTTAGACTGCGGACAGTGTTGGGGAAAGTTACTTTTAAAGTAATGCTTTACAAAATTGCGTTACTTCCTTGAAAAGAAACTAATTGTGTAACTTTGTTGGGAAATTAATGCTACGTTACTTTTACTTTTCGCACCTGGGCTGGGCTCCCTGTGTTTTTTTTAATAACAAAAAAAAAAAAAGTTTGACCAATATAAAGGCCCTTTCACACCAAAAGTGAAATAAAAAAGCCTAAGACTGAAAGAAATGCAAGTTCATGCCTGTACAGTTGAGGGCGCAGCTCAAATAAACCTTTCAGCTGTGCTGCTATTCTGGATTGCAGAAAAATTTAAAAGAAAAAAAATGAAACACAAATGATATGTTTATCTAAAGTCATTTGCTTATTGAATGGGATTTATTTTTTAATGAATGGGGGAAAAGTAACTTGCATTACTTATTTGAAAAAGTAACTAAATTTGCATTACTTATTACTTGAAAAAAGTAATCTGATTACATAACTTATTACTTGTAATCTGTTGCCCTCAACACTGACTGCGGAAGTGCACGTAATTATTGTATCTGTGCAGGACTTACATTGCAGATTAGATCGATGGTTGTGCTCCAGTATGATATAGACCTGCAGAATGAGTTGAGGAACGCTCTCCAGGAACGTCTCGAACATGCGGAGCATGCTCAGATCCGTAGCGAGGGCGAAAAGGCGTGAATGCTCCATCTCTTGAGTCTTGCCTGAATACAGGGTTTTAAAACTCTTCTTCAGGAGATGGTAATACCTTAGAGTAACAGATAGGCCAAAAGATTAACTCAATTTGTAAATGTTTGCATCAGCGTAATAAAAAAAATGTATACAAATTTAACAAGTAAAGAAGCCCAAGTGTGGAGATGCTATATGTTGATTTCCTTCCTCTTAATTTAAGAACTAGTTCACCCACATATGCATCTTCAGTCATCATTTTTCTCACCCTCATATCTTTTCTCTGGAAGCTTGTTTCCGTCAAGGAATAAAACAATAAAAAAGTAGTTATACTTTTATATCCCGCAATTCTGACTATTTTTCCAGAATTGAGAGATATAAACTCTCAACTGTGAGTTATAAAGTTTGAACTGTGACGTGTAAACTCGCAATTGTGAGTAAAAAGTCAGAATTGTGAAATAAAAAATGACCTTTTTCACTTTTTGATTCTGTGCATACTTTCCAAAACTGACTTACTTTTTCTGTGAAAAACTAAATTAGGCATTTAAAATCAGTGTTTTTTTCTCAGTGTTGTTTTGGACCCCATTGACATTCACTGTATGAACAAAAACAGCTGAAACATTCTTCAATATATCTTCTCTTGTGTTCCACCAAAGAAAGAAATTTATACGAGTTTGGAACGACATGAGGGTGAGAAAATGATGATAGAATGTACATTTTTGGACGATTTATCACTTTAATATTTGGAGATTAGATTTAAGTTCGAATTGAGTCACATGATAAAGTAGCATGACGTTACCTTGTAATAATGCCTATCTGCAGTACATGTATCCCGATCAGATCAGAGGTGGACAGACCTTTGTCAACAACTTCTTCATTTTCTTTATCATCTTTGAACCATGCATAGCTGAATATCTGTATGCAAACAGATCCGACCAGAACAAACACAAGAGTCATTGCGGCCCAGGTTATTTGACCGCTTCTAAAATACTGCACAGATAACAACAGGTCTGATCCAATGTCTCCTAAATAAAAAATTAATCCAAAAATGGTGCATAGCCATCGAAAAGTGGTAAATCCCCTTGATGTCATGATTGTGATTTAGGGCATTTGTTGAACGCTGATGGCAGATTGTGTTTGTTAATGCTGAATATGTAGATAGACATTTAGTTCCTGTCAACGAGAACAGCTGCTTGACTCATTCCCTTCAAGTCTTTATCCAAAACTGATAACCTATATGGAATGAGAGAGAGAACAGATGGACATCAAAACATTGTTTTATACCAACTAAATACTGCTGTGAATGAATGAACCGGCTTATTGGTTCAGTTCTTTATCTGAATGTGTTTCTACTATCTATTTATGTTTTGGACTTTGTCCAGTACAAGCCACTAAACACAATGAATAATGAATGGTAACATTATGTAATCTGCACAAAATGTGCTGCACACTATCAGAACTACACATAAACACTTTTAATAATATTCTGACTTACATCATGTGATCAAAAGTAAATTTTCATAGAGGGCCTGAAATGTCATTCATTTTTATGTTCTCAAACTATTTCAGAATGGATTGGCAACACTTTAAGGTTTCATTCATCAACATTAGTTAAATGCATTAGTTAACATGGACTTACTATGAGCATAGCCTTTGAACGGTAGCCATTGATTTCCAGATTAGGAAATAAAAGAAGTCAATAGCTACCGTCAACTGTCTGGTTACCAACATTCTTTTGTGTTCAGCAGAAGAAAGAAACTCATACAGGTTTGGAACAACTTGAGGGTGAGTAAATGCTGACAGAATTTGCATTTTTGGTGAACTATCCCTTTAACTAATGTAGTTACCTAATGTTAAAAATTAAACCTTATGTTTTTCTTTTTCTTTTGCTTTATCATGCCTATACAAAGCACTTTCAGTTTGCATTGTCTATGAAATGTGTTATAAAAAATAGGCTTGTCTTGCTTAATAAATACATATTAAATGTTGACGTACTATTTTAAAGAAAACATCCTGAAAGTACATAAATCAAGTAGGCTACTTACTGTTAACATGTTGCGTTGTGAAACAAGATTTGTCGTAAACACCAGGACAAAATGTATTTGCTAAGCCTTCTTACACAGCAGTTAACAATGTCAAGCCATAAACTGTCACTTTGCGATGTTCCCGAGTGTAATATTAAATCAGCACATATCCTCTCAGTAGCTATCAGTTCAAATTGTAAGTCCCATTCAAAACACCGGAGTTTCCATTCTTACGTGCTCATGACGACGAATCTCTGCTTTCTTGATTCTAGTATCATTTCTCATAATTCAGATGACGGTGTAAACCACACCCATCTGAGCTAATCCTACAGTTACTGTGTGATGTAACACACACCCAAATACGTCTTTAGATATACACTGTTGGAGGACCAATAAATTATCACAGCAATTATTCATTCCCTGACACTTTGAATATATAGAACCAAAAGAAAAAATGCCTGCCATTCCCACAATTATACTCTCAGTCTCAGCCTTTCTATTCTTCTCAACCAGGAAATAACCGTGCATTCTGGTCATTGCTTAGATTCTGATCTAAACTAGCATTTAACTTCCATCTAACCACATCTTGCCAAAGTGCTGTGCTCATGCGGGTTTGACCATTGTCAAAAATGAAACGCAGGAAATGCCTGCTTTGGTATGCTGCTTTACAAGTTTTACAGTAAACAACAGACTTCCAAGTAACTGTACTTCATGTTGCAAAGGCATAGAAGTTATTTCATCCAAGTTTTAAAAGCAAGTTTTCACCATTTGTATTGAAGCTATTTTTTCACACCTGATTATAGCCTATGGACCACAATACCATCCACAACTAAGCAAAGATATGTAAATACAGGAATTTATTATTTAATAATAATTATATATATATGTACAGTGAGGAAAATAAGTATTTGAACACCCTGCTATTTTGCAAGTTCTCCCACTTAGAAATCATGGAGGGGTCTGAAATTATCATGGAGGGGTCTGAAAGTGTCATCGTAGGTGCATGTCCACTGTGAGAGACATAATCTAAAAAAAAAAAAAAAAAATCACAATATATAATTTTTTAACTATTTATTTGTATGATACAGCTGCAAATACGTATTTGAACACCTGTCTATCAGCTAGAATTCTGACCCTCAAAGACCTGTTAGTCTGCCTTTAAAATGTCCACCTCCACTCCATTTATTATCCTAAATTAGATGCACCTGTTTGAGGTCGTTAGCTGCATAGAGACACCTGTCCACTCCATACAATCAGTAAGAATCCAACTACTAACATGGCCAAGACCAAAGAGCTGTCCAAAGACACTAGAGACAAAATTGTACACCTCCACAAGGCTGGAAAGGACTACGGGGAAATTGCCAAGCAGCTTGGTGAAAAAAGGTCCACTGTTGGAGCAATCATTAGAAAATGGAAGAAGCTAAACATGACTGTCAATCTCCCTCGGACTGGGGCTCCATGCAAGATCTCACCTCGTGGGGTCTCAATGATCCTAAGAAAGGTGAGAAATCAGCCCAGAACTACACGGGATGAGCTGGTCAATGACCTGAAAAGAGCTGGGACCACCGTTTCCAAGGTTACTGTTGGTAATACACTAAGACGTCATGGTTTGAAATCATGCATGGCACGGAAGGTTCCCCTGCTTAAACCAGCACATGTCAAGGCCCGTCTGAAGTTTGCCAATGACCATTTGGATGATCCAGAGGAGTCATGGGAGAAAGTCATGTGGTCAGATGAGACCAAAATAGAACTTTTTGGTCATAATTCCACTAAACGTGTTTGGAGGAAGAAGAATGATGAGTACCATCCCAAGAACACCATCCCTACTGTGAAGCATGGGGGTGGTAGCATCATGCTTTGGGGGTGTTTTTCTGCACATGGGACAGGGCGACTGCACTGTATTAAGGAGAGGATGACCGGGGCCATGTATTGCGAGATTTTGGGGAACAACCTCCTTCCCTCAGTTAGAGCATTGAAGATGGGTCGAGGCTGGGTCTTCCAACATGACAATGACCCGAAGCACACAGCCAGGATAACCAAGGAGTGGCTCTGTAAGAAGCATATCAAGGTTCTGGCGTGGCCTAGCCAGTCTCCAGACCTAAACCCAATAGAGAATCTTTGGAGGGAGCTCAAACTCCGTGTTTCTCAGCGACAGCCCAGAAACCTGACTGATCTAGAGAAGATCTGTGTGGAGGAGTGGGCCAAAATCCCTCCTGCAGTGTGTGCAAACCTGGTGAAAAACTACAGGAAACGTTTGACCTCTGTAATTGCAAACAAAGGCTACTGTACCAAATATTAATATTGATTTTCTCAGGTGTTCAAATACTTAATTGCAGCTGTATCATACAAATAAATAGTTAAAAAATCATATTGTGATTTCTGGATTTTTTTTTTTAGATTATGTCTCTCACAGTGGACATGCACCTACGATGACAATTTCAGACCCCTCCATGATTTCTAAGTGGGAGAACTTGCAAAATAGCAGGGTGTTCAAATACTTATTTTCCTCACTGTATATATGTAGCCTATATGTATAAATACCCTTTTCACATTTCCAGGATTTTGAGGCATCATTATAGGCCTAGTTGAGGAAACTTCTATAGTGGTGAATGGTAATTACAACAACATATATGGAAACGATCCATAATAGCGTTTCAAATTTGAAACGTCAAATTGAAATTTCAAATTTGCCGCAAATCTCTCAGCCGTTATATTAGAAACGAGTCCCACACATCAGCCTCAACTTTTTTTCTGAAATCTAATGCTAAGGTCCATATACTCTTGTTTATTGACAAAAAGGACGTTTATTAGATATACATATATCTCTGTCCCTGCTCGTCTCTCTAACCACTATAGGCCCTTGGCCAAACTTCTCCTATACTCCAGTCCAGCAGATGGCGCTACTGCGACTTCTGTCATTGTATAAAGTGGTTAAAATTGAAAAAGAGGATGGAAGAAGAAAGACAGAAGTAGGCGTTAAGACTGACGTGCCTGCCAGATAACAATAGTGAAGACGTGTTCCTCACTCACACTCACCAAAAGTTCTCTCAACATCCACCAAGATGGGAATCCGAAAAAAGAACAACAAGAACCCACCGGTGCTCAGCCACGAGTTTGTGATCCAGAACCATGCGGATATTGTGTCTTGTGTTGCTATGGTGTTTCTGCTGGGTCTAATGTTTGAGGTGAGAATCCGCTTTTATTTCATTCATTCACTGTTAACGTTACAGATTTAAGACCAGTTTGATGAGAAATCAGCCTGATTAGTGTTTCTATAAGAAACCTATAGCGGATATTTCTTGTTCTGTCATAGTCTGAACAGATCATTTCACTTCCTTTATGAAACGGTCACTTTTTGGTTTTACCTTAAATGTGCAGAATTTTTACATTCTTTTGCATTTCTGATCCATATAAATGAATCTTATTCCGCAGGGTTTAGCCTACTCTCACGCTCAGGTGCTACTGCCTTATTCCATTGAAACAGTTGGGAATTTTGATTCAGAGAAACATGATGCACGAGAGAGAGAGAGAGATAGGAATTCCCTATGAAGCGATTTAAGGAACTTTAAAACCCGCGAGACGAAAAGCACGCGCAAATGTGTTACATTTAAAGAAGTGGTGACCGGAATATAAGACTTAATTTGTAAAAATGATTACGTAACATTGTAGCTGCACTGATACTTTTACGCGCAAATGAAGTGTTACGTGGCAATCGGAGAATGACTGAGCGCTGTCATCGGTGCACAGCAACTGGAGGGCCACGATTTTTTGCAACCAAAATACTTTTACTGATAGCGACTTAGTGATTTTACACTCTCGGCCCTCGTTACTTAGGAATGCGAGTTTGCAAAACCGTTAGATTTGGACGATCGTTTTCTGAATATCAGCGCCAGTACTGGTGCATCATGGGAAATGAAGTTTACAGTACTGAAACGGATTTGGTGCTCTTAATGGGAATTTCTAAACAGATGTGTCTTATGTGTGAATGATATCTTGAAGAACGTGTGTATTGTATGAAAAACTGATTATAATAGCTGTATGTGGCTTATCATTAACTTAAAGGAACAAGAGGTTGCCCAAAAATTATAACTCAGTGACTGACTTACCCTGTTGCTTAAAGGTATAGTTTTACAAAGAAAATCTCAAACATTTTTACTCTGCCTCAAGTTGTTCCAAACCTGTAAGAGTTTATTTCTTCTGCTGAACACAAAAGAAGTTATTTTGAAGGATGTTGTTAGCCAGACAGCCATTGACTTTCACCATTAAACTGTCTGGTTATCAAAATTATTCAAAATTGTGTTCAACAGAAGAAAAACTCAAACAGGTTTGGAACAACATGAGGGCGAGTAATTTTGAATGTTCATTTTTGGATGAACTATCCTTTTAAAATCTGTATGGCCTATTTTCTGTAACACTATTCACTTGCGTCGTAAACCTCATTTTCCATACAATAAAAATGAATAGTGAAAGCGACTGACTGACTGCCATTCTATAATGACGGGTCTCTCATTTTAGAGTGAAATATTCCTTTATTCATTTTTGTATTGACTGCCCTTTTATGTTTCTTTCCATGTAGATTACATCAAAGGTAGCGGTTTTGTTCATAACTGTGCAGTACAATGTTACAATTCCAGCAAATGGTAAGTATGTGGGAAATAACCTCCAGTTTATTTTGGTGTGTTTGCATAGCTTGAGTATAAATAACTTTTTGTCTATTTATTTATTATTTTCTGTTAAATTTAGTTTATTATGTGTGCATTTCTGTTATAATAATTTAAACAGAAGGGTTTGTTCCAACACGTTTTTGTCTACTAATGAGCTGATGTTTGATGCCACTTACACTTGCTGTGGCTGTTCATAAGTTAGCTCAATAATTTAAAAACATTTATAACAACATATGTTTGTTTTATCGTGATTCTCTCCTTATAGTTTGCAAGATTATTGCTCAGTTCCAAAGGATCAAACAATAATTCGTAAAATCAACTGCATTGGCTCTGTTGTTCATTATCTATCTTTTTGAGATTAAACAAACAAATCAGATATCAGTTGTCTATACTTGATTAAATCAAGAAGCTAGCCATTCTGAGTGTGCATGCATGCTTATGTTTTGGTTGTATTGTGGATTTTAGGGGGTCCAGAGGAAACACCTGTGAATTACTTCCATTACGGTCTGAAAGATGTGGCCACCGTCTTCTTCTACATGCTAGTGGCCATTATCATGCACGCCATTATTCAGGAATATGTGCTGGATGTAAGTATCCCGTTGTGAATTAATAAGCTTACGCTAGCTGAAATGTTAATATCATTCTTGCATAAATGTTAATGTGTATCTTAATAGTGTTTTGGTGCAATACTGTTAATACTAATAAATGTTTTGATTTATGCCATTTACGTGAATCCATGACTGTTCAGAAAATCAACAGGAAGATGCACTTCTCCAAAACCAAACACAGCAAGTTCAATGAGTCAGGGCAGCTGAGTGCGTTCTACCTCTTCTCCTGCCTGTGGGGAGCCAGCATTCTTGTCTCTGTAAGAGCTTCACTACTCCGTTTCATATAAATAGGAGCTTATGTGCTGGTTGGATGTTTATAGCCGTGTCTGAAGGATTCATTTGACTTGTTCTGCTTAATCTGAAGGAGAACCTCCTGTCCAACCCCGTCAGCCTGTGGGACGGCTACCCGCACACTCTTATGCCGTAAGTACCGCTGCCTGTGAAATGCAGACTATTTTAAAGGTTAGTCAGCCATCAATGAAAATTCTGCCATACTCACCCTTATGTTGTTCCAAACCCACAAAACTTCACAACGCAAATTAAGAGATTTTTTGGTCACTCCATTGAAAGTCTATTCACCCAAAACTCTGACGCTTCAAAACGTTCATACAACGATTGTAAAATAAATCCATACGAAACAATCGGTTTAATGCAAGTCTTCTGAACAGGCACGATCACTTTATATGGTTAACATATGAATATTGATCAGCGAAGGTACATCGAGAACTCAATTTTGGTAATTGGAAGCTAAAGCGTGCTTTGACGCACGAGAACCAATGAGGTTCATTCTCGCGTGTTACGCAGCACATTTGAGCCTCCGCTAGAACCAATGAGGTTTGTTCTCATGCGTCAAGCAAGTACGGTTGAGTGATCTCTTCAGAAGACTTGGATTAAACCGCTCAATTCATATCATTTTATTAACGTTTTGAACGGTCTGAGTTTTGGGGAATAGCCTTTCAATGGAGGGACATACATTTTTCAGATTTCATTACAAATTTCTTCATTTGTGTTTTGAAAATTAACAAAACTCTTATTGGTTTGGAACGACATAAGTAATTAATGACTGAATTTTCATTTTTTTTGGGTGAACTATCCCTTTAAAAGCTTAGCATGTTTAAATCTGAAGAAATGGAATATGCTAATTAATGGTGGGAAAGTGATGGTTGTTTTTGAAGTGGGCCGTAAAATGATGGAGGTTCATATTCCACCTCGCGTCACATCTGCCGATCCGCTGCATGAGCGCTCATAAGTTACATCTCCTTTGGTAAACTGATCTGCTGAGCTGGTTCGCACGAGAAGACAGATCAGAAGCTATCTCAACGCTCCTGATCAAATTATCTTGCATTAGTCTACCTCTAATTCTCTCTTCTGATTTTTGTAGACCTACTGTATGAAACACACAGCTAGCAAATGCAATTACCATTGACATTTGATTTCCATGAGTCGTGGAGATGCTGAAGAAGTTCGTTGTCTTGTTTTAGGTTCCAGCTGAAGTTCTACTACATCTGTCAGCTCGGCTACTGGCTTCATGCAATCCCCGAGCTCTACTTCCAGAAGGCCAAGAAAGTAAGCAAGCAAGCAAAGTCAACATAGTGTTTCCAGTGAGGATGCACAACATGCACTGAAACCTTATTCATGCATCCTGTTATTGTGACGGGACCAGTTTCCTTCTCCAGAGGTTCCTTTGTTTACCAAACTTTTACTTCACGGAAATTGACAGAAGACATGACAATGTTGTCTTGTTTTATTTTTCAGGAAGACATTCCTCGCCAGCTTGTTTATATAAGTCTTTACTTGGTCCAAATTGCAGGAGCCTACATTCTGAAGTAAGCAATTAATTTGTCATGTTTATTAATCATAAACAGTGTTGTCAGGGCACATATTTTGTACTACAACATAAATTGCACACGTTCACGGTGTAAACATTTTCATTGACGACTGGAGTAATGGCTGCTGAAAATGTAGCTTTACATCACAAAGAATAAATTACCATTTCAAAAATATCAAAATAAAGTTTAAATTGTAATAACATTTTACAATTTTAGGTTTTGTGTTCTTGCTAAAATAAATACAGCCTTCATGAACTTAAGAGACTTCTGTTAAACATCAAATATTTTTGAGTGGCTCTAATTGCGCCTGGTTAGGACATGGTGTAAAGTTGACATGACTGTCATTTACAGATGAAATAATTACAAAACCATGCATTAGTGATGATAATTACACTTTAGTAGTTTCACTCATGTTTAAACCATTAATTATGTATTTCCAGTCTGAACCGGTTGGGCCTGGTGTTGCTGGTTCTGCATTACTTTGTTGAGCTCCTCTTCCATGTTTCCCGACTCATTTACTTCAGCAATGAGGAAAGGCAGACCGGGTGAGTGCCATTCATTTGACACAACAAGTCCAGCTAATAAACACTTTGAATGATTTTTACTGTGCACAGGGAGATATGAAATTACAAATGAATATCAGCACAATTCTGCGTTTGCAAGGATGTTTGACCATTATGAAGTCTTGTGTATGTTAACAGGTTTTCAGTGTGGGCTGTTCTGTTTGTGCTGGGCCGCTTGTTGACTCTTTCCCTGTCTGTTCTTACTGTGGGCTTTGGGCTGGCCGGAGCAGAGAAACAGGGTCTTAACATCGCTGAGGGAAGCTTTAATGTCCTGTTTGTTCGGTAAGTAGGGTGATCATCTTGTGTTAGTTGTAATCCTCAAGGCCTGGGTATACTTAAATTTCCACATCCGGACACGTCTTGCACGCAGTTGTGTCCTCAGCTTTCAAAGTATACTCGACTGCGGATGGCCGAGTTCGACACATGCGCAGTACAATTGTTGTGACTCTTCTGTCTTTCTTGCGCATGCACTGTTGTCAAAAGGACGGCTGAAGTATACTTTGGGCTTTACACTTCCTCACTGCAGTGAAATGAATAGATTAATTATGAAAATGTTTTGAAGCATTTTGGATTGCTCTTTAGTAACTGCTGTTTTTTTGTTTTTTGTTTTTTTTTCCAAGAAGCAATTTTTAGCACCTTATTGTAAAGCAAGTGCCTTACATGTGACATGGTTGAATTTCTGTAGAGCTTTGAAATAGAAAATTCTCTGAATTCAAATGGTTTGTACTGCACAGGTTATGTTGTATGTGCAACGCTTTTTTAAAGGGATAGTTCACCCAAAAATTAAAATTGGCACATGATTTACTCACCCTGAAGTCATCCTTGGTGTATATGACATTCTTCTTTCAGACGAATACAATCGGAGTTATATAAAAAAAAAAAGCTTCCAAGCTTTATAATGGGAGTCAATGGGTATATATTTTTGGAAGTACATCAAAGTGCATCCATCCATGATAAAAGTGCTTGACACGGCTTTGGCGGGTTAATAAACGCCTTCTGAAGTGAAGCGATGCGTTCGTGTGAGAAAAATATCCATAATTAAAACTTTATCGACTAAAATAACTAGCTTCTGGCAGACGGCCGTATGCATCGATTTACGGTGAAAGACCTTTGAACTTTACACACAATGTAATGACGAACGCGGTTGCCCAGCCCTGCTTGTTTGAACCGCGAGAGGCGTCTAAGCTTACGCTACTTCTACATCCTACGTCATGCATCGTCAAGGGTTAGTTTTTTGGTGCAAGTCGACTTGCGCATGTCGTCTGCTATAGTTAATAAAGTTTTAAATATGGATATTTTTGATAAAGATTTAAAGTTAGTGTTTTTCTTACACGAACGCATCGCTTCACTTCAGAAGGCGTTTATTACCCCGCCAGAGCCGTGTCGAGCACTTTTATCATAGATGGATGTGCTTTGATGGACTTAAATAAATAAATAAATAAATAAATAAATATATATACACATACACACACACACATATACACACACACATATACACACACACATATACACACACACATATACACTCTCACACACACACACACACACACACACACACACACACACACACACACACACACACACACACACACACACACTGGGCTAATTTTCATTTTTGGGTGAACTATCCCAAATGATTTGCAGAGTGAGAGATGTCAACAGTCATTTGGGCAAAAAACAAAACTTGGCATCATATATAAAAATTTGCTCTAGTGTCCCAAAATTTCCATCATACCATGAATATGTAATCGCATTGTAAAAGCTCTTCTACTGGAAGTGAGTGCCTTTTGGATGGACGTGATTTAGTTAAACACCAGATGATGGAAGTAGTAATGATGACCTTTTGCTTGTATTATTGTTGGGTTTGTTTGTAATGTCTCTGTTTCTCTCAGGGTGACTGTCCTGGCTGCAATATGCACCACTCAGGCTTTTATGATGTGGAAATTTATCAACTTCCAGCTGCGACGATGGAGAGAACATGCACAGACTCAGACCTTAAAAAAGAAACCTTCGTCTTCTAAGAGCAAATCAAAGAAAGGTCAGTTTTGCCCACTTAAGATCCGATTCTACTGTTCCAATTGGGGTTGGGGATATGACCAATGATCTAAGTCATTTTTATGGCTGGAGTCACTTTATTTTACTAATATTCAACTGACATGCATCCGAACTGTTTGTTTACTTAAGACATAAACTTTTACATAAAATACTCGCCAAGATGGCATTTTGACACTGTTCAAGTGCAATAAGCTTTGAAAGATAACTGAATTTGGCATTGCAAAAGGCGGCTTTCTGTGTGCACCTCAGGTGTGTCAATCAGAGCGAGTATTGTGTTGAGTTCTTAAAGGGATAGTTCACACATTATGAATTAAATTAATTATTATTAAATTACATTCATTAATCACCGTCATGTCGTTCCAAACCCGTAAGACTTTCATTCATCTTTGGAACCCAAATGAAAATCTTTTTGATGAAATCAGAGACCTAGACCTAGTTGTCTCCATAGACAACTACTCAACTGAAACTTTGAAGTTTGAAAAAGTTCATAAAGAGATTGTAAAACTAATCCATATGAATTGAGCGGTTTAGTCCAAAATTTCTGGAGAAACTATCGCTTTATATGATGAACGGATTGAATTTAGGCTTTTATTCACCTAAACATTCATCAATTTACACATCAGTTGTGGTAAACGGAATCTCAAGCATGTTCACTTGACGTGCGAGAACCAATGAGGTTCATTCTTGTTACGCAGAACATTTGAGCTTCCACATCAACCAATGAGGTTCATTCTCGTGTTACGCAGCACGTTTGAGCTTCCTCATGAACCAATGAGGTTCATTCTCGTGTTACGCAGCACGTTTGAGCTTCCACATCAACCAATGAGGTTCATTCTCGTGTTACACAGCACGTTTGAGCTTCCTCATGAACCAATGAGGTTCATTCTCGTGTTACGCAGCATGTTTGAGCTTCCTCATGAACCAATGAGGTTCATTCTCGTGTTACGCAGCACGTTTGACCTTCCACATCAACCAATGAGGTTCATTCTCGTGTTACGCAGAACATTTGAGCTTCCTCGTGAACCAATGAGGTTCATTCTCGTGTTACGCAGAACATTTGAGCTTCCTCATGAACCAATGAGGTTCATTCTCATGTTACGCAGCACGTTTGACCTTCCACATCAACCAATGAGGTTCATTCTCGTGTTACGCAGCACGTTTGAGCTTCCACATCAACCAATGAGGTTCATTCTCGTGTTACGCAGCACGTTTGACCTTCCACATCAACCAATGAGGTTTGTTCTCGTGTTACGCAGCACATTTGAGCTTCCACATCAACCAATGAGGTTTGTTCTTGTGCATCAAGCAGGTTCGGTTTAGCTTTTGTTTTTGGCCGCTGATCAATGTTTATATTGATCAGCGGAAAGTTTTACGGGTTTGTAACGATATGAGGGTGAGTAATTAATAACAATTTTTGGGTTAACTAACCTTTTAACATAATGCCCGTCCCGTGCCTTTTTTCATTCATGTATGTTTCTTTATTGTGGTTCTCTACCAGGGGGCCTCAACAAACTTCCAAGGGGGCCTCAAGATGACGTAACCAAAAAATAAGAAATATATTTTAAGAATTTTATTTTTATAATGACTACATATCTTTCTAGTTATGCCAAGCTCTAAAATATTTTATCGGGTAGAAATTTGAGTGAGTGAGGGATGGCCTTCAAATGTTGTTTTGGACTGTGAGGGCCTTGAAGTCAAAAAGGTTGAAATCCACTGCTCTAACATGTCAACTTTAGGCAGTCCTGTGCTGCACAGATATATTCACATACTGCAATATACACACAATGGCAAAATCAGAAGAGCCCTTGTTCCAATCTAGAATCTACATTCTACATTTAATCAGTAAAGTACTTGAAGTTGCACTGTATAGTGAAAATAGGGTTGTATTTAAAGTGTATTGCTTTTATTAAAGAGAGAGTTCACCCCCAAAAAGGAAAATTCTATCATCATTTACTCACCCGGATATCGTTCCAAGTCCATAAGATTTAATAAAGCCTGAGAGGTTTCTGTTCCTCCCTTGAAATTCCAGATAACCATAAGTTAAAAGATCCAAAAAGGTTATAAAGGCTTGTAAAAACCAATCCATATGAATCGAGTGGTTTAATCCAAGTCTTGTGAAGAGATTTGATCTCTTGATATGATGAACAGATTTAAGTTTTTCATTTATATCTTAAGGATTATCGACACAAATACATAGAGCACATCACACATGGTAAACGCAGAAGCTCAAACATGTGCAAAAGATGCATGAGAACTAAGGTTTGTTCTAGCTCTTGACACAAATTTTCATATCTACCATATGCTATTTGTATGTTTGTCGATCATTGTTTAGATCATGTTCTAAATTAATCCGCTTGATTTACATTGATTCATTTTACGATGCCTTTATAACCTTGATAGCTACCTGGACTTTCAATGGAGGGACCTAAACATCTCAGATTTCATTAAAAATACCTTAATTTGTGTTTTATAGATTGACCAAAGTGTTATTGGTTTGGAAAGACATGAGTGTGAGTAAATTACAGATTTTTGGGTGAACCCTTTTAGCAAGTTCATTAAGTGGCATTTTTCCACTTGGAGACGTAGTCACTGATATTCAGTACAATACAACTATAGGGATCTAAACTACAAAATAAACTGCTAATTACTTACGTCAAGTCTCTTGTCATTTGTGTTTGTCACAGCCAATGGTGTGAACGGATCTGTTGGTGCCAGCGGAGCAGATTCTCCCAGAGCGAGGAAGGAGAAGTCATCATAAACCAGACCACCCACATTCCCAATTTCTGTACTGGCTGAAATCAGCCTGATCATTCCTCTCCCTCCTCTCTGTCCCACAGTTTGTCTGTTGCCCATTTCCCCTCTTGTTTATCTGAAAAAAGAAAAACTCTGCAATATGGCAACTTTCTCATCCTGCTCTTTGATCCTGTAGGATGTTGAATGCTGTATTTCACAAAGCCATCAAACTATTATGTCTCTTTGCAAGAAGGGCTTAAGGGAAAAAAAGTTGGATTTTTTTTTTTTTGGAGGGGGTCTTTTTATTTCGCCTACATTTGTTTCCTTTTTCCGAAGGTCCATACGCTCTCTGCTTTATTTGCTTAATCCAAAACTATGATCCAGCCATACCTACAAATAAAACCCAAAAGCTGTGGGGAAAAAAAGTAACTTATTTTTTTACAAGTGCCTAACCATACATCATTTTGACAGATCAGATATAATCCAGTATTTTAACTTGAGTTTGAAATCAGGGGTGCATTTAAAGTTCTCTGAAGGCAAGTTCTCAGTTTTTTCTGATTCTATCCTATGCATTTGGAACCATGTCTAATGTCTCCTCATTGTGTTGTTGTATAAAAGCATTGTCACACTTTTTTTTTGTTGTTCATTAGAATTAGATCACAAGTGCAAACATTCATTTGATGCCTTTTTTAAACAAACATGATTCCATTTGTTGCACTGGTTAAGCTAAGCGAATAGTGTAATGCTCCACAAATTTTGTTTATTTAGCAAAGGAACATGTTCCTGCAATGTGCTTTAGATTCTACCTTTTAATCTTGAACTTTGCACAGCTGACATTGCTGTTCAGTGTAGATGACACATGGAAATGTCAAATCACAAGTATCATTCCATGAGATTGTGAGCATATGGTCAGAATCTTAAGGAAAAGTTCTCAGACATAATTTTCACAGCCAATAGTTTCAGTTTAAGAACAATAATACTGAGAATGAAGTTAGGAACAATCATTATCTCACCTTTCTTTTACCCAAGTACAACAAATTAGAAAGACAACCAGTGAATACACTAATAAAAATGTTGTTTTCACGGTTATTTGTGCCTATTTTACTGCATTTGTCAAAACATGACTTGTTATTTCTGCATTTGTTTTATTGCATTGTACACTGTAAAAAGTGATCAGTTGACTTCTTATTTTTCCACATAAGTTATTTTTTTCAATTGCGCATGATGTTTATTTACTTAATTTTAATTAATAATTTTACCTACTTTTTTTTAAGTTAACTTTTTACAGTGTAGAAAATTACGGTGAAAACATTTTAAAAATGAGATTTTGTTTGTATTAGTTCATTGAAATCCATGGAGCGAATTACTGGGCTTAAAATCCCTCAAAACAAAGCAATTCTCAAAACTACGCGTCCAAGTTGGTCAGAAAACGCTAAATAGAACAGTAGTCGCGTTCTCCTGAGGGGGTAACCATAGCAACAGTTCGTTGCTCGAGCATCACTGGCATAGACTCTCTCTCTCTCTCTCTCTCTCTATATATATATATACATACATAATTTTTATATATAATTTTATATTAATATAAAAGTAATTTAATAATTTGCACACTACGCAATCCTCAAAAGATATGTGAAAAGGCATAATGAAGTGCATTTTATATTATTTTAAGAGGTCATTCTGCTTAAAATGTTAGTGTTGACCATGTTGTGGCGCTGTTCGCCACGATTTTTCTTAACAGACAACAGTGATATTTAATGTTTCTTTCAAATTACTTTGCGCGTATGTTGGAGATATTTTCCTAAAGCAAAAGTATTAAACAAACCATAATAACAAAATATGTATTAATGCTTTCCTAAACCGAACTCTTTAGGGACATTTCGTTGCGACAAACCCGTGCTGTTTCACAATTGTTGGCAAGCGCGTGCCAATCTGAAACAGTGAACAGCAGAATATTGCATAAGTCACTGTTTGCAGATTTCCCTTTGAGAGAAGTTACTTTCGATGTAGACCTTTGATCGACACGGGTTGGAACGTAGGATTCATTCCGATTCGTCGATGCTTGATCTCGGTCGTTGGCGTACATTCACATGGAAGTATTTTTATGGGCTATAGGAAATCAACCTGTCGCCGTGTGGGTTTTGATCGGATACCTGACGCATTTCGGGGTTATTGTTGCTGACTAATCACGGTAAGCTGTGGCTTTCTGCCAGATCGACCAGTCCATGAGCGTGTTGCCTTTTGAGGTGCGCATATAGGCTATGGCAGAAAAGTAAAAATGTGTGTGAATTTGACAACTCAATACAGTTATGAGGCATGGTGGACTACTAGACTGTAACATTATGGCAGAGAAAAAGAAAGAAAAAAATATTCGGGCTTGTTCCCATTTTAAAAGATAGCTATATGCGTATTTATAGTCATGATCGAGGACATGTCTTGACTTAAATATTACAATGGGCTGCTTGAGAAATTCATATTACATAAAAGTATATAGCCTTTTGCTTTAAATATTTTATTTCTAGGCTATAATGACATTTAAAATACCAATCTCTACAGTGATAATGTGGCACATACAATCATAATATTTTGATAATTTTCAGTACAGAGAAGACTTGGACCTCTTAAGACTGTCAAGTATTGAGAATTGCAAAACACTTTACAATAAGGGTTCATTTGTTCACATTAGTTAACTACTTTAGTTAACATGAACTAACAATGAACAGTACTACTACAGCATTTATTAATCTTAGTTTATGTTAATTTTAACATTTATTGATAGCCTACATTATTAAAAGCAAAAGTTGTATTGACATAATGCACAGCAATGTATTTTTATTAACTAACATTAACAAAGATTAGGCCTAATAAATCCTGTAACAAATGTATTGTTCATTTGTTAGTGGATGTGTAAATGTTACCAAAATACTGATGATGGATAAAATTGGATTTAAACCTGATATATACCTGTTATATAGTCACAGCAACTCTAATACACTGTTTGGCAGTCTATGTTTTGTTTGGTTAAAAGTGTTTATTTGATAAGAAAATGTAGATTAAATGTATTCTAAGAGCCTTAAAGTAAATCATAACAAGTAGGATGTGATGTATGGAGGTCTGGAAAGCAGTTTGATTTGGTTTTGCTAATGTGTTTTCTAATTAAGCTGTTATGACATTGATAATAGAGTGCAGATTGCTTTGGATTCGGACTAACAACAACAACACCGGCTCGTGACCCGACCACTCTGGCACACTTTTTTCCCTCTCACACACAGTACCACTAAAGGTGAAAGCGTTTGTAAACTGTTTTTCAGCGCTGCTTTGATTTCCTCCTCAAATATTATGAAACATCTACTTGCAGTTTAGGATATAGCCTACAAAGGCACGAAAAATGCGATCCAACCGGTGAGCCGCGTCATTATGTTTGCTGTATCATCATTTTGCCCCGTTGCTCACTGCAAGGTTGCTATGCAGGCTAGAGTAAACGAGTAGATACTGGTGCCCGTAGTATGTGGGGGAGGTTTTGCTGGCGAGATAAACAAGCAGCCAGCCATCGTTAGGCATAAGGCAGCAGGAACATGGCGGCGGCAGTTAACTATAATGCTGTTTCACCAACCCGAAGGTCAGAGCTGGACATTAAGTACGGGATTTAAGAGGAAACAAAACACTGTAAGTCCGACGTGTTTGCAAATGTTCTATGTTTGCCGGTGAATGGCGGTTTGGGGTGGCTTTGTAACGCGATTTTTTACACAGTCGCTGCAGGATCCAATCACAGTTCCGCGGCGGCGTTATCCTGCATTAGCTTGCTAAACCAGCTACACTCGCTATATCAGCCTGGCCACTTTGCAGAGTTAGAGAGTTGTGTTTTTGCTTCTTGTCGTTGTGTAAACAAATCGCTTTGAGCGACCTTGAAGCGAATGCACTGCTGTTGTTGTTTTAACATTTCAATTGTGTCGCTGATTTACTTGATTCGCCCGCGCTGCTTGCATTTTCGCGATTAAGTTTAGCCAGCTCCCCCCTCTTATTTGCCTGGCTAGCTTTAGCCTCCGAGCCTCCATTTGACTATGCGAGGAAGGCAAGTCTATCCGTGGAACACTATTTAGGAGGATTTTAACTTTAGCGGGCAGAACAGTTACATTGTAACGTGGTAATGGGGGTTCCGCTGGAATGCTTGTGCTACATTGTAGCGAGTTGGACGTAACAGTTCTAAAGCGAACAATGTATCGTTCGCGGAAAGTAAAAGCGCGTTGTTATTTGACAGTCACCGCGTTTCGTTTCTGCGAGGGCTGAGATTAGTGAGTCAGCTCTTTGCTGAACTGCACACCACGGTTCGGTTTTCAGGTCTCGTGTGTTTAAAGAAAGGAAAAGTTGGGGCGCCAATGGCTGGGAATGCTGCTAATTAGCATTTACCTCGTGATTTGCCTGAACTCCGCTATTTTCACCAGCGCTTATATGTGGAGCAGAGGCTGCTTTTGTCGTCCAGCGCTCGAGCAGATTTTTAGTTTGGTCGACACAGAGTTCGTAGCCACCGTGACGATGGTTTACGCTGTGTGACGTCACGCCGCCGGGCAGTTTATTGGGTCAAACAAATGATGAACCACCCATTCAAGACCAAATGAGAACCCGGGTATCGGTCGTTTTAAAATGACGAGCTGCGACTTAAATGCTAAGGTGCATCTAGGTCATGTTTAGATGCACCTTTAGCATTTCATTCCTAACTCGTTACACATCCCTTTAACGTAGAAATAGCTTGCTGCTGCTTCTCCCCATTCGGTCCTGAATATTCGGTTGATCATTTGTTCGCATACATCCTGTTGTTGTTTGTGAATTTTTCTCTTTTGCAAACGCAGACCATAGTTTTAAAGGGATAGTTCACCCAAAATGAAAATGCTGTTATCAATTAGGCTACTCACCCCCTCAATTTGTCCCAAAACTGTACGAGTTTCTTTCCTCTGCTGAACACAAAATTATGATATATTGAAGAATATGAGTAACCGAACAGTTGACGGTAGCCACTGACTTGCTTGGTAGAAGAAGAAAAAAATACCATGGAAGTCAATGGGGTCCATCAACTGTCTGGTTACCAACATTCTTCAAAATATCTTCTTCTGTGTTCAAAAGAAGTAAGAAACTCATACAGGTTTGGAACAACTTTAGGGAGAGTAAATGACAGAATTTTATTTTTGTGTGGACTAACCTTTTAATTCTAATCAAATTTGGTTATTACATGTGGTAGTTGTTGATTGATTCTGATTTGGATTTCATTCCATTTTAAGGATTCCAGTTCATTAATAGTTCCATTAACAATTTTGTGGAAATAAAAACATTCCTGTTTTTACTGCTTTTACCACCCTCCGATTTGAATATTTAATCAAAATGTGTAATTATAAATACTTTTTAATGATGTTCCAGACTTTTTAGAAATGGCAAATCAGTACTTGAACCTAACTAAATATTGAATAAGACATGTGTTAGGACTAACTAGTACAACAAATCAGGATTTTGTCACACATGACAAATAACTTGTGATTCAGTAAAATATGTGACTTGCTGAATCACACTCACTAAAGAACTGGTCCATAAAAGGGAAGGGATTCATTTGGGAATCTGTTTTGCTGTGTGTATTTTGTGATTCAGTAGCAGTGTTGCAGTGCCACTGGAAAGTAGAAAATAAAACACTGTATTTTAGTACAACGCTCTGTTAGCTGAATCGAATGTTATGACAGTTTTCTTTGAACCCGTTTCTGTATAAGAACGGTTCTCAACCTTTATTGGGTTTACTCGATTGGTGGTTTTTAAGAAATGATTTGCTTGAATGCCCAAGCTTGGAGCCTGTAAACTGACAGCTGGTGTTCACCTCAGATTTGCATCAGCGCTGCTAAGAGCTGCAGTAGTGCAACTCAGCCTGTTGGACCAGTAGTTCAATTCATGCTAGCTTTGTTACCAACCTCTTACATCATGCTGACACATTCCACAGTAGGGCTCGTGTGGTGAGTATACGCACCCACAGCCGAAAATAAGAGTAATATGGCAATTATTTTAATTGATTCAATTCGAGAACAATGCAGAGAATTGTATTAGTGTTTATGGTGAACAGGTCAAGCAGACTACCAGTGTTGTTCGTGTTAAATAAAGCTAAAACGATTAACAGTTTTTAATTGAAATAAAGCTGGAATACGTAAACGTAGACTTAAAAATGTAAATAAAAAATCGTTGCAATGTTGTCTTGGCAACTAACTTAAATAGTTGAATATTAAAATTACTGAAATAAATTAAAGCTAAACAGAAATGTTTCAAAAGACTAAAAGCACATCAAATTAGTAAAACTTAAACTAAGGTTTAATTGAAAACTGAAAATATAAAAATCAAACTATTAATAAATACTATAGGCTATATATATATTCACAGTACAGGTCAAAAGTTTAGAAACATTACTAATTTTAATTATTATTATTATAAAGAAGTCTCTTATGCTCATCAAGCCTGCATTTATTTGATCAAAAATACAGAAAACAACTGTAATATTGTGTAATACTATTACATTTTAAAATAATGTTTTCTATTCTTTAAAATATAATTTATTTCTGTATTGCAAAGCTGAATTTTCATCAGTCTTTACTCCAGTTTTCAGTGTCACATGATTCTTCAGACATCATTCTAATACGCTAGTATATTATCAATGTTGGAAACAGTTGTGCTGCTTAATATTTTTTTTTTTTAATATTTAGATCTGAAGAATCATGTGACACTGAAAACTGGAGTAATGGCTGATGAAAATTCAGCTTTGCATCACAGAAATAAATTATATTTGGAAGTATATTCAAATAGAAAACCATTATTTTAAATTGTAATAAAATATTTCACAACATTACTGCTTTTTCTGTATTTTTGATCACATAAATGCAGGCTTGATGAGCATAAGAGACTTCTTTCAAAAAACTACAAATAGTAATGTTTCCAATTAATACTAAAATAACACTGCAAACTGCCAATAAAAAGGTCAAAAGTCTGTGGTTTGGCCTTTAAAAATGCTGTTATACAGAATCTTTCTAGTATGAATTAGCAGATTTTTGTCAGAAAGCATGTACTTCCTTGATAGTGAAA
Organism: Squalius cephalus; assembly: GCF_949319135.1. Taxonomy (NCBI): domain Eukaryota; kingdom Metazoa; phylum Chordata; class Actinopteri; order Cypriniformes; family Leuciscidae; genus Squalius; species Squalius cephalus. Next base: position 15,371,671 of record NC_137146.1, on the reverse strand, counting down.
GCTTTCCTGACATTCTGTAGTAGTAGCCTGATTACTTAGGGGATGTTTTCAGTCAGCCAAGACTGTCAAAACGATATGATGTGGTAAGATGTATTCCCACACAAACTGCAGTGTGTGGGTGTGACTATATACCGTCAGGACTCACCGATGAGCATGCGTGCACTCTGATGCTGTCTAGGTCTCTGTGGTTTAGCGGCATTCACGCGTGGCAATCTAAATCTGGCATATCCACCAGTGGATGCCATGGTCACGTGACCTCCTGGCTGCCGGCGGTTGGGTGGAAAGAGGAGTGTTAGTTCACATGCATCCCAGCCAGCAGTCCCAGAACCATGATTTCATCCTGGATCAGCTGACCTTTGACTCCCTCTATTGATTGTGGTATTCCATCACAGTGAATCACTGTCTGATTGTTGAACTTTGATCTTCCTGCAAAATGAGTTCTCCACAGTCGCGGGGCTTCGGCCAGGCAGCCCCGGACGCCACGCATGCTCAGAAGAAGCTTGAGAAATTTGTCATGAGGCTGTTTGATTTTCACGCCACGGTGACAAGATGCAGTCTGTCAGTTAGAGGGATGATCATATGAGCCACTATCAAATCAAATCAATGTCAAATGCCATCAGATTGACATGGGGGGGAACGCAAGCACTAAAATCATTGGCTGAAAAAAAATCGTAAAGATGCAAACCCTAATTTTAAATGCGTAACATGGTATTTTACCAGGGAACAGTAGCTGTGAGGATTACGGTAACTGAATTAAGCCTAATTAGAAGAAAGCTGGAAAATGATGACCTTGTCCAGCTTGATTAGGTTAGACCGCAGCTGAATGTGAACATGCCTCTCTCTCTCTCTCTCTCTCTCTCTCTCTCTCTCTCTCTCTCTCTCTCTCTCTCTCTCTCTCTCTCTCTCTCTCTCTCTCTCTCTCTCTCTCTCTCTCTCTCTCTCTCTCTCTCTCTCTCTCTCTCTCTCTCTCTCTCTCTCTACCTTTCATTCAGTTCTGTGCACAGGGCCTTTTTTTCCAGTCGTGTCTCAAATTACACTGGGAGCAAAGGGCAGAGAGGAAACCAGGTTTGCCTAAATGACTTTGCTGCTCACATTTAACAGTAATGTGCTTTTCTCTAGAACGGTGATTAGAAAGCATCAGCTGGAGTTTGTCAAAAAAAAGTATAGTTAGAACTAATGAGTAGGGACTTGAGCTGGAAATTAGCTTTGTATGATATTAGTAATATTTTTATTAAATAAATTCCATTATATGCCAGTTAATTGAAAATTCAAAATAGAATTTAATTTGAAGCCTTAATACCATTTTTTCCATATTTTTTGCTTGCCTAAAACATTTTGTATCTTCTCCACATGCATAAAATAATTGTAGTATTTGTGTCTTTTACACCTGAAATGATACTGAATGTAAGTTTAGAGTGTGTTGCCAGGGTAACAGTGGGTAGATGGGCCTGAGGCCTCACAGTGACGGATGAGCTGAGTTATAATGGCCGGGTTCATTCCACTCACCGCTTCCTCTCACAGACATACCGTCCTTGCACAGAGTCTGACCCAGGATTGCTACACACATCTCTCTCAACTCCCTACTTCTGTCTAATGAGCCTGCTGTGTGTGTGTGTGTGTCCAGGATGGCTCTCAGGCTGTTCAAAATGGGTTGTCTTTCTGTTGCACATCAGTTTAGTCTGGGTAGCTTAGAGTATTTTCAAATGTAGTCCATCTGAATATTGAAAATGTCTCCGATTGTGCCTTTTTTTGTTGTTTAACCAATTTGTTGAATGTGAGCAGCAGTTCCAGCTGCACATTTTAGACTTTTGGTGTGTTCGCACCACAGGAACTGGGAATGATTTTAGTTATAGGATTGCTTTTTTGGGGGGACTAAATGAGCTCTTACTTCAGAGTAGGGTCTAACCCAGCACACTAGGAACTACAAGTGACGGAAGTGTATGTTGATTGGCCGAGCGCATGCAAAACATTTCTAAAAAGCTGGCAACGGTATAAAATATATAGTTATAGTTTTTGCTATGTCGTGCATATCATGGTATGTAAATGTAGCCTATATGTGTCGCACAACACTATTAACACTTTAGTTTGATTAAACGCATGAATGAGACAAAAGAGCGTGATTGATGTTAAAAATTGTTATTAAGCTCAATAAGTTTAAAAAAAAACTGCTGAATGGCACACTGCCAAAGCATACGCACAGAAAGCTGCCTCTCTCAAAAGGCGATCGCGGATTTGAAATGTTGATGTTAAAAAGGGTTAAACGCAATAAACCGTGAGAAAGATCTCAATGCGGTGCTCACTACTCCCGCTGACTGACACACAGCTGAAGTGCGCGCACAGAATTAGTCAACTCGGCGTGTCTCTCAGCATGTGATCGCAAATTCACTTCTCTTTCACATCTTATTGCACTTGAACGGTCGAATACACACACAGTTATGTCAAAATGTGTGGAGTATTCATGTAAACACAGTCAGTTATGTCTCAAGTGATAATAAACAGTTGGGTGTAAACCAGATGAGTATCAGTATAAAGGATTCATGCATTCGATCTTAAAGTGACAGTAGCCTAATAAACCTGTTGACCTTAAATTTGACCTAGCCTGGGTTTCCCTATGCTGCCTTTTGCACAGCGCGATTTTATTCACGCTGCTAGGCAGCCTGGACACCATGGACCAGATTTTCCCCTCAAAAAGGGAACCAATCACAGAACAGGAGAGGGAGCAGCAAGACGATGACGACGTCTATGCGACACACCGAAGCAGTTTGTTTATGGATCCAACATGGCAGCAGACGCGAAGTTACCTTTCGATGCAGCCTTAGATAGTGTTCTAAGTAGTTTAGAACGCAAGTTTATTTCGTCTTCTTCCTCGTCGAATTTCTGCCGCTCTACATACGTCATCTGGTATGATTGAAACGATTGGCTATGAGCTACGTGCAGGCGCATTTGATAGACGTTCGTAGCGCCCAATAAACGGCTCTGGGCATTCGTAAACCACGCCTCAAATACGAGAAAATGAACGTGGTTCCCAGACCACGTCTCAATGAGAAAGAGGTCTGACGTTAGCCAGGCTAGATTTGACCTGTGTCAAATCAAACAAAAGAGAAAATACTTACCGCCATAGGCGTAATTTGCGGGTGGGGCGGGTGGGTCATGTCCCCACCACTTTTTGCCAGGGTCGATATTGTCCCCACCACTTTTTAAAACACCTCGCGGCACAAATGTACCAATTCTACATATAAATAAAACATCTCCAGTTAAATGGCAGAGCATTCATTTCGTTAGTTTTTTAAATAAGAGACTATCTAGCGCTCAAATATGTTTTTTAAATCAAGTGATCAAAGTGCTCGTTGCCGCTGCGATCAGTGGCGCGGATACAGTGTTTTCTCGTGTGGCTCGCGCACACGCCACACTGTCTTCACTCGGACGCACGCTTCAATCCGTTGCGGATACTCTCTATTCGTTCTGGTGAAATCACAAAACATAATGCAAACAAACGTGTCCCTGCTTGATATACAACCACTGATGAACATAATCGGTTTTGATGATAAAAAAAAAAAACTAAACGAGTACGGATTAGAACCCAGAACCTCTGACGCGGTTGGCGAAAATTCTACCACTGGACCATTTAGGTACACGTTGGTCGAATAGGCGGATCTATGTATTTATACACACGAAAATTCTCGGCACTGACAACATATATTAGGCTACATCTCATTAAACGACAAATCAAACCCCATGTAGCCTACTATTTGAATCGATTGCTGGACATCGTAATGTTATTGTACATATATCTGATTTAGCATTTTATTAGCAACCCCCACCCCACCTGTCCCACCCACTTTTTAAAACAAAGTTACGCCACTGCTTACCGCTCATGACTGAATAACTTTTGTAGCTTTAATAAGAATACAGTTTAATTCATACAGTAAAGACAATGCAGTATTTTATTTTTAAATTTGATTATTCCATTTCTGTTCTATACATGTCAAATAAACCTATTGTAGTTGGAAAAACTTAGTTCAATTCATATTTTTGCTATATTGAATTTTTCCTATTGTTTGTAATTTGCTTCTTTGTTCTTATTTTTTATAACAAAAATAAAATAACTATATACAAAAAATATATATATTGTGATTTATATCATTATCGTGAAATATGATTTTGGTCATATCGCCCACCCCTAACTTAAGCAGTACTATAAAGCAGCTCCAGTGTGTTTACTCGCGTCTGACTCAGACTGAACAGAAGAAATGAACCAGAGAAGTAGTAGTTTGAAGGTGTTTACCCAGCCGGTGCAAACTTTTCTGTAAAGTTCGATTTGGCAAGTTGTTTCGAACTTCGTTTCACTTCGTTTTGGTCTGATTTTGTTTAAAATGACATTACACCAGTTTGTTCTTTGATATCGCTTGACATGTATTGGGACTTTGAGATGTCTTACTAATCTGATGCAACCAGTTTAGTCTACTCTACTTACAAACTGATGTTTATCTTCTAAATAAGACAAAATGTGTAGTGTTTGAGCTGTAGGAGTGGATTGAGAAGCCCTTCGCTAGACCTCAGCTGCGATTACATTCCTTTTTTAATCGAAGAAAGGTTTAAGGGCAGGCAAAAGGTGTGTTACTGATCCCGGTGCCGATTGCGGCGCTCTGCACTTACAAGTGAGACGCTCTTTCTCCACTCAAGTACGTATTGATTTGACTTTGGCTGGTGACATTATGTTATTGCCACAGATATTTACTGTGAAGGTGGCCTTACTCAAACTGGCTCACTACTAAGATAATGGAGGTCATGTAGGCTCCACCAAGAGCAAATGTACCACAGCTGAAGGAACATTCCTGGTTGAATACAAGTTAAACTGAATCGACAACATTGGTGTTGAATTAGCAAAAAAACATACAGAAGAAGTGAATTGGTTGTAATTTCATAAAAGCATTTACTTTGTTAAAATGTTTTATTTAGTTAAAATATGTGTATTGTTTGAGATGTTAAGCCATTACATTTTTTACAGTCTTTGTGCAATTTGATATAGCTTTACAGTAAAAGTTAGTAAGTTTTTCCCTCTAAAATCATGTTAATGCACACAAATTGTGTTTTTTTTTGTGGCTATTGAAACAGTGAGTATTTATTGTTTACAAATTGTGCCCATTCACTTTCATTATTAGTGCCTCATTGTAAAATCTAAGATTTTATTATGATTTTTAAAAAGAAAAGGAGAGAAGTGAGTGATTACAACTAACTAGATATTTCTGTTCAAATTGAGTTGCACAGCAATTGCAGACTTCATAAAGTTAGCCGTGTGCCTTTTTCTCCAGTTGTTCACCAGTGGATTTTGACCCATTCAGATTCTGTTTATTTTGGAAAGAAGGGCTTTTTTACCACATGAGCATAAATTGATCATGTGGAGGCGACCCACAAGTAGTTCACCCACATTGAATCTCTTGGTAGAGGCTCAGTATCGCCGAGACGAGAACTCTGTGATGGAATGCAGCAGGGTTTTCCACGTTATCACCGGGTCTGACTGGTTACGCGCTGCTGGGTGCTCGTAACCCAATTAATGAACCTGATAAATGAAAGTTAGCAGAAAGATCAGCGCCTCCTTACCCGCACCCTCAGTTGAGCTCGAGCTCTTAGCGTCGTCATTGGATATCGACATGCTAGGAGTGCATGACTGCAGGTATGTGGAGAGGGTGGTGTTCTTTTCACCGCTGTCTGGAGGTCTCTGCACGCTGGAGCCCAGCGTGTGCCTGGCAGCAGACCCAGAGTGTAATCCTTGGCATCGAGTGTGGCCTGGCAGCAGTTCAGAAAGACACAGTTAGAGTGGTGGGGGGGCCCTGCTTTAAGAAACGCCAAGTCGAAGGAAGGAAACAATGATCACAGAGCAGGTTAACCCAGGGTGGCCACAAGTTGAGCTTGAGGTTAACGCTGCCAAAAGACGTGGTGCGGCTTCACTTTCGCTTCATTAAAGAGATGTATGCGAGGCTTTCCTGTCCACATTGTTATGTCGGGTCAAGCAGTGGCCAACTGCACATTACTGTACTGTGCTAAAGGACCACAGAGACCCCCCGCACAGATTTTAACCGCTTCAAGCTCTCGGAGACCCTTCGACTGAACTTGTCAATTTGTCACATTGAGATCCGGTTCTTACTCTGATCTGGTTCTGTCAAACAAAATGATTTTCATGATTTTTGGTAACTGTTATGGTGCGGACGGTGTACTGTAATAGAATATTTGAAGTAGGCATCATCAATTGTCATAAACGGGGGTGGGCAATAAAAACAGAAATTACACAATTTTGTTAAATATTTTGGACTATATCACTATATACCATTCAGATGTTTGGGGTCAGTAAGATTTTTCACAGTAAAAACACTAATATTTAGTGAAATATTATTACGATTTAACATAAAATTAAACATATTTCCTATTTTTCTGTTTTTAAAATGATTTTTTTTTTACTTTGACGGCAAAGCAAAATTTTTAGCAGCCATTAATCCAGATTTTAGTGTCACATGTTCCTTCAGTATTTGTTCTAATACAGATTTGGTGCTAAAGAAACATTTATTATTATCAATGTTGAAAACAGTCGTGCTACTTAATATTTTGTGAGATTAATGTCTTTACTTTTTTGATTCATTTAATGCATCCTTGCTGAATAACAGCATATATTTCTTTAAAAAAAATCTTACTCCAAACTTAAAATGGTAGTTAAATTTGTTTTAATGGAAACATGTTTAAAAAACTTGTCTTTTCATTAGCATGTTTCTTTGGCTCTGAAGTCTCTCCATCACACAGTTACTGCTCTGAAAGATTCAGTGAGTTCATTCAGTAACATTCAAACTAAAATAGTAATTTCTGAGTTTGTTAGTCTTTTTTTGAACGATTCCATAAAAGAACGGGCTCAAAAGACTGGTTTGTGAATATGCTTCGCTGTATGTGTAACTCAATAAGAAAAAAAGAAGTGTGTCTTTTATCTTATCACATTCAATTCAGACTACAAACTTGCATTCACATTTTGATTCAACCATTTCATCACCCACCCCCTAGTCGTGATAATCATATTATTTTCTCTCTCACCACTATTTTCTATTAACAATTGGATAAAGTTTTCATGTATAGGATTAATTGTTTGGATAAGTGGGTAAACCTATTTGTATATAAATTGTATACAAATAGCTAAATAATCTCATAAATTGGCTTCTGAAGGTGAACGCAATTAGAAATGTTTTCCAACTGTTGTCCATTGCTGAAAGAACCAGAGTCGTTAGATAAAATCTGAATTGCATCCAGATTTAATTTCTTATTCTTAATGCTTGTTCTGCATCTTCATTATTAAGCATTGATATGCTTCAGTCTGCTTCATCTAAACCTCTCCAAATCGAAAAAGAGATAAAGACTTATTTTGTTGATCTATTCTGCATCTGCAGAACAGTTATGATTGTTTTGGATTTTTCAAAGACGTGTCATTGAATGATGAGGACTCTAATGCGATCATCAACCACTGACAGATACCTCAATAAATGCTTGCCATTCTTTCGGTTCCAGCACTGAACCACCGGTGATGAAAGAACCGTTGTTCTCTCGTATACAAACACCCTCAGGTTGCGTTTTTCTTTGTTGAAAGAAGGTTCCAGCTGATTCTCCAGATGGCACAGGCCTCTTTCTCCCGCTGAGCCTTTCCTGCTGTAAAATCGACTGGGTCTACTATCTATTGGCCTGCTCCACAAACTGGGCCACAGATCTAATTGCTCTTTCATGCAGTGCGAATTCAGGGGGGAAAAGACTTCTGCGGATGCTTGCCTACAGCATGCAGGAATGAACATGGTGGCAAAGATACAGCTTCCGCTTGCAAAACAAAAATGCAGCACTAGCAGAAGAACCCATCTTTACAAAAAAGAGACAAAATGTATCGCTTGCTAAAGACCTGACACGGCTGTCCAGAAAGTGCAAGCCAATGACCGCGCATAGCTTGCAAAAGACAAGTCATCGACAGCAAAACGGCTCGGGACAAAAAAATCTGGACTATGCTTGCAATGCACTGCAGTGTTAGCAGTTGATATCCTACTTTGGGCAATTGAGTTGTACTCGTCCACCACTGTAATTCATATCCGGCAGTAAACTGAAGAACGGTTTTATGTTTAAACCAATACCTGGTGCTCTTATTAGCAAACACCCTTAACTGAATCAATTGCTCCTTCAAATTAGTGTATCAGAAGCACTAAAGTTATCCATAATTCTCTTGTCAAGCAAGACAAGAGAACGCTTCGGCGTTAGACAGAAGATTTGGCAGCTGCTGTCACTGGAGGTTGCTAAGCAGCTTGATTCACTCGCCAGCCAACTCGTCTGTCGTCAAACTACATTGCATTGGCTGTCATTTGCCTGCTACAAAACAAGCACACCTTCATGCCTTGATGCTATTTCCGTACACGAACGGGCAAAGAATGCCGAGAAGTCCTTAATCTGATTGAGCGTTGGCTCTCTCGAAGGCAAATTTTTGTTGGCAATTCACAAAGGTAATGGTCCTGATGTAGGTGAGATTACGTCACGTCGGCCGCTTTTAGCTTCGGGCCGTCTGTCTGAATGCTGAAGAAGTTTTTTCCTCTTGCACTAGAGATAACTGCTGGTCAAAGGTTAAAGAAAGAGACTGTAAGCAGCCCTTAAAGCCTCTATAATCATTCTGTGCCTGTCTGTTACAGATATCTGTGGCTTTGGCACCTGGAATTGTGGGTTGTCAAAACAAATCCTCTCATGTTACACCTGAGGAGACAATTACACATACACACCCACGTACCGTGCAGGCGGCGGAGGGAATGATTATCTTTGAATCTTAAACAGTTAGTGATTAGGATTGCGGAGATTTAATTTATGCTGAGCATATTTTATTTAGGGTGTGAATTGCCGTTTGCAACACATTTTACTTTAGAGACTTACGATACTAGTTCTCTATAAAGAAAAGTATGTGAAAATAGGGTTCAATGTACTGTGTTAAGGAAGGAATTTTCATTTTTGTTTCATTCCTGGATGAATCAGTGATTTTTTTTAATGAATATCTTGAATGAATGATTCAATGACGAATATGTTTTTAACACTCACTTGTCACCACCTGGGTTATTTGAAGCGCTAATAAATGCCTGTACGGCCATGCACATTTTACTTTCGCTTTCGAATTTGACTTCGAATTAGCACACATTTAGTTTATAATTGTAGTGTCTGTTCTCTAACTGAACAAAATTATTTTTATTACTATAAAATATGAAAACGACGGTGGGGGCGGTGCCGCAGTGGGCAAGTGATGTAATCGGTGTGCGGATGAACACTGTGTAACACCGGTAACACCAACTCTCGCAGCAAGCCTAATCCGAACTATAAACTTTTATCCCAGTATTTCTGTGATAATATGAATATTTGTAACACAGAAATAATGATATTGTGTGGTTGAAATGCCTATACATGATAACTGCTCACTCTGGAGCAGCGGCAGCGCAAACGCAGATTTGAATGTTTCGCTGTGATCGTACTTGTCAATGGTTTTATAGACATAGCCAATTGCTGACATTTAGGACTAAGATCATAAGTACCTACTTAAGGCCCCAGTACCTTTTTTCTTACAATGTAGCTATTCATGTAGATCGTAAAATCTATACTTATTTCGTGTAAATCAATTAAATTAATCATTAAAAACAAAAAAATCAATCATTTAAACGCTACAAGTGAATTTAGGCATCACAACATTATAACATTTAAGGGTACATGACAACAATGTACTAAAAATGGAAACGTTATTCCTTTAGATTTTTTCACGTACAGACAACAGCGTTGTCAAAATGATCCCCGTTCACAAGGATCTGCAAAATCGACTTAAAACACTGTAGTTGGCGATGTCACTTTGTAAAAAAACCACTACGCGCCTATAGACTGAACACGTAATATTCATGCGCATGACACCACCATTTCCACAAATTCATGTTTTTTGTTGTTTACATGAGAACGGTATCGGTTTCAACAACTTGCACTTTAAAATGCATTTTCAAAAGCTTGCATTTTCAGGCCTCCAAAACGCTGTTGTCATGCGCAAACGCATAAAAAAAATCGAAAACGGGCCCCAATTCTGAAAAATGGAAATTCATTTAACTTGCCTTCATCTAACACTCTCATACTAATCTTTAATCAATACTGACTGATTCAGATTTGATGAAATCTGCTTAATCTGAGAAATCTCTAATATCTGCCGATAGCAATATGGTACCGCATATCCCTGTTTTACTCCCACAATGTCATATATCACATTGTGAAATAGAAATGCAGCACTCTATTTTATCCATCAGGAATTGAGTGTATTGTGAAAAGTGGGCACTATTGTGATTTCATGGTTCATGGTTGATTCAAAGTTATCCGGTGATGTCCTATGATCCTATGGAAAGAAGATTAATTTTATGATTTGGTTAGAATGAATCAGCTATTGATAAGATTGTAGAGTCAATAAAATGAATGTGTTAAGACAAAGTAGCTTGTAGAATAGCCTGTTTAAGTCATAATTTATAAAATATCACGACCTGGTGCTGATGTTTTCTTTGACTCTCAAGTTCTTTCATTTCAAACTGTCATCTGCAACAATGCATGCTTAGTCTTTACAGCCCAGCAAGTTGCTTTGTTTATTTTTGTTTCTAAAGTCATCTTACAGTAAATGGCCTGGAGTTACAATCATGACATTATGGTTTATGTCGAAAGCCTTAAGTTTGAGTGGCCAAAGCACTAATTTTGGATAATCATGGTATTTGACAACCGGAAGCTGTAATGCAATTTTACGGCCTTGTTGTCGACTGACAGAGCAAAGTTTGCTGCATGTGCTGTGTCCACAGAGACAGTTTTCCACTGCAGCCTTTTACTTTTTTCCCTGTCCTGTCCAATTACGTGCCTTCCTGGAGAATCAGCAGTATTCAGGTAATGCAGTAATTCGTAGTTGGAGGATTTGCCTCATTGCAACTGAGAATGTTTATTTAATTGGGCAGAAAAGCCTTCATTCTGAGACATCATCAAGCATCAGGTCCTTGGTCTTTCCCAAATTTTGGCTGGTTAGCATGATCCTGTTTGGCCCTCCTGATAGACTCTGTAACTTTCGTAACTTTTGTTTTTTTTACAGTGTTTCACAAAATACTATTTCAGTCTTTCTACTTAAATTTCACATTTCATTCAATGTGTTAGTTGGCATATTCAACTTAGTAGCAATTTCTGAGTGAAAGTTGTATATATTACTAATAATTTTTTCTGGAATAAAATGCTGAGTGGTTGATGTTTAAAATACAAGCTTACTAAAAACACAAAGAATTGTTTAATTTCACAATCTATAGATCTGGTTATTTTTCTGTTACAGGTAACAATTTAAAAGTCATTAGTGACATAATTCAAGACGTCATTGAAATTAATGGGAATGCTAACAGAGCTCTCTTTAGGTATTATAGATCTCCCTAGTCTCGCCACCCACTTCTGAGTCACTGAAATGTTAAATAAAGCAGTTAGATTTACAGTACTCACAAATTAGAAAAACACAAAGCCGCCTCAGTGAGTCTGGCCATTGTGGAGATGGCTCATATCCAAAAAAAAAGAGTACGCGTGGGCTTCCAGCTGGAGAGAAGAGAGAATGATAATCACATGTGGAATTGGAGCTGACAACACATTCACTAAACTGAAACCGATCATTGATGTCTGAGGTTTTTCTAGAGGCAAAGCAGGAAGAGTGCCAGGCTAGATACCTCTAGAAAATGAAAGAGATGGGCCAAATGTCCCGACAGTAGCATGTGCCATTGAATTCATTAGAAGAATGTGGTACCATGATGTGGTACTGGACATCTTTAGGGATAAATGATATATTGGCACTGATATTTAATATGCTAATTTCTCCAATTTCACATTACATTTGTTATTATATAACACCCATGACATTTTAAACTTGCAGCTCGACAATTTAAAAGCCGGCTCATATGCACGCCTGTCATTCATCTTCAAATCATATGATTCGATTTGCGTCTTCTGATAGGTTTTGTAAACTTAGAGGCTTTTGCTGGCAATGGGAAGTGCCGTTTAGAGGTTTCTGCCAACAAACCGGTATTTCTCAATGGGCTGAGCCTGGGATTTAGCTGGTTTGGCTGAAGCGAATGTATTTGATGAACGTATACTATGTGCGGAGAACATTCGCTCAATATTGTTATCTCATTTTGATCATTATCTCAAGGATATTTCTGTTTTCTGACATGAAAAATGGGGCTTGCAGGAATGCTCACGTTAAAATCCTCCAAAACTCACTGAGACGTGGCCAGCAGTGCTTTGGTTTGTGACTGTACCTTAGCAACTAGAGAACGCTACCTCATGGGATATTTTGTTCTCACTGATGACAGTTGAAAACAATTATTTGATGGATCTTGATTTTCATAATGTTCAAAGTGCCCCTATTATGCTTTTTCAGATATTACCTTTCATGCAGTTTGTAATAGCTGTTTGCGAATGTAAAAGGTCTGCAAAATTTTAAAGATCAAAGTGCACTGTAAATAAAGTTATTGTCACCCAAAAGAAAGAACTGTTGCATTACGTTGCATCCTGATATCATGTGCGCAAACAACCTATATTTATATATATAGAACAGTTATATCCGGTCGAATGATGTATTAATTAACTTCAGATTGGATTGTGTTGGTTTGAAACAACATTTCATAATGTATGACTAACTGAGTAAAAACTTACCACTGAGAAATGTAATTGTCCTTGCGATTGAGGTTCGGGTTGAATAACTAGTTCTTCCAATATTATATCATCGGACTCACACTCGAATTAATATGGTAAAATTTATGCTATCGTTACTGTCTTTACAGTAAGTACAGGATCGCTGAGGATTTAGGAAGGCTCCGGAGCTGAAATTCAGTTATGATAATGGTGGTTCAGTTTCCTACACGCTCTGTAAGCGGTCGACCAATCACAACAGACTGGGCCATTTGACCAATCAGAGCAGAGTAGCTCTCAGAAAGAAACTGAAACGAACGAGTCATTTTCAGACTCTTTGAGAAAATGAGGTGATGTGAAAAGTGTTTGTTTGATCTTTAATGAATGTAAACCTGTTCTAGTAAACATCCAAAACAAAATTAGGAACCTTTAAAATAGCATAATAGCGGCACTTTAATACAGCTACTTCGGTAAAAGTGACTTTTGTTATTTTATTGATTTTTATTTTATTTTATTGAACGCTTTTAAGCCCCAAAGTAGCTTTATTGATTTTCCCATTTGTAAGGAGTTATTTCAGTTTGCTTTCTCTTTACTGCTCAAGAGGTTTATCATGGGTTCACATGTGTGAATGTGGTCACACGCAACCCGATTCAACAGCCAGAAAAGGTGATGCACATGATTACAAATATATTATTGAAATGAGGTGTTTTAATATTTAGAGACGCTAGTTAAGGCAAGCATCGCTTTTACTATCGCTCATCTTGGGGTTGCATGTGACAGTGAGATTTGCACAAACATGCAACATACATTTTCTTAAAGTTAAGTATTATAATTGCATTGTCTCCAGTGGCCTGTACAGTGTTTTGATATTATTCACTTAGTTGAGGCATTAAATCTTTGTCTGACTAATACAATCAAGAAATTGATGGATTGCCAGTGAAAATGTTGACATGGAAGGTTAAATTTGTGTTTGGTCTCCACATCTGGCCCATTGTGGTCAGTTTTGAGTGAGTAAAAGAATCTGCACGGACAATCTAATCTTTAGCCCTTGAGTGGTACGATTAGCTGGCTGCCTTCCCCTGACATAAGCCTTTAGTGACATCCCCACTGAGATGACTTGCACCTGCTTCAGGCCAGGAGGAAACACAGAGGATCATGGGGAAGAGAGCAGGATCACTTACCCTCAGACATAGGGTTTAGACAATCCCGCTCACATCTAGTCAAAGAGCGGCTAAGTGAACTTGACTGAATACGTGAGACTTCTCAAAAGTATGAGGAGCTGCAGGGTTTAAAAATAAGATCTAAACTTCTGGACTCCTTTTTGAGTGGCATTATTTTGTGAATATCATACTCTTATTTTATTTTAAGGTCATTCTATTTATGTTTTTTTCCCCTCTCTGTAACCGTGAGAATTAAATGGGCTTTTTTTTTTTTTTGTTACTGTCTTTCAAGACTTCTTTGTAAATTGCGTCTTCTAGTGAAATGAGTAACAGCTTGTGTGGGCTGTGGGTTTGCTCTTGAGTTCAGTAGTAAACTGTTCCATCCATCAACAACAGTCACTTGTGCAAAGCTTCTATTTATTTGTGACAACTTTGATAATTGAATACATGTAAAATTGAAATATAATTGCAAAAAAGTGAGTGACACTCTGAAACACCAATCTACTATTCAACTATTATAGTTTTTACTTATATTTTGAATCCGCTTTTGTCACTTTTTTTTTTGTCTTTATTTTTTTCATATTTCTATATAGCTTTAATTTGTTTACTTCATTTAAGTCATTTTAGTACTTCAGCATTAACGTATTTATTTCAGTTTATCGGTTTTATTAGGAATTTTTCATCTAATATTTATATTTAATTTCAGATTTATTTCAATTACCAATTTTTTTTTAATAGTTTTTAGTGGTGCAACGGATCACAAAACTCATGAGGGGTTCGGATCATATTACGGTTTTTTGAGTCACGGATTGAAAATAAAATAAAAATTTCAAACTTTATTAAAGACAAACTGAAAAACTGCAAGCATAAATACAATAGAACAAAGTTACAAATAAAGTAAGATCAAACAGTATTATTCAGGTACAGAAATGTATTAAGTATAAAGTAACACTGCATAGTGTTCTCTGTATAAATTAAATATAGATTTACCGGTACGTACTTGTCTATAAATTCTCTATATGTCTATGCGATTATTTCTTAAGGCCTTTTTGAACTCTTGTGCAGTTCACGAATGCCTGTTCATTTTTGTTACTTCATCTTTTTTTATTAAAGTTTTCTGTTTAGTTATTATATGTTTTCTTAGTCTGTGCTCCTCCTGTAGGCAATGGGAGACAACTTGTTATAAAAGCTGTAATTCTAGTCCAAAAAAGGGGTGTTAGTTGATACCAGAGTAACAATCAATGACCGCAAGATGAGTGGGGATGAGCATTTGGCTGCATGTGTTGGAGTTTTGGAATGATGCGCTTGTATGACTTAACATTTGTGTTTTATTTATTTTCAACAATGGACTGCATCTCATTCTTATGATGATTCAAGACGGATCAGCATATTGTTTTACCAGTACACAGGGGCGTAATTTGTGGGGGGGTTAGGGGGAGATAACCCCCCCAATATTTAAATCTATGCATTACAACCCCCTCAATATGTATACCATGATCACATGAAAAATATGCAGGACCCAAACTTCAACCCCCCCAATGTTCAAACCAAATCTACGCCCTTGCCAGTACACCTGTATTATATTTTTGTTCACCTGGTTCGGAACGTACCATTGTTTTTTTTTTTTTATGCACTAAACTGACATCTTTAACCTTGAGCAAGAGACAAAGGAGCGCAATGGTTAAAGACTCTTCTTTAGACCCGCATCTCGTGATTTTAACTGCAAAAACGCTTTGTGTGAATGGCCCCTACTCTGTTTTGCAGCAACGAAACCTTGACAATTCTTGCAAATTACCTGGGTCGATGATACAGCATCTCTCCTGTATCTAAAATATTCCCCTTTTTTTTTTTTGGCAACAAGTCCTTATTCTGCCCTGAAATCACCTTCCCTGCTTCTGCGCTTTCTAAAATGTCATAACGGTAAACATGCTCCGTTCTGTTCTCGCGCTAAATTTAGGCGTGCTGCATTCAGATTTCACACTGATTGGGCTGGCAGAAAAACATGCTCATATCACAATTTTATTACGATTTCTATTAATCGCACGGTCCTAGGTGAGATGTCTCTACTTGGGTCCAATGGGAAATGTGTATCTAAAGTGACATTAATACGGAAAATAATCATATCTATGGTGCTGTAATATTAAGCCTCATAGTTGCCAGTGGGTGAGAGGATGGGGAATATGGTCTGTGGTGTTGCACACACAACCGTAACACTGACATGAACTTTTGACCCAGGCTGCAGATGGAGAGAGATAGTGGGTTTAGGGGAAGAGAATGCAGGCTGTAGGGCTGGGTATCGTTCAAAATCTTTCGATCCGGTGCTATTTTCGATACCGGCGGTTCCTAACGATACTTTTTTCGATACCAATTTTATGAAATCCATTTTAACAAGATTACATAACACATTACCTCAGAAAATTTTGGTTTTATTTTTTCAGTTTGACTCATGCTCCTTAGCCAGTGCACAAAGGAACAAAAAATGTTTTATAAAGAGCTCATGCTCACCAAAGCTGAATTAAAAATAAAAAATAAAAAAATACAGTAAAACTTGTAATATTGTGAAATAGTATTACAATTTAAAATCTTTTTTGAATATATTTCAAAATGTAATTTATTCCTGTGATGTCAAAGCTGAATTTTCAAAATCATTACTTCAGTGTCACATGATCCTTCAGAAATATGAAAACAGTTTGCTGCTTAATATTTTGGAAACTATGATACATTTTTTTCATGATTCTTTGATGAATAAAAATGTCAAAGGAACAGCATTTATTTAAAAACGAAATATTTTGTAACATTACACGTTTTAATGTCGCTTTTGATAAATTTAATGCATCCTTACTGAAAAAAAAAAAAATTCTGACTAACCAACACATTTTTGTACACTCAGAAGGTCATTATTGCAATATAAACACTTTCAGAGTGATCAACAAGGTATCTCTTCATTTACCAGTCGAAGGCGAAGCAACTTTCTGGGGTGCGTTTCCCGAAAGCATCGTTGGCCAACTATGGTCGCAAGTTCATCGCAATGTCCATTGAACTCTATTGGTAACGACGGAACTTGCGACCATAGTTGGCCAACGATGCTTTCGGGAAACGCACCCCTGCTCTTATGTTTACTCCGTGCACTGTCAAGGTCTTCATCATATTTGTCGTGGTACCGGTCTTTGCAGCAATTATTTTACCGCGAATACTGCATCGCGCGCTGTTGGCATCGAGCCTGGAGAAATGTACCCACACTTTTGATCGACTTTTCCACATCTTTAAGGTATTATGTGTGTGCACGCTCGCGTCTCATGAATGTGTGCGCGCTCGCGTCTCATGAATATGTGCGCGGATAGTTTGTGTGTGTGTGCTCGAGTCGCGTCTCATTGAGTATGTGAGCGAGTTTTGTGTGTGTGCTCGCGTCTCGTATGCGCGTGGAAAGTTTGTGCTTGCGCGCGCGCGTCTCATATTGCTTCTCGTGTGTGTAGAGTTACGCAAACATGTATGTGCGTGAGCGACTTTATGTGTGTCGTTGTGCATTTCATATTTGTTTGAGCACTGACGTTGACGAGTTAACCCCTTAGGTATCGAAATCTGGTACCGAACAACACGTCATTTTTCGATACTCGATAGTATCGAGGCAATTCGATCGGTAGCCTACCTAAAAAGTATCGAAACTCGGTACCCAGCCCTAGCAGGCTGTCCCATTCTATCACTGCATGTTCGGTAGGAATAGATCCATGGTGTGTGGTCTGCTTTGTGTGTGTGTGTCCTCGCTGTCAGATCTTCCTGGCACTTTGGTGTGGAGTGTTTATTGAATAGTAAGGAGCAGCTATTATGGAACCTGGTTAGTATCTGTAAATGATATATCTCAACTGAAATCAAACGATCACAAAAAAGCTTGTGACTTTCTGGTATTTGAAAGACATTTCCACTTAAACAAAAAGGCTATTTTGGTGTCTATCTGACAGTTGAATCAGCCGGTTGACTGAATTACCATGGTTGAGGGACCCCATAACTACAGTGACCAATCGGGTTAAGATCTCCTGTGGGCTAGAACGAACATGTGACACAAGAAACTGAGGGAAATTCCTCCGTCCTCAGAAAAGACTCTTCTTTAACTTCCCCCCTGACCAATGAAACGATAAATGAAGCCTTTCAGAACGCATCTGAGCTGTCTCTCTTTATATACTTATGATTAATAGTGATTTGTAGATGCTAGATTAATTTTAATGCACTTTTTTACACAGACTGCACATGATCGTTCTGTTTCCCATGTAGAATAGTTAAAGCCACTTACACACTTGTGTAACTGTAGTGAAATTGTGTGTTTTTAAAAATGATTATTTATAGAAACACCTGCCCAAAGCGCTCTTATTATTTAATGTAGCCATCAGAAACCCAGCACTAGGTCTTTTGTTCTCCCTTTGTGTTGTTGTCACCGTGCGCATGGAGTTGTAGTAGGTCAGCTGCTGTGGAAGTACATGTAGCAATATCTGGTCAGCACATGACATCATGTGACAGCGCTGCGCAGTGCCCTCCCCTCAGGTATTTGTTCACAAGCTCCCAGGAGAGCTTCTGCATAAGTCAACAACCCATTTAAAGGCATTTGCTCACAATGGGAGAATTCTGGCTGTTTCTACATGCGCTTTCAACTTCGTTGAATGATACTTACTGCAGCAAGTCATTCTTTTTCTTTCTCAGAGGCTAATTCTGGGATCGTGGAGATGATTTAAACCCTTTTTTCCACTAATTACTTTCTGAACATAATTAAAAAGGCGTACTTCATGTTACCATCTAATAAGCTTGAAACGATTCCCTTGTGGAAGCGGAGGCCCTGAAGACGTGTGTAACACTATTAAATCTTTACCAACCTGATGATGATTGTCATTTTTTCCCTTCTCTTCCTGTTATATATTTTTTTTTCTCCAATTTTTCCCTCTTCTAATGACGTTGAGCTAATTTTCCGTCCCTTAATAGTCTTCAAAAAAGTTTGTGATGATTGCTTTAGACCATTTTGGGGATTCTGGCGCCATAATTGCTAACCTTTGCCGTTTGGGTTTCTGAAAGTGTTAGATTTCCGCGTGCTGATTAGGTCTAGTACGTCCTAGATACTAGATATGCGTATGGTTTTCACAGAAATGCTTGTTGTATTTGAACTGGAGTATTTGTGAATGCTAATATTTGTCTGTCGGAGTCTGTCAGATCATTCTGTATCATTTCTAAATTTTAAGTGATTTGATTGCTTGGCCTGAAACTGAGTTCAGTAGTACAACCGTAATATTTAATGATAATTGTGAACAAAACAGAGCTTGTATGAACTAAACCCCAGACATATTTTCAGTTTGATTGAATAACGTGCACCCTAATAGTATGCTGGCATTTGTTTTGGGATTGAGAAAAGCTAGAAACAATTTTCAGTATCGCTCAAAAGTTTGGGGTCAGTACATTTTAAAAAAAAGAAAAAAAAGATGTTTATAATGTTACAAAATATTTATTTGTCTAATAAATGCGGTTCTTTTGCCCTTTCTATTCATCAAGGAATCCTAAAATATATATATATATCAGTTTCCACAACAATATTGAGCAATATTGTCACTTGAGCAACACAATATTTTTTTTTTATATTGATGATAAGAAATGTTTCTGTAGCACCAAATCTGCCTTTTTATCATGACATCTGGAGGATCATGTGACATTGTTGCCAAAGCTAATTTTTCAGCAACCTTTACTCCAGTCTGCACAAGAATACATTGCCTTTAAAAATATATTAAAATAGAAAACAGTTATTTTAAGTAGTAATTATATTTCACAGTATTACTACAGTTTTTACTCTATTTGTGTTCAAATAAATGGAGCCTTGGTGAGCATAAGATACCTTCATTCTGACACCAAACTTGACTTTATTTACTTTATACTTATTTATTACTATTTTCTTTGCAAAACTTTTTTCCTAGAATATCTAATGGTATATGAAGAGTTCAGATGCAAAAGCCTCTAAGTGGCGTGCCATCTGAAATTTTCTTCTAGAATGATAATTTTTATCAAGCTCGTATATTTAAGTTCAGTAATTTCACTTAAATGACAATTAATAGGTAATTTGCATTGCCATTTAAGTGAAATTATTGAACATAAATGTACAAGCCTGATAAAGATGATCATTCTAGAAGAAAATTTCAGATGGCACTCAGAGGCTTTTGCATCTGAACTCTTTATATTTTCCCCTCATTTCGTCTCTTGAGCTCGCTTGACGTGTGCTGATTCAACTGTCCCTAATGTCTACACTTGATGTTCAACTTTCATGAACTTTTTAATGGACAAACATGCTCAAGAATACTGTGGGATCAATTAGCTATTTCCCCTTGTTATTATCAATAAGATCAGGACGATGACCGAATGAAACCTCTATCCAACTCTTCTTACTCACCAAGCTTGCAGAGATGGATTGCTCTGGTATGGTAGTTCACTGAAGCTAATTGGCTGAAAAACATGACCGCTCCATATGGTCTCATTGTGTTTTACTAACTATAGCAGAAGCATCTCTCTTCAGCAGTTCCCAGTCTGTCATAAAAACATTCATTCTTCGAAAGAATGTTAATTTGAAAGGTGCACATATGGCGAACCACTATCAACCACTTGTGAAGAGTATCTTATTTTGGAGGTGAACTATTTTCTTGGTATTTTAGTTGATCTCCATTATTTGTTCCTATTACTTTTTGAACAATTTATAAGAAGGGACTTGTCCATATGGTTCCCAAGGACGTCACTCGATTGTTGACCTCTGTGTGTCTTCCCATTGGTCCTCTTGGAGACGGTGCCGGCAAGGTGTTTTTTTTAAGAATAGTCACACTCTTCCTGACAGGTCTGGTAAAACTCAGCTGTCTCTTCGGTTTGCTGATAGCTCTCTGATAGGGGACAGCTCAAGTGCCATGCTCACTGCTAACAGGGCTCTGCTCTTAAAAGACGGACAGGGAAGTGATGTCGTAAAATCTGATGTCATACAAACCCTAATGTTCACTTCTACCGAGGTCAATTGAAGGTGTGGCCCTCAAAACATGAAGGTTATTTGAAGGTTATTTAAAATGTGTTGATCATATTATGTAGTTGTGTTTGAAGTCAATTGTTTTATTTGTGATAACGCAGTGAAACATGCAAATTGTCCAGGCTACAAAGAAAGTATGAACACATGCAAAAATGAGAGAACCAACTAAATATTAGTCACTGATATGTAGTCAATGTATGCTTTTTCTTGAGACCTTTTTTTGTTTTTCTATGCCTTTTTTTTTTGCATAGTAAAATAAAACCTGTATTTGTAGTTTTCCTTTGTTTGCCAAATAGCATAAATTGATTGATGTTGGTAAGTTTTGGAGCTGTTAAGTGGAATACCACTTCTGTTAAACAATCAAGGTATAACAGTCATAGTTATCGACTGACAATCTCGAAATGTTTTTTTTATTTTTATTAACTGGCATGGCCGCTGTATCAGCCTATCATCCTTTCTTTGAAACAAACAAAACTAATTGCACTAGTTTACACTGAATCCATCAATATAAATGAGGTTTTGATGTGTATTGCTGTTTCCCAAAGTGTGCTTTGAGATCTTAACTGGATGGTTCTGCTCTCTTCCACAGATTGAGAGAAGAGAATAATGCCCAAAGATTTCCACTGGTCCCACTGCTGCAGAAATGCCCTGAGGCTTAGTCTGGACTGAAGCCAAGGTAAGCTTAGCAACCTGTGATTAACACAGTGACTTTCTCTCACACTTTCCCCCATTCAATTGTTGGTTAATACACTCATGACATTGAAGGTCTAATGTGTGTTTACGAAACTACATGGTGAGGAGATGAAGAAAACACGTCTATGATATATTGAAACAAATGAAAGTGTGAGTTGGTGTGGTTTGTGTGGGAGGTGTGATGTCATTTCCTCTCTGTATTTGGTTTGAGCAGCAAAAAAAGGAACCTTGTTTTCTCTCTTGTTTTCATCCTTGAGATCACTTCCATTTTTCCTTCTGTCTTTTACTCCTCTAAAACAGGGTTGTTGTTTTGTTTTTTTTCTTCAACTTTTAAAGGCAACAATTCCCAACCAACCCCGGGACCCCGAAATTAAAAAGTTGATGTTTGTGTTAGTAATCACTTTCATTAAAAACTTTAACCTGTTAACCAGTGAAACAAACCCCAGAAATTAAATTGTAACCTCTTTTGAAAGCAGACACTTGGGAAAGCATGTTTTTCTATATCTATATACTGTATATCTACATACCACGTATGTGTTATGGTTATTTCAGTCAAAGTTGCTCTTCTATCAGCTTGAATCAGTCGGCCCATTCTCCTCTGACCTCTAGCATCAACAAGGCATTTTCGCCCACAGGACTGCCGCATACTGGATGTTTTTCCCTTTTCACACCATTCTTTGTAAACCCTAGAAATGATTGTGCGTGAAAATCCCAGTAACTGAGCAGATTGTGAAATACTCAGACCGGCCCGTCTGGCACCAACAACCATGCCACGCTCAAAATTGCTTAAATCACCTTTCTTTCTCATTCTGACATTCAGTTTGGAGTTCAGGAGATTGTCTTGACCAGGACCACACCCCTAAATGTATTGAAGCAACTGCCATGTGATTGGTTGATTAGATAATTGCATTAATGAGAAATTGAACGGGTGTTCCTAATAATCCTTTAGGTGAGTGTGTGTATATATGTATATAAATATATATATATTACATAGATAGATAGATAGACACATGTGTATGTCTATCTATCTATATAATATATATTTATATATATGTATATTACATAGATAGATAGATAGATAGATAGATAGATAGATAGATAGATAGACACGTGTATGTGTCTATCTATGTATCTATGTAATATATATATATATATATATATATATATATATATATATATATATAACATAGATGGATAGATAGACACGTGTATGTGTATGTGTCTATCTATCTATGTAATATATATATATATATATATATATATATATATATATATATAACATAGATAGATAAATATATATATATATATATATATATATATATATATAACATAGATAGATAAATAGACATAACATACATGCATACATACATACTGTACATACATGTATACAAAGATTATTATGTATAGTTAATTAAAAATAAATTACAAACACATATGCTATATATATCTTATGTATATGATTAAAAAATATATAAAATATAAATGTGTACATATCCAAATATTTTGTACAAAATATAAAAAAATATTTTAAAATAATTTTGTAAAATGAATAAAATAGTATATATTTACGTATGGTGAACTGAGGTAAATTGAGCCTTTTTTTTCTCAAAGAAATTCCTAATCATGATTTAACCCCATTTACTTTTATTTATTAGCAAATGAAACTTTATATTATTAGCAAACATTCATAGAATCAATCAGTCGTTTGATTCTACAACAAGTAAATGGCACTCAGAATAGCAGCCGCGAGCGAGCATGTGTTTGGCTGCATGTGGATGCCACAGTCGCCACCTGCTCCGCTTGAACCATTGCTCTCTGCCGTCATGTGACTGAAGAGCAGGGTATTGTCTTGGTTTAAAAGAGAGCGCTCGCTTTGAGCAGACCGTCAGAGAGGAGGAATTTTTGAGCGTGGATCATTCACTGTGTATGTAACGGGATGGGAGGGGTCGTTGGAGGATGGATTTTCCTGTACGGGGATGGCAAGGGAAGGCTGGGGGTGGGGCAACTATAGCCGCTCAGATGGGATTTGCATTAGTAGTTTGTCAGCTGTCATTAGAAGCAGATGACAGTGAGGATAAGCTGTTTGCACACAGCTCTTTCTCCTCCCCTCCTCCATGAACTGACCATAGCGTACACTTTCGAAAAACCAATGGCAAAGTGCCTCGTTTTGATGCAAGCAAGGGCATGAAATTTCAGCTGACGGTTAATTGTCATCCAATTTATTTCGATTCGCATACACTATTTCTGTGTCATTGACTTCGTGTGGGAACATGTAACAGCCATAAATATTTGGCCATTACGTGAAACTGTTTATGACAAACCACAGCAGACTGTACTGTTTCTTTTTAGGGAACTCCAGAAGCGCTTCTCAAGAAGTGCTCTGAGCACAATTTGCAATACAAGTAATGCACTACAGCACCAAAAAGTGAAATAAAAATGAACAGTTTATGGCATTTCTATATTTGGTTAAAATTCCCTTGATTTTGGCTCACGATTTGTGACACGCACAATCATTGTATTCAGATGGTTATGTAATAATCTGTATGTGAATTCCAGCTCATGTGTCAAGTTATGCTGAGTGTTGCTGATGCATGCGGTGTCAACTCCTCAGCACCATCCATATGCTGTAAAGACACTCTAGACATATTAATGCACGTCAACCACGGGATCCACTTATCTATAGCCCTTCAAGGAGCGTATCTTGTATTCATCATTAAGCTCACTTAGAAATGAACCATGAACAGCTAACTGTGCATCACCTAAACTGCTTGAATGTTGGTAAGGCAATGTCCTTGCATCCCAAAAATACATATTTGAGCTGTCTATCTCTGACAAATTGATACAGTTGAATGTATAATTGTGGACGGTAGGAATGTAGCCCATAGTACATACTTGATGTGCATTTTTGTGTTATTGTGATGAGAATAAACCTCTTTTACTGAATGAGGTGATAGAATTAGCTATTCAGGTAACGAGCTGTAAGCATGTTTATAAAATCTAACTTGCTCTGCAAGATTCTCTTTAAACTTTTGCTGCACCAGTTGTAGAAAACTGTTAATGCTAAAGCTAAAGCTAATGCACTGTGTATTCTGACACATTTTGAAATGCAGAAAGGTGTTGAGCTTGAGTAAACTTCTACTTTCCAACTTGTTGAGATTAAAAGAGTTTTTGGTAGTTTAATGGTGCACTCTGAAGTCATGCGACCTTTGTGTAGTTCGTTTATAGCCTATGTTTAGCTTTTATTTCTGGCAATTTTATTTAGACTTGTCAATTCATAAAAGTTATGTTCGTTTGTAAAGATAAACAAAATGTGTAAGAATCATAAACTTTTGTTGGTCACAGAGATTATTTTCTGCAATAATCTATAAGTCAGTGGAAAAATTATATAGGCTTTTTGTCAAAGAAACCAGGATGATGCTAACTTCTGGGTTTGACCTACAAAACTGCTTTATTCCTGCAGCCCTGTATTAGCTAAATGTCTATTATCTAAACGTAAAAATTCACAAAGCTTTTCTGAACTGCTTTGGTCTAGTGATAGACCTTCGCATTTACAGAAACCTCTAAAATAGCAAATCTCAACTCTGGCCCACGAGGTCCACTTTCCTGCAGGGTTTAGCTCCTCCAACCCTAATCAAACACACCTGAACAAGCTAATCAATGTCTTCATGATTAGAAAGTTACAGACCGTTGAGTTGCTCAGTTTTTGGGTAAACTCTGCAGGAAAGTGGATCTCGAGGACCAGAGTTGAGAACTTCTACTCTAAAATCTACAGTTTCAAGAACACTTCTTGCCTACTAATGTTGGAAATGTGGTATAGGTTAAATTGTTGTATTACAACATCAATGTGAGAGAGCTTCTTTTTGGGACATAAGTTAAGATACTTTAACAAAACCCAGAGGTGGTGTTCCTGCTTTTCGACGTTCTAATCTTCCGAGCTCGGTTTGTCAGCTACAGAATGTGGACCCTTCCCACTGAGCATGCACTGGAGAAGTTTATTGATTTTTCTCACTGTATCTGTGCCTCTTGTAACCCAAAACCCATCAATACACATCATACATTTAACCCCCTCTCCGTTACACTTTCAGTTATGGGAATATACTTAACCCTGCATTTCGAAATGTACTGGCTCAATGCTAGATCAAACAGTATACTTCTGATGGACAGATAAGAGAAATCCATTTGTCTCTCTTCGTTTCCAGCCGCGAGCGTCCTTTGCCCATGAGTTGCTCCAGATCCGCCGTTTGCCGCTTAATGTGTTTATTATACAGTGCTCTCCTTGTGGCAACTTGAAGTGGCTGTCAGTTTAAAAGATTCATGAATGTGATCGGCTTCTGTAAATGGATGTTGGCTTTTTGGGCCTGCTTGATGCTGGTACTTTAAGACCATTACGTTCTCAGTAATTGTAGAGCTTATGAGTGGCAGGAACATCTCTCTTTCCCTCTCTCAGTCAAGCCATCTGGGACAGTGGCTGGAGACCAGGCCTGCGGCTCTGGGGAGGAGAGAATGTCGATCTCCCCTCCTCCTCCTCCTCCTCCTCCTCCTCCTCCTCCTCCTCTCTCGCGCTCAATCTCAGTCATAAGCTCGTTGCCATCCCCACCCCCTCTTCTCATCCGGCGCTTGTTTTTTGCATTTCCTTAGTAGACTGTTTTCAAGTCTTTCACATATTCTCCATCAGCACTGATTGGTTTCATTTCCTTCACTTCCTGTCTCTGCCCATTCTCACTAGCTGACATTTTGTCTTGAGGCTCATTATCATCAAGTGAAGAGGCTGTAAACACCGAATCTCCTGCAAATCTCCCTCAGACACTCGCTGCTAATAAAGGCCCATCTGTTCTGCATAACCACGATCCCCATCGGCCTTAGGGATCTCTCTGCACTGTAATCAGTAATGTTGGGTAATAGCTGTGGGTTGCTCGCAACGACTCCACACACTCATGTGTATTTTGGCTTCGCAAACCTCCACCCCCCACCCGGATATTTAACTCATTTCACCTTCGAGATAAATTTGGGCTTTGTGCCATCAGATGAGCACGATGGCTGGATTTGCGTGGCGAGGTTTAACGTATGATTATGATGCAATTCCCTTCGGCTTGAATTTCGCTCCGGTCCGTATAGGAGGGTCAAGCAAGGACATTGTTCTTGATGGCAAGGCTAGTCATTATACAAACCCTTCAAAGACCCCTGGACCGATGCAGAAACGGTGCCCTCGTCATGTTCGAGGCCCCTACAAGCACAGGGTGTGTCCCCAGTCTTGATCCCTTTAGCTTTTCCAGCCACAAGATTACAGGGATGGCACATGAAGCTTTGGTGCAAGCTGCCTCTTTGTCTACTCCAGGAGAATGATGGATTGAGCCTCCCTCCTCTGCTGCTCTCTTGAGATGTCTATTGGGCTTTGTTTGGCAAGTTGACCTCTCTGTCTTTTAGTAGGCGCAGTGTTAACCTGCTGTAAGCCTCTTCCACAGTATCTGTCCCACAGTTGGATCTAGAGGCTCAAGACAGTGTATCTTCTGCATTTTAAGTTGACAGTTTAACAAGTACATTAACAATGCAATTCATACACACAATGGCTTGAATAAGCGGGGGAGGGGGGGGGATAATGATTTTAAACAACTGTCCTGATATAATAACTATCAGTATCAGCATTGTCTTTTGTCTTTTTTTCATAGAATTTTTTTTTCATTTTATTTTTTTAATCTATTTATATTTATTTATAAATGTTTTATTTGTAATACATTTATGTTTTATATACTTTGAAATATTGTATATTTGAAAAATCAAAGAGGTAATTTGAATCTTTTATGACAAGGCACGGTGAGTTCAGGTTGTAATATGTCATGTGGTGCAACTTAAAAAAAAAAAAAAGATAAATCAATAGTTAATGATATTTATAAAAATACTTTTTTACTTTGGCAAATTTATTTAAAAACCTTTTTGGAAAATAATACGTTAACTTATTCAAGTTTTATGGTAAATATGTTAATACCTTTAACTTGGTTACACCACATGACATTTATACAGTCTTTAAATTGAAACTTAAAAAAAAAGAAAAGAAGATATATATTTTTTAAAACGCATAAAACCAGCACGAATTGAAATATTACATTTACAAGTACTTGGCACATGTGTTTTAACTAGATTTTTTTTTTAAGGATTAGTTCTTTACCGTGTCTTGGACACTCTTATTTGTCATTGGCCCATAGAATCTCAAGGTTGGCACTTCGAATTGAGAGCTTCACTTCAGAGAATCTTCAAACTTACGCTGGAAAATAACAGCTTCATATCTGAACGTGCAAATTTTATACTAATGATCTGTGGAGTGCGGTGCTTGCTTCCTGCTGAAACCGTAAGGTCTGGAGATTTTCGGTTCATTCTTTCAATTCCAGGCGATCCCAGCATTGTCGTCTCTGCATTTTGAAGAACCCAGACTGTCAGTCTCCTGTCAGGCAGGCTCCTGTCTCTTCCAGTGATATCCAACCCGTCAGCGGATGCACACTGCAAACCAAGGGCTTCTCTGACAACTTCGTCAGTGGGGCAAAGTCAACTGATTCTTTGAGTCATTACTTGTGTATGTGTGCTTTTTCTAGTTTTTGTAGTGTTATAAAACCAAACGGGTTGACTCCACTGCACAAAGATGGTACATATACAAGAATATATTAGATAGACTCAACGTTACCCTGACAGAGCCACAGAATGTCACAGTAAATTTGATCCAGTTCTCTTGTTGAGCTATTTGTCATATTCATCCACTTCAACTGTCTATACTCACATTGTAGGGGGCTCAAATATTGTTTAATATAGTTTTAACAAGACATCCATGTTTGTTTATATCTTTCAAGTTTCCCTCACAATCATTCAGCTTTACAATTTGGACCTCCCTATACTGAACAACATTAAGATATTTTATATATATTCTATAATATACAAACATTTTTATCGTAATCTTGATCCCTGCATTGGCATTTATGTTGTTGTTTTGGGACAGTTGGGACAGTCCAGGCATTTAGCTGTGTATGAATCCTTGGTAACCATTATTTGACTTTAAACAAGACTGCACCAGGCCCAGCCAGTCATGATTGGATGATATCCTCAACACCAGGCCCCAACAAGTGGCCATTAAATCTGTTACTGGGAGGTTTCAGCATGTCATGTTTTGTGAGACTTGTAATGAAGTATCAAATAGTCACACATTATCTAATGATAATTTCACACCAACAAGGAACGTCTGTGCTTACTCGAGATCGTGAGGGATAAGTGTCAGTTTCTGCCGGTGCGTCCGCAAGAACAAAAATTAGGTTTCAAGATAATTAGTGAACTACTTTTTATTGAGTGCAGAATAGTTGTAGAGTTGTTTGCTATCAAACCTGTTGTCCTGCATGCCTATTTAGTGAATCACATACAGCAAATCCCCATGACTCAGATGTAAGGTCATTTATCTCTTTCTCAACCAGTGTTTTTAAGCTGAACTATGTTCATCTTAATTGCAGTATTCTAGTTTTGCTAACTTTTAGCTGAATTACTAGTTCTGAATGGAGGCTGTATAGAGTGATGACCATGCATCATGTGAGCAGACACGGCAGACATTTAAAGGGACACATTTGTTAAGGTTCTCTTTAAAGTGACATTTCCACACATACAGTATATGTTGTATTACAGCCATAGGCAGCAATGGTAGCATACTACCCATCTTTAAATTCAGAATGTCAATGGGTTAAGCTGTTTAATAGCATTATGAATGGATAATCATTTCATAACTTTTATCTTTTTGCACAATGCTAATGCTTTTCTGCTGCTTAGCTGACTTAAAATTGCACTATTTACATTAAGCAATGTGTAATTCTACAGTCTTGCAATACATGTGGTATTTATTATAAATTAACTTTCGTCACCTTTACTAGTTTTTTTTTTTATTTACATATTTGATCATTTACAGATTTAAATACAATTTGGTTTGTTGTTAAAGTGAGATTTCAACTTTCAAATGTTGTCTTTAAAATTGTTGTAGGTTCAGATTATGGGTACGATTTAGGTGTGGGTTCAACAAACAAACAAATAATTAATAATAATAATCAGGTAAAAACAGTAAAACTTTAATACTAAATGAGAACATGTGATTTTTACTATAACACTTTTTTCACAATTTCTGAATATTATAAACAGCATTTGTAACTTTTTTTCTAACATTTTTAAACAATTTGAACATTTTATAAAAAGTGTGGAAAAATCACTTTTTCTGTATGCTTTCCTAAAGCTCAAGCAGGAGAGCATGGTGCTCGCGATGCCAAGATCATGGGTTCGTTCCTATCAAAATGAACATGCATGAACTCTGTTGACGTACATGTCCATTTTTCCGATAAAAGCATCTGCTAATGGCATAAATGTAAATGCCCTCAGAGGGAAGTTGAGAAACTGACATAAAATAAAAACATTAATCTGATGTATTAAGTTGAGTTTGTGCAGCTCTTTTTAACCGTGAAATTTTCAAATTGACCTGCAAACATAATCGTAATATAAATTTCATGCACATTCCACAACATTATAGGTGAATCAGTATTTAATCAAATACTGGTCAAATTGACCCATAATATTATATAATTGGTTAAATCTCACCTTGCTGACAAGACTAGCTAGTACTGGTTAGTGCTACTTTGTTGCTGATCTACTGATAACCTAACTTGGCCATTCTCACTTTACTGGTGAAGCTGGCCGTCCCTCATGGTCTTTTTGATGAAGTCTTGCTGGTTAAGCTTGATAAAAAGCCTGGTTGAGAACTGGAAACACATGCTGGTGCTGCAGTTTAACTTTAACCAGCTGTTGTCTTCAGGGACTGAAGCCATCGACTGAGATTCTTTTCTTTTTGGATGCGTAAACCCTCCCGAACACGAGTCTTTAGATGTTCATTTGGTGTCAGTGATCAAACATGGTATTTTTAGTTCCGTTGAATCACAAACAAACAAAACTCCCGATAACCCTCCAACTGTCCCAGATATAGAGTCTCATCTCAGTTGTGTTGATGGCAGCAAGGCTTTCCAGTAGGGAGTCATCCCTGCGGACTTTAAATGGTATCGCTGGAGGAGAGAACAGGAGGCTGTCAGCGCTCTGTATGCTGGAGAGTGGAAGTTCTCTGTGCTGCCTGTTTCTCTTTTCCTTTTCCTTTGTTGAGTGTTACAGGCTGGCACATCTGTTTATGGCAAGAATCAATAGACAGGGTAAAGAGGTGGAGGGTTTATATCTGTCTTTCCTCAGAATTTACTTGGAAAAAGAGGAGTTTGAGTGCAATTGAGAGTGTATGCGATTGTTATATTTTCAATGACAAAATACCTTTCTGGTTATGTCTAGATAAATAAGGTTTTCTCAAAACATGTGAGATGTTTGGATGAATGTTCATGCTGCTCTTTTCCATACACGCAGAAATAAAATAATAATTCAGAAAATCACTATGATATTGTAGAGAGTCTCTACATGATGATGTCAAGGTCAATAAGTCGCTGTTAAAATGTTAGATAATTTGAGTTTAAGGCAAATTTAGTTAAGATTGTAAAATGTCATGTGGTGTGAATGCCCAAAAATTGAATGATATTTATGAATTAATATAATTCATCATATTTGCAAAAAAATACTTTTTACCTTGAAAAATAATGTATTCAAGTAAAATATATTTTTAACTTTTACTTTACATTTTTAGTGTAATTCGAGTTAAAACGTTCTTGAAAATGGTATAAAACGCACTTGACATGCGTTTCAAAGTGTTTTTTTTTTTTTTTGTTGTTGTTTTTTTCATCCAGGACACTCTTATGTCAACGACCCACCTGAGTGTCAATCGTTCAGCAGAGAAGCCCCTGAAAATGTCTCCACAAATTTTCCAATGGAAAAAAAATATATTTTTACTGTTTAATTGGGTGGATAACCGATAACCTAATTTCCATTTACATCAAATTAAATAGGCCATCTACCCTGACGAAGCTCTATTACACTGCATGTAGATGGGGCGGGGGGGGGGGGGGGGGGCGGAGCATCCACTGAGAACCGCCCCGTCGTTCCGCCCACCAGTCCACGCGTCTGATTGGACGTCCCCCTAACACTCATCATCTGCGTCTTTAACATACTCTAGAGCTGCTAATAGGAGTGAATGATTGAGAAATGTGTCAGTGTTCCTCATTATCTCTCTCAGTGCTGTTGATTAGTGGAGGTCTGACACGGCTCATGTTGAGCTGGCTGACTGGCCTTCTCCTTCCCTACTGCTGTAAATAATTAATGCTCCATGTCAGTGCCTCCCCGAGCCCTGTCGTGGGCTATGCCCTGTTCACTGCGCCAGCTGCGACCTGCTTTAAGCGCTGGGGCTTCCAGAAGCTGGTCATGCTACATTCACGTTGAGCTGTTTGTGTGGCTTAACTAGGTTAGAGTAGCTGATTGTGGCTCACCTTTGTGAGTCATTCATTAATATTAAACAAGCTGAGCCTGTTTCATTATTAGACCCTTGTTTGCACAGTAGCAGATATGTTTTTTTATTATACTGTTGATTGATTTTACCTATGGTTTTTTGCTACAGTGTATGTAGTATGTAGTGGTTGCAGTTAGATAGACATTTTATATTTTCACAATTTAAGATGTGCTTGTTTTTGAAAGCTAATTGAATTAGTAGTGTTTGCTAACTAATATCGCTGAGGTTTTCTTCATAAATTCAGAAACAGACCTTGAAAAAGCATTGCAAGAATTTTCCAATTTTAGGGTTGCACTGTACATTGTTCCGTGTTGTTATTGTTAATTTAAACTATTAAGTAAAATTGAAATAAAATATAAATATTAAATGGAAAGATTTTGACTTGAAAATTTTCAAACGAAAATTTAAAATGTTGCATTGGACTAACTGGAATGAATTAATTGAAGTGCTAAAGTGACTAGACCTAAAAATTTAAATTAAATTAAAGCTAAATAGAAACTAATACAAAAAAGTTGAAACAAAGTATTTATCAAATTATATAAAATTATCATTTAAATTATATGTATTAATATTATATTTATTCATATTTATTTAATTATTAATAAACTTAAAATAAAATAAATTAAAGCTACATAAAAAAAAATTAAATGAAAACTGGAAATATAAAATTAACAAAATCTAATGACAGTGACAAAAGCACATACAATTTACAAAAAAAATAAAATAATAATTAATGAAAAAATAAAATAAAAGCTAATTCAAAATATTAATGAATACTATAATCGTGTAATATAATCTAAAGTGACATTGGTACCAAACTGGCTAGCTGCTACTATTACAGATTTTTATTTATCAGTATCAGTCAATATTGTACATTTTTTAATTTTGTATGTTAATTCTTAAAACACTAATAATATCTTATAAAAACACTAAAAAAACGTAATTTCCATTTTTCATACTGTGCATTTCCATTTTTTTCATATCGCACATTTATTATAACGTTGTATAATGTGCTGCCTCAATCGACTTATAGCATTTAAAAGGATTGATTTTAGTTTTTAGTCTTTTATTTTTTAATTTATGCAAAATAGTATCAAATTTTAATCTGCCATTTATTGATTACCAGTCATAACATGAAAATATGTATCTCCTTACCAATATAAGCCCGAATTATAATATCAGTACATTCCTTTTTGTGTGTGTGTGTGTCTGTCTAATACTAACACTTTATTCTTCTGCAGATTCCACATATTTGTGTGCATGCATATATTTAGAGCAGTGCGGTTTATTAGACGCATGTCTCTCACCGGGAGTTTTAACACAAGCCGGTCACCATATCACTAGTCATCATACGGATCTGTGTGGGGGTATCTGGATATCAGACACCTCTGACTGTCTCCCCCTGCCTTAGGGGACACCAACATCTCTGACTCATTCTTCAGCGTATGTGGGTGATGTACGCAGCTTGCGGGACATCTGCTAACTGTAAACCTGTCAAAAGCAGTCTGGCACCAGTGTATAGAGTACTGTACATAAACTCTGTTTTACATTCTTTTCACTTACATTATCAAAGAGAATTTCATCAACAACCCATTAAGAAAACGTAATTGCTTCTAACTTGAGAGGGTGGAAGAAAAGACAGAAAGCGTCTCTTTCCTTTTCAAGCACGCCCACTCAGTAGAGATCTTATCAGTCGCCTCGAGCCTGCGGTTTCATTACTGTGTCCTCCCAGCCTGACGGTAGTTGGCATCTCTGTGAAAACTCCATTCAGAGAGCTCTTGAACTCTAGTGTAGCTGTCCTAATAATATAAACTTATTAAAGTATCTGCAAATATGTCAAGGGCGATTGTTATCAGCACAGTTTTAAAAGGTGTTTTTGAGTGTGATTTATGACAGTGGTTCTCTACACATGGGTCATTGCCCAAAAATGCAACAGGGCAAATGCAACTAAGCATATATTATGCAACACTGTAAAAAAAAAAAAAAAAAAGTTGCTACCTGAAATGAAGTACAATCAACTTTTTAAATTATATTAAACTGACTTATCCTAATCTTGTATGACTTATCAAAAAGTGGAAAATTACTTAACTTATTTTGATGAGTTAAAGCAATGTAAAAAAAATATTGTCATAACTTATTGATTTATATAATTTTTTTTTTTTTTAGGGCATTTTGTTGTTCACGTCAAAAGCCGTAAGTCCAATCTAGTGTTGTCACTTTTTTGTTTAGTTTATTTTTATTTTTTATTTTGGTTCATTACCCAAAAATGGTTTGCTGGTCGATGCAACTAACCATATCATTTCATACAATCAACAAAATCAATTGGCATATCAACATTTAAAAGAAAATATTTCACAGTTATATTTTGTTGTTGACATCAAAGGCCTTAAGTCCAATCCATGTTGTCACTTTTGTTTTTATTTTATTTATTTATTTTATTTGTTGTTTAGTTTTAGTTTAGTTTTATTTCGTTTAATTTTATTTTTCTTGTTTTTTTGTTTTAATTTTTTTGTTTTAGTTTTAATTTTAAAAAAATTCTATTATTTTTAGTTTTGTATTTCTTGTCAATATTGCTAATTTGTCATGTATTTTCATATATCAAAGTTTGCAAGCATGATAGCAAATCAAATCCTTTAATTAGTGTTTCTCAACCAGCTTTGATAGCAGTCTTCAGCACCAGTAGTACAGAGCACTGACTCAGTTAAGTACATCTATCAAAAAAGCTGCTTGATGTTGCTTCCATTGTATCAGATATTTGGTTGTATTAATCTTTTGCACTTTGGTCCCCTCCATCTGTGTTAAAGCCTCTTCAGCCAATCGGATTGTGTCGGTTAGTGGGGAAAGCTGATAGCATTTCAAAGCCGCCTCTGTAATCACTAGCTACCATGTCTAACTCTCGACTCTTCTCATTACGGTGATTGTCCGTGGTTTCAGTCCGAAACACCTACCTTTCTGCGGCCTTTGAGAAGCTGCTATTAACAATTGATTGAATGACGAGTCACACGAGTGAAGGAGCTAGTTATATATAGTAAGGCTGTAGAGGTTGAAGTGGCTCTCTTGTCTTGGTATGGAAAAAAAACTGTGCACCTGACAGCTGGGCGCATATGGTTTTGTTTGGGGAATGCATTCGAAACCAACACCAGTGAAATGTTATGATTATTGATACCACAATACTTGGTACAATGATACTCTACATAAGGGGCCGGGAACCCTTTTGGATCAAAGAGCCAATTTTTCTTCTTTTTTTTTTAATCATGTGAATAGTATACTCACCAAGACGGGCATTTACTATGCTTGAAATGTCTCTTGGCACAGAGCACCAGTTTTAATAAAACTATAGGTTTCAGTCCAGTCACTTTTTTATATATAGCCTTCGGTAGGTACAACAAAGGATTTAAGGAATTGTAATTGGTTGCTTTTTCTACAAAAACCTGATCTCTATTGATGTCCAATTTTGTACCGATCATTGGGAAAGGGTGCGAGACCTGGCGAGCCTCATGATTTTTGTCAAAGAGCCAGGTGTGGCTTGCGAGCCATAGGCTCCCGACCGCTGCTCTACATCGTTGTCTATTTTAGAATTGACTCTATTTTAGTAATGCTAACAGTCATGCTAACAGTGACATTGCCTAAATAAATGTGCGATTCCAGCGGTGTTTACTGTCCAAGGGGGCACGGAAAATCTTCTAGGCTGTGTCACAAGAAGCCGTTCGTCATTAAGCTGGACAGAAGGGCCCCGTGATTAACAGAAGGCCTTACGTAATGTTACGATTCAGATGTCCCGCTGATGAATGTCTCTCAGACTCGAAGGTTAGCGCGGTTTGAATGAATCTTTCTCTGCTGTTTTCTCTAGTTAGCTGGTGTCCAGTGTCTGTAGCGTTGGCCTCGTCCCCCAGAGCTGTTTGATTGGCCTCTCTGTCTTTAGGTTTAAGTAGGGCACTGCAATCCAGCAGGGATTCAATACCAGCGCTCCATTCACTCCAGCTCTGACTCCCCCAGCCGGCCTACAGTGAGGCTGCAAATTATGCAAGGCAATGTGTGTGCGTCAGCTTGGCCTGAACGCAGCCCAGTGTGTTGGCCTCGTGTGCTGGCCCGAGAGTCTCTCCGCCTGCTTCCCGAACACTGCAGATGAAGCCCTGAGAGAGATCGGAGAGGGGAAGGATGGTGTTTTCATTAACTTCCGCTGCCTGGTGTTTTAAATTAGCACCAGACTCACAACAGGTCTCATCAACACTCTGAAGTGCCTGGTTTTTTTTTTTGGTTTTTTTTTGTTGACGTAATGTATTGCTTTGTACTTTAAAAATATATATTTTTTGGGCTCCCGGTTTGGCTTCAGAAGTGGAAATCTAGTAAATGATCTAACAATGCTTTTGAGGAGATAATGCTTAAATTGCAACGGACCATTACCGTAATTCCACCTTTTTAAAAATAGGTCTGCTATTTTCAATTATGACAATTAGCCCACATAATGCTATTTATGTGTTTTTATTGGAACGCTGAATGTAATTTTCAACAAATTTACCCCAGAGGCTGCAAACGTTGGAAACGTTTTCCATTACATTAACAGCTCTATTTATGACAAGAATTTCTGCAGCCTTTAATGTATCCTAAATGTTGCATGCACAGTTTTCTTTCTTTTTTGTCTGTATATATATATACTATTCATTTCTAAACTATTCATTCATAAACTATTCATTTCTAAATAAAACCTATAAGGTTTTATTTAGAAATGATTCGGGGTTTTTTCCCAGCAAAGACACACTAAATTAAGTGACAAAGACATTTAAAGTTCAAACAAGATTTCTATTTCAAATAAATGATGTTCTTTGGCACTTTCTATTAATCAAAGAGTCCTGAAAAAGTATAGAGTTTTAAGCAGTGCAACTGTTTTCAACATTTGTAATAATGATAAAAAAAAGTTTGAGCACCAACATCAGCACATTGTAATAACAATTTGCGGTTACATTTTATTTTAACGTGTCATTGTTACAGTGTAATTATATATTCTGTAAGTACTGAGTAATATTAAGCAACTACGTGTACTACTATAGGGTTAGGGTATGATTAGGATTTGGTTGAGGGTTAGTTGCATGTAATTATGCATAATTAACTGTTATTACTATGGTAAGTACATGTAACATATGTAACGAGGACACTGTAAAATAAAGTGTTACCCAATGTGCAATATAAATTATTTCACTGTGCAACCTTGGTGAGCATAAGCGACTTGCGATATATATAGCAGTCATGCGCCATTTAATGTTGCACACTATTATTAAAAAGCCTCATTCAATAATTTATATGAGTTAATTTTCTCCTTGTGATAAGACACATTTCTCTCTCTTTCTCTCATCATATTGAGAACAGTACTAGATGATGAAATGTACTAGTTCTCTCTCTCGTGGGAATATTCAGTTTTTGTGAAACTCTTAAGTATATATAAGGCACACAAATGTGAATGGAAAGTGAAAATACATTACATATTGTAGCACATGTTGGAAAGATAAATGGCTCTGCCTGTGTCCGTATTTGTTGGGGCTTGTTAAATGAAAATTTGCATGCTCAACAGTCTTTTTGTGCTGTACAGTATACAGCACATTGTGTTCTCTCACTCTCTGACCCCTTACTCTCTTTTTATTTCTCACCACTCTCAAACCCAAATACTTTCGTGTTACTTCCACTTTTCTTTCATTGCTCTGCCCTCTCCTTTCTCTCACTTGGTCTCAGGGGACCCCCATTGTCGCACAATATAATTGAATCCTTTTTTTGTTCCATTTTCTCTAATTTTCATTTTCACAGGCCTCCTTACGCCTCCCAGCATCAACCCACATCTTCAGTATATGACCTCTGAACACAACCCCTAAGCCTTCTCGCTTTCAATTATCTCTAATTAGTAATTCAATTTTTCAGGCTGTTGTAAAGAGCCATTAAATACTGTATTAATTGATAAGGAATTTATTTTAGAGATTTTTTTTAAATGCAAGCTGCCAAGGTGAGTGTTTTCAGGCCAAACGAAAGGATAAAAACCTCCCAAATTCTTTTAAGTCCCTCATAGAGTCATTTTAACCACAAGTGCCTAAATGACTGATTGATTCCACATGAATCTCTCTCAGAAGAGCAGTTTGGCTTGTTTGCAAATCATCAGATGCTCAATTGTATGACATTATGCTGCTTAACTGCAAGTTTTTGAACTGTTAAACAGATCTCTATCCACTGTCTTTCTCAAAGCACATTAGAAATAGTTGGCACAGTGTGCTGTTTAACCTGTTCAGGAGATAACTCAATATGATGTTTTTCATTGGTCCACCTCATTATATGTTGCAGTGAAGCGAAGTGTGTTCATTTGTCAAGCCTACCTAAAGATTATGTGTCCTTTGAGCATTTTCTGAATCTCTAATGTTGACATTTTCTCCGTTAGGTGATATGCATTGAGGATGAGTGCTGTCGGGGAAAACTCATCGGACCCTGCCAGGTCAGAGGGTCAGAAGCGTAAGGAATGCCCATCAGACCTCCTGGGCCCAAGGTACCTCGCACATCATGCAAACTGAACAGCAGGTTACAGTGAACTCTGAAACTGCATGCTTTGCAGTATACACATTTTTAGTTTGTAGAGTGAATTTCTCAGTGTCTACACTACAGCTGAACTGCAATAATCTTGAGCAGGCCTCCCACTGGTGGAGCTCATCCTAGATAATACACGTTTCTATATAAAGCCCTTTTCCACTGAGTCAGGAAACATCAGTCTGTATAATTCATTCATAGGAAGTAGCTATGCACGCCCTCTGTATTGACAAAATGTTTTCTGTGCAAACTGCTGAAGATGCAGAGCAGCAAATTGAAAATGCAACCTGTTTAAGGTGGCATAGAAGGAGCTCTGGAAACTGTTGTCTATTTTAGTGTGAAACACAATGCAGAAAAGAGGGTCTTGCTGCAATGATTGTTTAGATTTGTTTCAGGTGTGATGCCGTCGAGGGTTGTCTAAAGGCTATTCACACTTTAAACATGCTCAAATGTGACATGTCACCTTAAATGCAGTGTATCATCCAAAGACACCCAGAAGTGTGTGTACAACATTTTAAAATATCGCAGACTGAATGAATGAATTTTCAACAAAAATTCTAAATATCTGTCACTAAATATTGTGATTTTCTTGATTTATTGTTGAAGGTGGCAAATTTGTTACAAATGTGTTTGCTTTGATGAATTTATGCCAATTTTCTCTTTGCCAAAATAATAGAAAATAAACTGAGGAAACCGTGATATTTTCCAAAGCAGTCTTAACCCGTAAAATGGTAACACTTTACAATAAGGTTCGTTAGTTAACATTAGTTAACTACATTGGTTAACATGAACTAATGAACTGCACGTATACCGCATTTATTAATCTGTGTTAATGTTAATTTCAATATTTACTAATACTTTTTAAAAATCTTGTTACCATTAGTTAATGCACTGTGAACTAACATGAATTTACAATGAACAGCTGTATTTGTATAAACTAACGTTAACAAAGATTAACAAATAGGTTGGTTAGTTAATGCATTACTAATATTAACTAATGAACCTTATTGTAAAGTGTTACCAGTACATTTCTTCAAGCATGTTAAGTGCAGGTCTGATTGTATTTTTTGAAGTTGTATTTTTTGCTCTATAGTCAGAAATATTTTTTGTTTCTCTTCACAGTCCCAAACGAAGCACTGAGAAACGCAACCGGGAACATGAAAATAAGTACATAGAGGAGCTTGCAGAGCTGATTTTCGCAAACTTCAATGACATCGACAACTTCAATGTCAAGCCTGACAAATGTGCAATTCTAAAGGAAACCGTGAAACAGATTCGTCAAATTAAAGAGCAAGGTAAGAATCTGATAGACTCTTATTTGAACTCACATAATTACTTGTCTTTCTAATAAATTTACAAATCAAAATACATGACAAATGTCCTAGAAAGTTCAAGATTACCCCATATTAATTATAAACTCTTGAGGTAAGACGTTACAAAACATAATCTCTATATAGTGCTACATTCATTGGTTTAGCATATTCGGACCTTTGCATTAAGCTAGAAGTTATTAGGAGCTAACACAGACTTTGGACATGTGTAGGCATTTTCAGGTTGTTTGTGAATATGTTTGGTCTCTTATCGGATCTTGAGAAAGAGCTTTGTCAAATCAGCCATAGATTTCAGATTGGCTTTCATCAGGTGCCTAGACAGATTAGCATCATGCTAACTGCATACTGACTGTTGCCACAAACAGAAACCAAACACAAGATTTGACTAGAAGTCACAGTTTCTTTGCTTTTCTAGATTTGTCATATTTTCCAGTTCTGAGTTATCAGGGATTTTTGATTCGGGACACATTTGCGCTTCTTGTGCAGTGATTTGGATTCAAGTGCAGTGCTTGTTAGCATGTTGTGCTGTTAAAATGCTATGCTTTTAGTTACTTGATAAGTTTTACGGATGAATATATATCTCCGACTTGGAGCACACACAGAAAGCCACCTAAACAGTCTCTCTTTTGCGGCTTAATGCGCTTTTAATAACACTATTTAACATCAGACACATTCTGCAGTTAAGCAACAGTAGACTGCATTTTACAACACTTACTTTTAAGTTTGGGCTTTTAGGGAGAAACGAAAGCTCACCGCTGTGAAAGGAAAGGAAGTGCGTTGGATGGAATGCGGCATAATAATCCTTTTACCTCGATTGTCTTGTTTTCATAATCGTTGGAAGCCAAAATCGAAAATCAATTACGTTAATCGCACAGCCCTAGTACTTTGGTCATCCAGGTACTTTGTGTTAGGTAAACTAGTTGTTTTTCGAATACTATTTGTTCGGACATGCTATGTTGGCATAGTGTTTTCCGCATAGGCCTACTATATAGTAGGGGAGTATATGATTTTGGAAGCAGAATAAGTGCTAGTTTGACGTGTGTGTATCTGCATTGATTCTGCCTGGGCTGTGATGGAGATTGTTTGTGATGTACTGCGCTCTGGGTTATGTAATGCTGAGCAATGTTCGGCGTCTGCTGTGCCGTCCCTTACCCCTCCTTCACCTCTCCTCCACTACGCTCGATGCCACACGGACACAGCATCACACACTGCTCTAATACGGTTTGTACAGTCTCAAGCACAAATGGGCCTGTTTTGCCTGTAAACAAGGCCTTAAGTGTTGAGTGCAGCAGTCACGATTCTATGTTCTTCACATTTTATTCAGACCCATAGCAACAATTGTCTCTCTGAAGAGATAATTTACTTTCATTGAGAGGTAGGGTAGGGATTGTAGTGTGTGAGATATATATATATATATATATATATATATATATATATATATATATATATATATATATATATATATATATATATATATATATATATATATGTATATATATATATATATATATATATATATATATATATATATGTATATATGTGTATATATGTATAAGTGTGTGTGTGTGTGTGTGTATATATATATATATATATATGTATGTATGTATGTATGGAAATATTATAAATATATTATGAAACATTTAACACATTTTTACTATTACAGCTCTCAAGGTTAACTAATCGTGATAAGTGTTGATCATAGCATTATATTTAGATCGTGGCATGAAAGGTTGCAGTGATGAGCATTGTAGCCAATCACAGACATGTTGAGCGCATGAATGCAGTGATCTCGTCATTGCAACACAATTTCTGCACACAAATGAATGCTTTCATCATAACTAGCAGTGCAAACACAATGTAAATAAGAGATTTGTTTATTATAACTTGATTTTTCAGTCCAGAACTGATAAACTTGCGCTGTTTGATTGACATCTTCAGCGATTGTAAAGGGAGCGTTCTCTGATCGCTTTCTATATATAATTTAATCACAGTTTAAATTATTTTCATCCTACTAAGAGAAACAATGTGAAGTTGACCAATTAGTCACTGGTTTGATTTACTGACACATAAACGACGATAAACGATTTTGAGACAAAGAACATCTGACTGTACATGAATCATTACATATCAGAAATCACTGGTGATTATGGTTAGACACGTACACATAATCATATGAAGCAAATGATCTAACAAAGCAATAGTAACAGTAAAAACTGCAAATCCAACGACAGAAGGAAGGTTATGCACAACATTTTGCACTCTTCAAATGCATGTTTTCAGTTCTGAAACTTACAGGATATTCTTATAGTATGATTACCTCTTATATGTCAAAAGCTCAAGGAAAATGTTTATTTCTCATGACCCCTTTAATGCTTTAATGCATTTAAATGGATAGTTCACCTAAAAATAAGAAACATATCCTCACACCTAAAACTCCATGATTTTCTTTCTTACACAAACTGCAAAGGAACTGACAGCCTCAAGCTGTGGTCACATTAGCAAAATTTTGTGGGTCATTTGTCAATAATGTAGCTACCAGTTTGAACCCGCTGCGAAATCTGCATGGAGAAATATTTCGCCCTCACACAGAATTTCTCTTTGAAATTGACTGGATTCTGATCGCAAAAAAATAGTTAAACAAAGGTCAATGTGAACGCACCTTCATTCACTCTTCACTTTCATTAATGTTTTTCTTTTCCACACAGTGAAAGTGAATGGTCACTAAACTGTCAGTTTTTGATTCCACAGAAGAAAACACTGAGTGAATGTTGCCTATGCAAAAATTGCCATCATGATGTGAAGGTTTTGTGATTGGTTGCCAGGGTGTTGCTATGGATTTGCTACAGTGCTCGGAGTAGTTTTTTGTGCATTGCTATGCGATTGATTGGGTGTTACGATATGGGTGGTTGCTTACGTTTGCTTGCTGGTCAAAATATTAGCAAACCCTTTCTCAGCAAGTTGTGATTTGATTGTATAATTCACGTAGTACAAAAAGAGTGCAAGATGAGCATGTGCAATTATAATATGCTATTAAGCTAGCTATGCTTACAGTTTTCAGTTTTCTTCCTGTTTGTATAGAAAACACAATTTGATGGACATTTGCCTGAATAGGGTGTTTTCATTGTGTAGGTCATCTGCTAGACATTTAATACCCAAAACTTGAGTTTCAAAACTGGATTATTCTTAATTATACCAGTTTAATTTGTTCATTAGTGAGGCAGCGCTTATAAATTTAGAGATTGAATAACACCCAATAGATGACGTGATCTGGAATCCTCCCATGGAGAGTCATCATGACCTAGTATCCATGATCAGGATGTGCATTGATTGGTCGAGAGCAGAGTCTTGGGGTGGGGCTTTGAATTGTGACTGATAGGGCAGATCCTAAAGGCTTCTAGAAACTCCATCTGCTGTTGAAGTGATGGTGTGACCTGATTCACAGCTTTTCTGGAGATAAAATTGCTTTTTTTCCTGTTTGACGGCAATTGGCTGACAGAAAGGAAACCTTTTTGCAGCCGAGTTTGAAACGAGAGAGGGAATGAGTTATTACCGGACCTCTGGTGCAGCTGTGCTGGTTTACCAGTCCCTGCTGGGCACCACAAAGACCTGCTGACACACAACACGCTCACATCCACTCATCATCAGGAGTGTACGCATGCGTATCTCTCCCAGACACACATGCACATGTACGGAAAGAGCAGCGTTTGGAGCATCCCAGAACGGCCTGAGAGGGAGGCTGATGGATGGCCCTCTCTCTTTGCCATATGGCTACCCATCATG
Organism: Squalius cephalus; assembly: GCF_949319135.1. NCBI lineage: Eukaryota > Metazoa > Chordata > Actinopteri > Cypriniformes > Leuciscidae > Squalius > Squalius cephalus. The sequence continues at coordinate 15,327,976 of NC_137146.1, read as the reverse complement.
CCAGCACAGTTTGCCTCTCTATCGTGTCCTCTGTGAGCCTAATGCATCCACTGATGATCCCGAGGACTACTCCTTTTAATGGATGGGTACAGACCGGAAGTTAGATTGGTCTTGGGGAATTGCAGGATTGAGGATGTTTCACTGACGGCAGGAATTGTTAGTGTTATTTTAGTATTTAGTAATATTTCATTATATTTTCAGTTTTCCTTTTAGTTTGTTGAGTCAAAATGTACTTTTGTCATTTTTATTAGTTATTGTTTTTTTTTTTTTTTTTTTTAGCTTTATTTTTAATTCAGTTTTAGTCATTTTAGTACTTCAACTTATCTTATTTCAGTTAGTTGCAAAATTAAATTTTAAATTTTTATTCAAGTTTAAGTTTGTCATCTGCTATTTATATTTTATGGTATTTGGTTTGATTTAACAATAACCCTTCAGAAGATGCTTTATCACCTCACTTCATTCACTTATCGTGTTATTGAGAGTTGAGCCACTTTCCCAGCATTATGTAGTCAAATATCACCACAAAAATAATAAAATAAGAAATTCTGTTTTGCTTAAAGAAAGGCTTTTTTAGGTTTTAGGTTTTTTTTTTTTTTCATTGTGACTTTATTTACCAATTAAAAATAATGAAAATGATTTTAATGGCAATAAAACACAATTGTCAAACTATTCCATTAACCTTTATTTACAATAACAATTCAAAATTATTTTGCATTTAATTACCAACAAATTCTTTAACTTTTTATTCTGTGATTTTGCAAATAACACAAAACACACAAAAAAATCTTTCCCCTAAAATTTAAATGTGTTATTTTTATTAATATTTGTGGTGAAGTGTGTCCCAGTTCTTTCTGAGATGCACTAATTTAGCTCCATCGTGAAAGCTTTGCCGACGTTGTTTACAAATCATGTCATTTTGTTGGGGAGAACGATGTTCTCCATTCTTTATATAATGGTTTGTTTGGTGTCTGTGTGCGCGCATGAGTGTATTGACGGTTCCATTCATGTCCAGGCTGCTGGCTGCATGGCTGTTATGTGAGGCTTCACATGCACCCATTTAGCCTGACAGCTTCTGCCTCATGTGTTGCTAAGGTCCGGATGCGTGCCATAACAACATGTCTCAACAAGCGCACGGCAGTATGAAAGAGTGAGAAAGGGGTTTAAAAAGGTGCGTGTGTGCAATATAAAATGAAACGCTTTAGTGAGCAGGGAGAGAGAGAACTGCCCTTTCAAGAAATGCTAATATGCTCAAGCTAGCAAGACCACATGAAGTGTCTTTAGTGTAATTTGAAAATAAAACACTTAAACTCTGCAGGGTCTAAAGAAGGGTTTTAGGTTCTTATATGGAAATGTTGATGTTTCCAACCGAGAACTGAGTTTCGTACCAAATTACCGTATTCACTTAGTGGGGAGACAGAGTAAGCAGTGCCAATTTCTGCTTAACTTGTCCTCTATTCAAGGAGAAAGGAGACTGGAGGTAAAACTAATGCTCCTAATTGTATTTCAGGATGTCTGCTATCAATACAAATTAGAATAATGCAACTACAACTAAAGGCAATAGAAAGATGAGGTTAGCAAGGGATTAGTTCAATCATTGAAACAATATGAGCGATGTCCATCAAATAAAAGTATGAACATAAATGAAAGGAAAAACACTTTAATAATGTTCTGTGTCATTCCAAAGTCTAATTTTACTGCATATTATTTAAAAAAACAATTCTGGGAAGACTTTTTCTTGCTTTTGTGTATCCCATTGTGACCAATGTAATAGTATTTCCTGCATTTTGAGGCAAGGCTCATTACTATGGTTTGAAGCTCTGCCATTTAATAATTCATGGCAAATCTTAATTTACTTGGTTTTATACACTGGCAATTCATCAACATGAATCATGTTTTAGACTTGCTTTGACATCAAATTTTCAAAGTATAACACATTATGACATGCAAAATGTATCTTTTTTCATGTGCATCTCAGTCACAGGCTGATAGCCAATATATGATTACATGACTGTAATTGTGTACATCCTATTCACCCTTTGACTTTTAACATAAAATAGTAAAATTATAGTGGACGGTGATGTTGATCATATTTCCGTTTTCTCCCCTGTAGAAAAAGCTGCTGCAGCCAATGAGGATGAAGTGCAGAAGGCTGATGTGTCGTCGACAGGCCAAAGTGTTATTGACAAAGATGCCCTTGGACCAATGATGCTGGAGGTGGGTCTGTTGTGCTGTGTGTTTACTAGGTTACACAGAACATGCAGGCAGACGTGCACGAGGAAGAGCCAAGCGTTAACCACGTATGGCGGACAGAGTCGTTGAATGCTTTTTTGTACGTTGTGTTAAAAAAATTGGCAGCCATTTGATGATTAAATCTCCAAATTCCTCCATCCATTTGCTAAATAAAGATATCATGAGCTGACAGTTGAGAAACACAAATTTTGACATGAAAAACATGCTCAAGCATAGTGATGCTTTTCTGTGAAGCAGTGTTATTTTAGTGTTATTTGTATACTAATATAATAGTATTTATTATTAATATTTTAACTTAATTTTAGTTTGGTTTTAGTAATTTCGGTGTTTGCTTTTGTCATTTTTGTTGTTGTTATTCATAATTTTTATAAAGTTAATATTTAAAAACATTTTTTTTTATTTCAGTTTTAATTTTAGAATTTTTTGTAGTTTTTTAGTAAGTTTTAATGTACATTTTTTTTAAGTGAACATTTTTCATCTAAGGTTACGTTTACACAACAATGATGTACTAAAAATGTAAACGTTTTTCCTTGGTGGTTTTGAATAGTTTCGCATACAGTCAAAATGATCCGCGAAAACGACTAAAAACTCCAGGCCAGTAGTTGGCGATGTCACTAAAGAAACACTGCGCACTAGGGCTTTCACAGACTAGTCGACATTAATGATCTGCCATGACGATTTAAACTTGACGTTGACTAGTCACTGATCATGGCCTATAGAGGGCGCAACAGGATAAGAAATCTTTGGAGTCCACTTTTACGCTCCGTTTCCAACAGTTAAATTGACAAATAAACGCATACTCCGAGCGCTCCACAAGATATGTTTGATTATACCATTCGGATGCTCAAAGTTGATCAGGTAAATGCACATTTTAAACAGCTTATTGCACACGTAATTAGGTTTTAAACTAATGCGCTGCTTCATTGTATCACACACACAGACAAGACAGTAGCTTGCACATCACGTACAGATCGTACGCACACAGAAACGTTCAGTAGCGCAGAAATGTATCGTCAACAGTTCTGTGATTTATCAATAAAATAGCTTAAAAACTCAAAAGTTCTAGCATATATTCCTTAGTAACTAAAACCCACATCTTCTCTATTAGTAGAGAGATGCTGCCAGGTAGAATTAATTCACACGCAATCGCTCTCTCACTAATGCATACATATAAATGTAATCTTTACTGTGCTACTTTATCTGTATGTGATATTATCTTTATCTGTATTAGAACGAACAGAAATCTGTGAGAAATATAATGACCCAAAGACAAAATAACTAATAAAAATAAGCTGTTCTGTAGGAGCAATAGCCTTGTGGTCATCGCTGTCATATGCCATAGATGTGCACAAGGCAACCCACATTCGAGTCTCAGCTTGAGGTACACCCTTATTTGTTTATTAATTACGTCATCAGCAACTAGTCGATGTGGACTCGACTTTAATCCAAAAATGCCGACTCAAACAAATCTGAAGTTGATTCGTGTTGAATCTACGCGCCTATATACTGAACATGTAACGCGCATGACGTCAACGTTTTCACAAATTTGGATTTTTACAGCTTACTAACGGTATCATTTTCAAAAACGTGCAGATTGAAACCTGCATATAAACGCCTTTGTCGTGCAAGTTGGCATTTTTAGTTGAAGACGATGTCGTGCAACACCCCCTAAAATGTATAATTTATTTCTGCTTTATTTCAATTACAAAAAACGATTTTAATAGTATTAGTTGTAGTTTTAATTTTAGTTAACGATTAAGAATCTAAAGAAATGTTCATCAGATATGCTAGCCAGTTTTTTTCATTCATAGTGCACTAAAATGTCACATTATGGTGTGAGTTTGGGGTGGAACTGTCTGTTTGTCCGACCAAATTTTTTTCCAATGCTGTTGGCTGATGGGTTGAGGGTGAGAAAAGAGTGATAAAAATGAACTACCCCCTTAAATAACAGTTCAAATCTCTGTAGTGCAAACGAACAACTTCGGTCGGTCGGCCGAGCAGGCAGGACGCCCAGCTCTGAATGAATCCACCCATCCAGCCGCTCCATCTTCCTCTCACACCCTCTCCTCTTTGGGGTATTTATAGCCTCCGAAGTCCTCCGTCACCGAATCAACACGAAGCGGATGCCAAATATAGCCTGCGTGCTTGCGCGCTTGATCTTCCATCTGTTTGAAACGGCCGAAGGAAGGGACAATTCACACCCACACGCTATAATGCACCTAATTAAAAACCACTTGTGACAAAGGGCCAGAGAGGGGGAAACTCAGCCGACTGCCCTTTTCCACCCGACACCCATAACAGCCCCTCCAGCGTCGCCCGGGCACGCACACTCACCGAAACACATCGCACACACTCGTGCACACAAACAAGCCTTGTGTGAAGCTTTTGCAGTGCTGCACGCCCCCCACCCCCCACCCCCCACTGCCCCAGTGAAAAACCCCATTGTTTGGTGGTGGAAGCTGAAGTGTGATTCGCCATAGGATCCGCTAAAGCAGCTTTGTGTTCTTCGAAGCAGTGTGTGGGGATTTGTGGCCAAGCTCAGTGTGCCACTGGTTGTGTGTCCGATTTCGGTGTCCGCACCTCACGATGAGCTTGGACCCAGTCTCTCCTTTGTATAGGAAGTTATGTAACGTCCCACAGCGGGACAGTGAGGACGGGCCGGGCCAGGCCCACCCAGCTCCATTCATGTTGCAATACACATCCATCAGCACATTTTAAAGAGTTGCATAAGTTTGGCTAAATAAAGGTGGATTTGGCACTCCTCCATGTTTACTCTGCGATGTTTGCTGAATGTGCCCACCAGATGGCCACATCTAGAGCAGTGCACAAACAGGGACTTGTGGGCTTTTTTCGCTCACTCCCTCTCTCTTTTTCCGTCTCTGGAGACTGTACGTTTGTTCTTTACTTCTCTTGAGAGTTTTTTTTTTTCACGGCCGAGTGTTTGTGAAATAATTCTCTGTGTTTGGAAGAGACGTTGTGTTTGTTTTGCTGATAAAAAGATTTAGAGCTTATTACGCTCCGCCGCAGATTAAAGAATGATTTCCGAGCTGCTGCTCCACATTCTAAAACAAACAGCAGCTTTTATAGCGATCGCTATTGGCCCTCAGGGGCCCGACTGCATTCAGAGACCTAATTGACACCATCTTGATAGGAAATGCTTGACTTAAGGCTGCGTTCGTGCAATTAAGACTCGTCAATATCATTTCTGTCACACGCTATGAAGCGCTGAGATTCGGGAGAGCTGTTTTATTTTCGACACAAGCAGGCAAGAAAGTTCATCTTCGCACAGACAAACGCATTAAAGATCTCAAGGAAGCTACTTCTGAGGAGCTAAACATATGCAACTGAAGATTAGAGATTAGAAGTAGACCAATATATCGGTTTACATTACATTTTTAATAAATTATTAAATAAATGAAGATAATTAATTTTTAGAAACTGAACCTTTACTGGGAATGTGCCGATACGGTGATACTTAATTTTGTCTAATGGCTGATAACTAATAATAAATAATACAATTTTATACTTCTGTCAAAATAAACAAAAAATAAAATGGTAAAAAGCATGTTTTAATGCTACAGGTGAATTTAAGCATGACAGTTTATGTATAAATAAAATGTATAGTATGATAGATGCATATTTACATTTGCTAAAGATTACATTTAACAGATTTAGATTAAGTTTGTGAACATTAAAAAAAAATTTATTCAGTAAGGATGCATTAAATTGATCAAAAATTACAGTAAAGACTTTTAAATGAATGCTGTCCTTTTGAACTGAGCACAACTGTTTTCAACATTGATAATAGTGATAATAATGATAGTTTTTGAGCACAAATCAGCATATTAGAATGATTTCTGAAGGATCATGTGACACTGAAGACTGGAGTAATGATCCAGCTTTACCATCACAGGAATAAAGATTGTAATAATATTTCATTACTATTTTTACAGTTTTTTTAATCAAATAATTGTAGCCTTGGTCAGCAAAAGACATTATAAAATCTTACCGAACCCAAACATTGGAACGATGGTGTGTATCCCGTATTGGCAGTACCAATGCATAAAAAAAAGCTCTTATAATGTATCCCTTTTTAAGACGCCTTCACTGCACCCGTCAGGATGTGCGACACAAGTATGCAGTCTAATAGAGCCGTAGCCTGTAATCTGCATTTAAAATGAGGGAAAACAGTTGCTCCACTTCCCGTGTCTGCCTGCCTGACAGTATCGCTTCGAGAGGAAGCCTGTTCAAATAACCTCCTAACTGCAACTGATGAGATCTTCTTGTTTTCCTGCAGCTAATTACTTCATTATGGTTTACCTGAATTGAGAAGCGTAAATGCTGTCGGATCATTATGTTCAGCCTGTTGTGGTTCAAACCACTCGATCAATCTTAAAGCCATGAATTTAGACTCATGCCGTACTCCCCTTGACTTCACTTGATCTGTTTGGAGAGTCTACAAGGACTCCTGCCTTTTCTGGATGGCTTTTTGTTTTGTTTCTCCTGGTTATCGCATCTTCCTCATTGAATGGTTAAGCTTTAAGATGGAGTAGCGACGTGTTCTTTAGCCTGTTTGTCTGCTTGAGCTCGTCATATAATAGTGTTTTTAGCTGCATGTTTGTGCTCACAGTACCAATATCCTTGCGTTTTTCTCCTCCAGGCCTTAGATGGTTTCTTCTTTGTTGTGAACATGGAGGGGAACATCGTGTTTGTGTCGGAGAACGTGACGCAGTACCTGCGGTATAATCAGGAAGAGCTGATGAACACCAGTGTGTACAGCATCCTGCATGTGGGAGATCATACAGAATTCATCAAAAACCTCCTGCCCAAGTCACATGGTGAGACTATTTCTGTTTTACATTCATTGTTTCCTTCCCATTTTGCCATTTTCATCTCATTTGCACTTCTACCAACTCTACTTTTCAGGAAACGCTCATTCTTCAACTCTCGAGTGAAACATTACTAGAGCAGTTACGCTTTCCATCCTGCGATTATATTAATCATATTGAGCATTAAGAACTGGGATTTACAGAAAGGAATATCTCCTCTTTCCCCAGTGGTGGTAGAGAGGAAGGTCACCTGCAGAGGTGAAAGAGAGGAAAGACTTGTGGCTGGAAACCATGTCATTATTGGTTCAAATGATATATTCAACTGGAAAACACTCATTGGTTATGGTTCTCACCCTGGAATTTACTCACCCTCATGTTGTTCCAAACCTGTATGAGTTTCTTTCTTCTGTTGAACACAAAGAAGATATTTTAAGAAATGTTGCAATGCTTACCCAACAGTTGACGGTAGCCATTGACTTCCATAGTATTTTCAATATCTACCGTCAACTGTTAGATTACCAACAGTTCTTGAAATAACTTCTTTGTGTTCAAAAGAAGAAAGACACTCTTACAGGTTTAGAACAACTTGGGTGAGCAAATGATGACAAAATATTAATTTTTGGGTGAACTATTCCTTTAAGAGGTGTTAACACTAGCTAGCTTTCCATCCATGTATTTTGATGTGAATTGTATGATATCACATTCAAATACTGGATGGAAATGTCGAAAACTGCACATAAAAAACTTAAACGTGAAGTACTTGAAGTGGGTGATTTTTTTTATTCGGTAACAAAACATCAGCATAAACTAAGATGGAAAAACATGTACCGTCAAAAATGTACATGATTTTGCCTCATATTTTTAACACATTTTTGCCGGAAGTGATGATTTTGTTTTCTTAAAGTTGGGATAAAACTGAAGTAAGGATCGATTTTTCTCTTTCATATTGTTGCGTACATCCGAGTGTAACAGATTATCGAAAAAGATCAAATGTAGGACAAGGACTTGATGATATGCTTTGGTTATTGATTTGGATGTTGAGATGTGCGCGTTACTATCAAAAATAGAGGCAGATGAACATGAGCTTGCAGTGTTTAAGTAGATTACATGATTGGAGAAGAGAGAGAAAAGTCTGACGTTTTCACATTAAAATACCATAATGAGGTCAAAAAATGAAACTCATACATGGATAAACGGATACATTGTTCACAACAAGATCTATAACATGCGATTACAAAATAGATTTTCCTTTAATGCAGAACTTTACATGGGATGGAAATTTATATTCAGATTTTTTTGCATTAAATTTATTTGAAACATAGATGGGAACATACCAACACCAGTTAAGTCACTGAAAGTTGACCGAGTCACTATACTTAATAATTGTCTGTTGATCTTGAAGTGACACGAGTGATAGGCAGATCACATGTACACTCTAATTGGAATTAGTGCATTAAACTTTGTTTCATCACCAACAGTCTCTGTCTCTCATGTCGCTTCACATCGCCAACTCTTATTGAAAATTAATGACTTCCAGTCCCTTGCTGCTGTAAATCACCGTCAGTGTGAACACCCCTTTATTCAGTGAGGGAAAAGTTAGGGATTGCTGGTTCAAATGAGTGACAGTGAGTGATGTCTATTTTCTTCCCTCCCGCAGTGAACGGAGTGCCGTGGTCCAGCGAGAATCCTCGACGGAACAGCCACACCTTCAACTGCCGCATGCTCGTGAACCCTCACAGCGAGGCCGAAGAGACGCAGGATCACGAGGCGCAGCAGAAATATGAGACTATGCAGTGTTTCGCTGTGTCTGAACCAAAGTCCATCAAGGAGGAGGGAGAGGGTGAGCCACGGTTTCTTAAAACACACTTAAGCCACATGAACGGTACTGAAACTCTAGGTTTAATGCTTCAAAGCGGAGCAGGAGGCTTCAGCCAAGCAAACTGACTATTCCTCTTTCATTAAGCAGAGCGTTCATTTGTCAAGTGGCCCACAAAAAAGCAGATTTTGACGTAAGGTTTGTTAAAAAATGTTTTCCAGTGGATGAGAATTGTTTAAGTGCTGTCATCTAGTGATCTCGTTACCATCAAGGGCAGTAGCAATTTAACATACACTACATCATTTCTTTTATGTTCACAAATGCTGCATTTATTTGATCAAAAATACAGTAAAACAGTAATATTGTGAAATATTATTACAATTTAAAATAACTTTTCTATTTGAATATATTTAAAACTTTAATTACTCCAGTCTTCAGTGTCACATGATCCTTCAGAAATCATTCTAATATGCTGATTTGCTGCTAGAGAAACTTTTCTTATTATTATCAATGTTGAAAACAGCTGTGCTGCTTAATATTTTTGTGGAAACAGAGATACTTTTTTTCAGTATTCTTTGATGAATAGAAAGTTCAAAAGAACAGCATTTATTTGAAATAGAAATCTTTTGTGGCATTATAATAAATGTCTTTACTGTCACTTTTGATCCATTTAATGCCTCCTTTGTGAATAAAAGTGTTAATTTATTTAAAAAAAAAAAAAATCTTGCTTACCCCAAGCTTTTGAACTGTAGTGTACCAAGATGGTATTATGGTATATATCGGAGCTCCACGGTATTACCATCTGATACCATCACTGTACCATTGTATTGTCACAGTACTTTACTATTAGAGTTTGGTGACTTTTTAATAATTAATTTAATATATTTTTTGTCACTTTGTTGCTTTCTACAACGAGTGCTTACATATTCTATCGCTTGTTTCTCCTTCTTTTTCCACCTGTTTTGATCCGGAGATTCAGTACTCTTTCAGAAAATGCGTAATAGCGCCCCCTACCATATAACAGTGAAAACACGGAAAGCAGGAAATTTCCGTCAATGGCAGGGAAGCGCTGTCTCATAAACGACGGAAATTTCCGTCAATGCCGGGGAAAGAGTTAAGGAGTGAATTGTATAAGAGTTTTAAGAGTCAGTCGCTCTACTAATGTACAAGCAACACTCAGTGTTGACAGTTGTTCCTGACGTGCGAGAGAAATTAGTTTTCTAAATAATGAAAAATAAGGCGAAAAGGTTGACGGCAGTGATTGTGGAGCGTGCATCTGCGTCCCGCCCAGAGAAATGTTTCAGTCTGTGATTAATTTGCTCTTTTTCTTTCCTCCTCTTCCACCTCTCGGAGTCACCCAGAGTTCAGGGTGCATTTGAGACCCACTTCTCCACTGGATTGTGTTGGCTTTGGTTTTGGCTCTGGCTGGGTTTTAGAGAGTGTGTGTGTGTGTAACAGCAAGTGTGAGGCAACGAGAGATATTTAATGTTAGTCTTCTTCTCTCTTTCTCTCTCTCTCGCTCTCGCTCTCGCGCTCTCTCTCTCTCTCTCTCTCTCTCTCTCTCTCTCTCTCTCTCTCTCTCTCTCTCTCTCTCACACACACACAGACACACACATTACACACACACACAATGTTTAATTTTTGCTGGGTACTGTTGGTGTGTTGAGTGATGAAGCGTCTCTCTTAATGGCCCGTCAGTGTTAGCTGTGTGCCAGCTGCTCTTTCAGCCGCCAGCTCAACCTGGCGCAGGAGACAGAGAAAGACCGCTGGAGGAGGAGTGTGTATGAGGAGAGGGATATCTGAGAGAGTTTATTACAGAGACAGTGAATCTGGGTCTTCATGCAGTTTGGAGTAAAGACCACCCAAGGGGCTCGACAACAGCCGTGTGTTTGCACGTAAAGGCCTGTTTACATCAGCTCTGATGTAAACAACAGGACCTGTAGTAGACTAAAAGTAGAGCATGTCGCTAGCAACATCAATTCATCGGAAATACATGAACTGCAGTGTGATTCACAAGCAAGTAGACACGCAAGGAGACGTTTTTTAATGAATCATTCAAAAATCGTAAACACAGGAGTTACGGTTTTGAATCAATCTGACAAATCCTTCACTGAATGAACTCACTGAATCAGTCAGAGCGGTTGCTGAATCAAAATCTGACTCACTTAATGAACTGCAAGTTGTAAAGTTGTGATGTCCATCTTGAACTGAAGCAGGTACTAAAGGTTTGGGAAAGTTAAATAAATGTCTTTACTGATAGTTGTTTATATGGTTAAAGATCCATTTTTTATAACAAAATCCATTTTTATGTATACATATAAAAACATTATTATGTATACATGTAATTTTAGTATGTAGTAAATACAGTACCATTCAAAAGTTTTGGGTCAGTACGATAAAGAAAAAAATAAAGAGTTGTATTTTAGGTTTCTTATGCTCATCAAGACTGCATTTATTTGAGCAAAAATACAGTTAAAACAGAATTATTGTGAAATATTATTACAAATGATCAAAAATGTTGTCTATTTTTTAATATTTTAAAATGTAACACCGTTTCCAGTCTTTAGTGTCACGTGATCCTTCAGAAATCATTCTAATATGCTGATTTGCTGCTCAAGAAACATTTCTTATTTATTTTTTCAGATTGTTTTTATTAAAATGAAGTTAAAAAGAACAAATAGAAATATTTTGTAACATTATAAACTTTTTTTATTGTCTCCTGAAAAAAAAAAAAAATCTTCAAAAAAAAACGTACTGATTGCAAACCTTTGAGTGGTAGTGTATAATACATCCTGTTACTTACAGTGTTCTTGTTTATGCATTATGTCTGATGTGTCAGACATAATGCTGTTGGAGACGTTATGATTCTCTTATGATCTTTTTGTGGGTGGATGAGGGATGACTTTTCTAACTTAGTCTCCATGGGAGCAGCACAGCAGGGTCAGCCTCCACAATGACACACAAACGAAAGGTCACATTCCATCATATCACCCCACGCTCCACTCTGCACCGCCCCCACGACACACACAAACACACACAACCAATGCCTCATCATTCATTAGCACCCTTAAAATGCTTTAATAATCTGTTCTCACTAATCTGATCATTTTCTCTCTCTCTGTGACTGTAGATTTCCAGTCGTGTCTGATCTGCGTAGCACGGAGAGTACCCATGAAAGAGAGACCCATGCTCCCCACGCACGAAAGCTTCACCACCCGCCAAGACCTCCAAGGTAACCATGCCAACGCCGCCCCTCTCTCCCCGCTTACACTTTTCAAAGGGTGTTCACATCTCAGTTAACGCTCATCTCAATGCACAGTCCCTTGCTTAAAACAACAGATACTGACTTTAACCTGGAGAGACTGTTTAATGACATCAATCTCAATCTGACTCAGCACCCAGTCTTACAATGGAAACCTTTGAAAGGTTTTCTCATGACTTTTTTTAAAAGGTGAAATACATATATTATATTATATTATATTATATTATATTATATTATATTATATTATATTATATTATATTATATTATATTATATTAATTGTTATATTATTTTTGAGTTATTAATATGAGACTGAGTCTTGCTTCCAAGTTAACAAATAATAAATAAATATTATTAATAAAATTAATTAAACTGGAAAAAATTTGCAACAATAAAAAAAAAAAACATAATTATCTTTTTTTTTTTTTTTTTTAAAAACCACTTAAAATCTGCCCTCAAATATTCATGAGGCGTATGTGCCATTCTGTTAATTCACAAACAATACACAATGCAACTGTATCTCTGTCTGAGTCCCGAATTTGAGTATGTTAGTCATACTTTATGCATCAGGACTGTGAGGTCACAGAATGGGAAAATCAAGAGTTTTTACTGTCACACCAACCACACCTGTTGTCACTCTCTGATGTGGCTAGTTATTGGAAACTCCCTGTTTCAGAGAGATTACAAAGCTGAGATATGTCTGTCATACATTGTCATGCGTTGTTTTGGTCACTGACAGTTCTTAGAAAATAACATTCAATATTTGATATTCCCCAAGCATGCTGCTCAGGGGGTTATTCTACATCCATAACCATAAGTATTAAATGTCTGCAATTAATTCAGCTCGAACCATTTAACATACTGTCAATACATTTAGTTTGCTTTGCAGATCAGCCTCAGCTGTGCTTAAACATTATTTACATCCTTTAAGAAATTTAAGCTTGAAAACTTGTAACAGACAACATCAAACTGTTTGCTGTGCTGTGTGTTTGTAGGTAAGATCACCTCCCTGGACACCAGTCTGTTACGAGCGTCTATGAAGCCAGGCTGGGAAGACTTGGTGCGAAGATGCATTCAGCGATTTCACCTCCAGAACGACGGAGATATGTCATTCGCCAAGCGGCATCAGCAAGAAGGTACTGATCACTTAATTAACTGACTCAGCACTTAGCCACGTCATGGTAAGAAATGTCATATTGGGTTTCATGTGTGAAAGTAGCTATGGAGTGCATTAGTGCCTGCACACATTTTCACCTGCGTTGGTTCCAGAAGTAGTTTTTCTAATAATTTTTCCCATAGGGATTTAAAAATGTTGTTTTAAGCATTGCAAGCCATGAACCTCACCAACCATTTAGAAGGTGAATCATAACATTACAAATTTGAGGCAAAAAAAGTATTTGAAAATCGACAAAAAGACAACGGTACAAGACTGTGTAGTGAGGTGAAAAAACTACAATCCCATGAAGCATTGTGAATGACATTAATATTATATTTATATAAAGAATATATTATAAATGTGTTATACAAAATGCATACAAAATATGCATGTATCTATACAAATGTTTTGTATTGTGAGTATTGTGAGTGTAGAGAGACCGATTCGATTACATGCAGTGCTTCATGGGAATGGGTGGAGCTAACAAGCTATTTTGGCATGATTTGCTCATGTGACTGATTGGTGACATTTTCTGTACAGCTTCATGGGTAATGTAGTTTTTCCACCACAAATTCTGCTGTTAAACATTACTTTAAAAATAAGTTGAAATAATGTGAACTGATGGCTTCAACAAAAGCGTTATACCATCGATTAACAACCTCAGAAATCAATTTTCAAAAATCAATTTTCTATTAAGAAATATTAAGAACCCAACTGTTGCACTCTATTGTCCATTTAAATATTTATGATATATTTGATAATATTTTTCAAGATAACTACCTTACATCTGAATACCATAGTAATTTTAACAAATCTTTTTTATGTCAGGACCACTGTCGTCAAAGATGATTGACAATTAACATATAGTTTGGAGTGGCAGTGTGGTTCTGTTCTGGGCAAGAACTCCCTGTTCAGCAGGGAGAGCAGTGATAAACCGAACCAACATAAATGTATTGCAGAGATCATTAATGTTCGATATTTTTATATAAAACATAATTCGAGAAATGAGTCTGATTCGAAGGGGAATCATAATCCTAATCCTGATTGGACGAGAGGTGGAGCTGGGGATGGAGGAGGGTAATTAGCTCCTGAGCAATGTGATAAGCTGCTGATAATACTGGTTGACCCATATAGGCTGCTGTTATAGGCATCGTATTCCTATAGGTAGACGTGGATCAGCTGATGTGAGCTTGATTGACGCGACCTGCCATAACTAACGTCACGCTTGATATTTGGCCAGTAACTCTTACACACTTACATTACTGTAATGAGAGCACAAATACAGAGATATTTTAATAATCTTTTTTTAACCTCGTTAGAAAAATGCAATCTTTAATTCAATGCATAAATATAAAGATCAATCGTAACTACTGTCATAAGGATATATGCAGTAGTAGACATTACTGTATTTCAATATTTTTCATACTGTAGCAACCATGTGAACAAACAGGAGAACAGTAGTTTGGTTGTGGTGTGTGAACGGTGTGTATAAAACATAGTTTAGGAAGTCTGGCAATGTTACAGAAATGATATGGGTTTATTTTTGATAGTTACTATTTTGTCAAGACATGTTGGAGGAAATGGTTGAATGCAGATGTGACCTTATTAATCTTTTTGAGTACAATTTCGATGTTGTTTGTTTTAGTGTTCCTCAATATTCATTTACCTACGTATGTCTCAAAATGAATCTTTTGATGTTCCAATCATGTGTTTTGTTGTGCAGTGATAAGGCATGGGCAGGCGTTCAGTCCTATCTACCGGTTTTCCCTGTCGGACGGGACCATCGTCTCCGCTCACACCAAGAGCAAACTGGTTCGCTCACCTGCTACCAACGAGCCACAGCTCTACATGTCCCTGCACATCTTACAGAGGTACCCACTACCCAGCCGCACAGCTCGCTATGTGTGCCAGCACTTCAATTGTTTTGTCTCTACTTATGTCGGAATCTGTGTTTTTAATTTAATCGCAATGGTGCATTTTATGAACATGACTATCTGTTTGTCATTTTTGACCCTCTTCTCACGGTTTCCTGCTTGATTCGGCTCCATGTGCGAGCAGTCAGTCGAAACACACTCTTTCTAGTTCTGACAAGCCCAGTTAATGACCATACACTGAAATCTCACTGTCATGTGAGAACATCCAAGCATGTTTTCCCAGAGGCCGACGTTGGTCTCTAAACATTCCATCAGAACCAAGAATAACACGAGTCCCTCAACTCCCACAGCTACACATTGGCAAACAAGTGTTTTCACCCTTAATAATTCCTCAGAATTTGATTGTTGATTTAGTTAAATATGGAGTAATTGAATACAAACAACTCCAGGTTTATAGGGACAGTTCACCCAAAAATTATGTGATTTACTCACCCTTTATGTCGTTCCAAACCTGTATGACTTTATTTCTTCTGTGGAACATAAAGAAAGAATACATAGTTCAAGCTTTAAAAATAGTGGTAAGAATCAATGTCTATTAACTAGCTATTAACTTTGACTTTTGCCTCAATAAACTCCTAATTACTGCTTATTAATATTTAGTAAGGTAGTTGTTAAGTTTAGGTATAGGGTAGGATTAAGGGATGTAGAATATGGTCATGCAGAATAAGGTTAATTAATATGTGCTTTATTAGTACTAATAAACAGCCAATATCCTAGTAATATGCTTGATAATAAGCAACTAGTTAATAGTGAGAATTGGAACCTAAACTAAAGTGTTACCTCTAAATCTTCTGAGAATGTACAATAGGTTTGTGTGAGGAACAGACCAAAATTTAAGTATTTCAGTGAATCATTGGTCCAGACCAGTTCACAAACCGTTTCAGTCACAGCAGTTAATAGATGATTAGAGGGAATATTATCAGTGAATAACTACTAGATTTTCACACACAAAGCTATTAGATGACTTCAGAAACTTATAACAAAACTCACAATTTGTATGGGCCGCTTTTATTATCCTTAATGTCCTTTTTGAACCTTGTAAGCTTTAGTCCCAATTCATTGTAAATACATGCACAAAAGAAAGTCTTCCAAGTTTGGAACTACATAAAGGTGTCAATTACATGCTAGTCAATTTCATTTTCCTGGAGCATCATTGGGTAAAGTCAAAGATTGCAGTTTCACATAGAATCAAATAATTTTGAGTGTATGGATTTAGTAAAGCTTGGATCCACAGCAGGCAGTTGTGAACACAGTTTCATATGTTAGCTGCAGAGTTTTTATCTCTCTCACAGCGTGTGAGGGAGAAACACTGGTTTGCTTTCTGAGACAATAGCAGCAGTGTTAGGCTGGGGTGTCGAGCACAGATAAACATTAAACCCAGAGTGAGCTCACAGCGGGGTGGGGTGGGGGGTGCTGTCTTAAAGCACAGCATCTTTAGCACAATAACACACAGTATAGCCTAACCATTGATTCATCCTGCACGCCTCGAACAAAAGCATCTCTATGCATTTATCAGCTCTGAGTGAGTTTTTAGTATGTAGCTTGCTAAAAGCTTTATACCCCGAGGTGATTTCTACATTAAAGGGGGATGCGACAGCACAGCCGCTCGTTTTCTCTGTCCCGTGGCTTGTTTTGAGGGATGAGCAGTGCTGTTTTTCTTTGATAACAATTCGTTCCCCTCTTTTAACCTTCTCTGCTGAAACATACTTTAGTTAATTAAGCCATTCCTGAAATTCCACTTAAGCTCTTTTCTCGGATTCCTTGTTCGAGCACTAGAAGAAGCGCTTCCTGTCTGCGAGATTAATTTAACAAATGACTGCACTGGATTAATGTAATGAAATAGTTTCAATAGAATTTACTTGGAAATCAATATTAATGCCTTGGATCGCAATTAAAACACCATAGTCAACAGCACATGCCAACCTGGTGAGACTGGCATGCCCTGCCTGAACTAATGAGGCATTTTGTTTTTATTCCTTTTTTCACTCCTTTTATCTGTCTCTTTCTTTTTATAATAATTAAGTATGTAATAAAGTCACCACAATGATGCCAAGAGATGTGTGTGTGTGTGCGTTTGCGTGTGTGCGTGCGTTTATTGGTTTATTCCAATGTCTAACCTTCAGCAGTGTTCATTTAATATTATTTTATAGTGTTTATTAATTCTTTGAATTTGCTTTTATTTTTATAATTTCTGTTTTCATTGTAATTCAAGAATTAGTTTGTTTTTTAATATTTCTGTTTAGCTTTTATTTTAATTTTAGTAACTTGTTTTATTTCAGTTAGTTGCAAAGACAACATTTCTTAAGTTTGTTTTTTTCATTTAATATTTTATTTCAGCTTTTAAATTACTGAAATCTGTTTTTAATAGTTTTAGTTTTCATTAACAATAAAAACCTTCATTATGCTCCTCAGCAAGTATTACCAATTATGAATTTCATAGCCACGTTTCCACTGCAGGACCTTTCCCCAGGAACTAGGGACTTTGGGGTGGTACTCAGTGTGTTTCCACCGCAGAAACTAGGGTCCAAATGAAGTTCCGGGTAAACATTTTGATTGGTTGACTCCACACAGCATTTTATTTCAACCACCATTTTTTTAAATCTGTTGCGGTGCGTGCAGTAACAGTTTTTTGCTATTTGAATCAACAATGGAGTTTCAAAAATACGACCGATGGACCGACGACGAGGTTCAGGCTTTATTAAGCTTAAATTCAGAAGATGAAATCCAGCGGGAACTGTAAAGTCGCGCGCAGTCCTACGTCACCGGACTAATTTGCCTAATCTTCACGGTACTTTAGACCGTGGTGGAAACGCAGACAGCAACAGGTCTGGGGGAAGAAAAGTTCCTGGGACAAATTGTTCCGGGTAATTTCGGTGGAAATGTGGCTTATGTTCGTAATGAGTTTTTAATCATTAGGTTCATCGTTATCTACAAAACTAAGTTTGTGCTATGCGTGTGTTGCAGCATAAACTGAACTTTATTCTTTAGATAATCTATTGGCGACCAATAATATTGTGTATTTTTTTCCTGTTTTAGGGAGCAGTCCGTTTGTGGCATGACCCCTGATCTCGGAAATGCTCAGGCTATGGGCAAGCCCATGAACCCCATGAGCTCTCCCAATCCAGCTGGTTCCTCCGGCGCCCCCCAGGGGCAGGATGCCACCGTCAGCAGCAACACATCCACTTTCCCCTCCCCCGGTGGCCAGAAGGAGCCTGGCGCCATCGGCCCTGTACAGGGCCACCGTTTCGGCTGCCCAGGGACCATGAGCCATTCGGCAACCATGCAGGCGGCCACCCCTCAGGGCAGTGGCTATCCACTGAAGTTGAGCAGCCCGTCTCAGGGCAGTCCGGGCATGCTGTCTCCATGCCACCGAGCAAGTCCCGGAGTGGCAGGGTCTCCACGCTTGCCCCCGCCTCAGTTCTCCCCAGCAGGGAGCCTCCATTCACCTGCGAGCATGTGCACTAGCAGTACAGGTGGCAATGGGGGAGCAGGCGGTAATCATGGTTACACAAGCAGTTCCCTTAATGCCCTACAGGCGCTTAGCGAGTGCCACGGCGTAAGCCACGGCCAGTCGTTGGGCTCGCCCGACAGGAAGTTGGGCTCGCCAGCTGCGATGGGCATGAATCTTCACCTGCTGAATAAAATGGGAGCCTCTGAGTCATTCGGAGAGCAGAACCAATCGGAGCAGGGCAACAGCGGGCAGGACGATGGCATCGAACAGCAAAGAGACGAAAAGGGCCAGTTTAACAACCCGGACGCCAGTGACCCGCAGAACCGGCTACGTGACAACAAAGGACATACTAAACTCCTGCAGCTCCTCACCACTAAAACTGAGCCTATCGAGTCCACCTCACCCCCACCAATGACTGGTGGAGAGCCCGGGTGTAAAGACCCCACCGGCGGCCCAGGAAATGGCGGCATGGGCTCTCAAAACGGAGCCGGGACACATGCTACCTCCCTGAAGGAGAAGCATAAGATCCTTCACAGACTTCTCCAGAACAGCTCATCGCCCGTCGACCTGGCCAAACTCACGGCCGAGGCCACGGGGAAGGAGCTGTGTCAGGATTCTGCAGGTGGGACGGCCGGTGTGGGTGATTTAGCCATTAAACAAGAGCCCGTCAGCCCCAAGAAGAAGGACAATGCCCTGCTGCGCTACCTACTGGATAAAGATGATAACGCACTCAAGGATAAAGGACCTGGGGAGATAAAGGTGGAGGGCGGAAAGATGCAGGGAATTAAGACAGAGAAAACCGATGGTGGCTATGACCGTGTGGAGCAGGTAAGTGGTATCACCAACTTTAAAGGAATATTTAATTATGTTAATGTCTATATTACCACAGAAAATCATTTTGACCCATACCTGATTGGCATTTTATTTTATTTTATGATTTTATTTTATTTTCAGCAGTGGTCTGGTCCTGTCAGATTAGAGACCAGATACAAAATTTGTATTATTATTGTTAATATTATTATTTTCATTGGTTATATATATATATATATATATTTGCTTACAATATCCACTAGCCTCAAAAAGACGATTAGAGTCATAATGCAATAGTGCATAACTGTAAATGCATTATTTGTTTACATGCACAAGTTAAATTATTTTCTGTGGTAACTGACAGCATGCTGTCAATAGAGTTTAACAGAACAGAAAGTACTCAGAGTTTATATATGCAAAACCACCATCTGAATCACTTCTGCTGGTTTTGAATTAGAATTTTGATGGATTGCAATGGAGCATCGCCTTGGTGAATGTAGGAAAGATGCATCATTAGTGGGTGTGTGGGTAATGGTTGTTTTGGTTAGATATAAAAGGTATTGCATGTTGGAAAGGTCATCAGCCAGCGAGGTGAACTTGCACGCAAATGTAACCAATATGCCATCATATTCAAACGCTCTTATCACCTTCTTTTCTGTATATTTCTGTATTGTAAGAGTCCATGCATCCTTTCTCGCTCTCTGTATCTCTTTTTGTATTCCTCTCTATTTGGGTGTGAAAGTAGAGCAAACAACAGATTTATAAACCGGCCAATGAAGCCCCAGATCGAGGCAGTATGGTAACAGCAGGGATATAAATGACTCAGCCAGCTGGAGAGAGAGAAAGAGAGAGACAGAGAGAGAGAGAGAGAAAGGGAAAGTGAGAGCTCTGTCACAGGAAGTCGATTCTGTGGGAAACTGGCAGGACTTTCTCAGAAGCAGCTCTGTGACATTTGAAAAAAAGGCGTCTCAGTGGTGCTCAGTGCATCTCATCTGGCACAGCGGTTGGCACATGCCCTACAGAGCTGGCACCGGGCACCAATCAGGCCTGGCACAGCGGCGGTAAAGTTTGAGGAGCGTCTGGGACCAAACAACAGAATAGAGAGATTATCCTGTATGTGTGTGTTCGTGTTCATTGGGCCTCCCGGGCTTCTTTTAAAAGCTGTTGATTGAGCCACAAATTGAGTCATAGTTGTCAAATCAAAGCAGCGGTCTCGGGAAGCTGCCGCTGTTAGCAGAGTGATCTTAACGCCTCTCGGTTACCAGGAAAAGACCCAGAGTTCCGCTAGAGAGGAACCTCTGACCTCACGGTCTCCACGACAGCGCCATTGAGAACATGAAGTACAGTGATATACAGAGCAGGGAGGCCACAGCAGGGACAGGAAGAGTGATGGAGGAGATGCTCGAGCACGGACGAGCAGAAAGAAACGGAAGACTAAAGGAAAGAACTGAATTAGTGAGGATGCGGGAGAAAAGAGGATGAAATATGGCAGGAGTGGGAGAAAGAGGGAATCTCTAGGGAGCTGCCTACCCAGGATAGCATTTTTAGGCATCATAGGCGTGTTCTCAGCAGTATACAGCAAAATTGTTAGACACTTGATGTTTTTAAAAGAAGTCTCTTGCTCAAACAGTAATATTGGCGCAAAATACCTGTAATAAAAATGAAAGTTGCTGCAATCTGAGAAGTCACTTTGGCTCTTTTTTCCTTCATCATAAATGACTTCAATAAACGCTTTCATGCCATCTTGCATTTAAATGGCTGTTGTTTGGGAATGCAATCATGTAAGAGGCTTCTGGGAGGAAATTGAACCAAATCATTTTGATGACAGACTTTGACTCAGACATTCCAGAATGATCAAACCAACATCGCGCATCGAGGGATTTATTCGGTAAATGTTATATGCGCATGTCTTGGAAACAGATAATATTGAAAACAGTTTAATATTTTTTTGGAAACCATGATACATTTTGCTCTAGATTCTTTGATGAAAAGAAAGTTCAAAAGAAACCCATTCATTTGTAATGGAAAGTTTTTGTAACATTTAAATGTCTTTACTGTATCCTTGCTATAAAAGTATTAATTTCTTCAAAAGAAAATTGATACTGACATGCTTGTGAATGGTAGTATATTCTTCACGAATAGGGCAATCCCATAATGCGATGTAAAAATCCACAAAATCATCATATTAAATGAATCTGTTGTCCCGGTTCACATGGAAACCAATAACCCAGCAACGCAAGTAAACCGCGTTTGCACGACTTTATTAAAAAATCTGGTTATTCCCCGGTAGTGACTTCAAAACCTGATCATCTGTGTATCTGACTTATGTTACATGATATGTGATGTTTACTTCAGCTGAAGAGATGAGAACATGGTTTCATAATTTCTTGAGTCTAGAAAAAGTTGAAGTTTGCGATATACTTAATATAAACACTCAGTCTGTCAGGGTGCACTTAAAGGGATAGTTCACCCAAAAATGAAAAAAATGTTATTTTATTTTTAATGTTATTATTTTCTCACCCTCATGTTGTTCCAAACTTGTATGAGTTTCTTTCTTCTGTTGAACACAAAAGAAGATATTTTGAAGAATGTTGGTAGCCAGACAGTTGACAGTAGCCATTGACTTCCATAGTATTTTGGTTTCCTACTATGAAAGTCAATGGCTACTGTCAACTGTTTGGTTACCAACATTCTTCAAAATATCTTCTTTTGTGTTCAACAGAAGAAAGAAACTCTCACAGATTTGGAACAACTTGAGGGTGAGTAAATTATAACATTTTCATTTTTGGGTGAAAACCATTCCTTTAAATCTGCAGTAAGGACACCGTTACACATGCACACTTCAATAAGCCAACAGAATGCAGGTTAATGTGCGGTCAAAATCAGGCTGAGGGCCAAAAATCTAGGTGTGTCGATCATTTTATGCTTAAGTGATTTATGACCTTACTCCGATAAAGGAAAAAGGGTTAACGCACTTACATGACCACATGCATGTCAGCTCATTAAGCGTAATCGAGTAAAGGAAGTGCATATAAACGCATTTAGAGAGGTGGATCGGAACGGAACCAGTGACCTCTCACCACTCATCTCTCTCTCTCTCTCTCTCTCTCTCTCTCTCTCTCTCTCTCTCTCTCTCTCTCTCTCTCTCTCTCTCTCTCTCTCTCTCTCTCTCTCTCTCTCTCTCTCTCTCTCTCTCTCTCTCTCTCTCTCTCCTGTGATGTGATGAGATGAGCAGCAGGCTGGAGTGATAGAGTTACAGTTGAAACTGAAGAGAAGCAGGGATCTGTATGAAAGGTCATGATGGCAAAGAGCAAGGCTCATGGAGTCTTCATTGACAGCGTGTGTGTGGAGCGCGGCCACTCTTGAATCTTTCACCAACGGCGTTCGATGCACCCAGTTATTTTCACAGTTGGCTTGCAGTTAAAGGCTTTCAGTGGCTCTGGACAGGGTGGCTTTCAATAATGTAGTTTTTATGGCAGACGGTAGAAATGACCCAGATGCACATATCGCTGTCATCCAGGCAGCTGTAGTGGCTTCACTCAGTCTGTTCACTGATGTATCAATCCCTCTTTCTCTCTCGCTCACCCTATTGATCATTCAGTCTCTCTTACATCCTGCATGTCCTAGTTTGCTTCTCTTTAGCTCGGTTTTAAAACAGCATTTTACAGCATCATATGTGCAGTTAGGATGCAAACGTTAATCTTAAAGGTAATAGACAGCCTTATAAGACAGCCCATTTTGGCCAGATATGCATCTCATGCATACTTTATGGGGAAGGCAATCCCATAATGCATTGCTACGTGTGGGTTCTATAGATGTGCTTTGTATGCGTGTTACAGTTTGGTGCTCTTGCTGAGATTCATGTGTGTCTCTGCAGCAGGAAGTGTGACTCAGGATAGGGTGTCACTCCTCTGCCCTTCCCAACCCCTCGCAGAGCTCTAATCGGCACCCTTACACCATTCCTCGGTTGCACACACACACGCGGTGCAGACAGCTGTCCCTTCCCTGACAACGTCACTTCATTGGTGATTCCTCCGAGTGCCAATTAACCATGTAACCCCTCTTACCCTCCTGTCTACACGACTAACAGCCCCTCGTCCCATCTAACCAGCATTGTCTCTTTATCTTCTAAGGGTCTTTGGCCTGAAAAGTGTTGAAGGTTGATTTTTCCCTGTATCTTGCATGAATTTGCATAAAATGTCCTAAAACATCTTTCAACGTTTTATTTTAATTTATTTTAGTCGTAAAATTTCAAGAATTGACCACAGATGACATGCTTAAATAAAAATAATTTTTAAATAATTATTTATTTTTAATTTATTATACATGAATAAAATAATTTAATATACATAATTGCCTGTCAAATGTTTGGGGCCAGTAAGATTTTTGTAATTATTATTGTTTTATAGAAACTAATATTTTAATTCAGCAAGGACTTTTTAAGGCATTTAAGCTTTCTATTTCAAATACATTCTGTTCTTTTGAACTTTATATTAAAATGCATCATGATTTTCCACAAAAATATTAAGCAGCAAAACGGTTTTCAACATTGATAATAATAAGAAATGGTTAATGAGCACAAAATCAACATATTAGAATGATTTCTGAAGATGCATCTTAAAATATATTAAAATAGAAATCTGTTACTTTAAATAGCAATAATATTTTACAATATTACTGTTTTTAATGTGTTTTTGATCAAAGAAATTCAGGTTTGTAAAGCATGAGAGACTCCTTGCAAAAACATTAAAAAATCATACCGACCTCCAACTTTTGAACGGTATAGCATACCTTCAGTTCCAATGACCTAATAACGATAAAGTTCATTTGTCATGCTTTAAGACTGGTAAAGTGAACTGGAGGGGAAAAAAGATTTAAAATGGTAAATTATGGCCAATCACAGAATCTCTAAATATACACTTTCCCTTATACATTCATATGCAATTGAACTTAAAATCGTAATGTAAACACATTAAAAGTTCATGGACATGTCTTTTATCATCTACCCACATCAAAAATAACCATCCCAAAGTGTAAATTATAGTGGAATATGTCAGATTGTTTTACTGTAAGTGCTCTAGTAGCTGATGAGAAACACAGGTCTCGTAGATCTCCACACAGGGAGCTTTTCCACTATTGGCTCAACATCACGCTGACGTCCTCGCTCCCACTGGCGAGCAAGTGATCCGTGGAGGTGCAGCTCAGTGCGATATAAAGAATCCATGCTAATGCGCAGGCACCTTCCTGTCTGGACTGAGCAAGTGCACACAGGAGAGAGACCAGAGAGTGATAATTGGAAAGTGGAAGTAGAGATGGCTGAAACAAGCAGCCTGTGAGATGCATGGACAGTGAATAATCAGCAGCAGGTTTGATTCAAGAGGGCAGCCAGGGACAGGTGGTGCTCACACAAGTGTGTGTCCGTGTGTGCGTGCATGAGATGAGAGAGGGAGAGAGATTGGGAAAAGAGCTACCGAGCACTACACAAGGAGAGTGACCTCATTAAGCAGTTCCTCCTCTCCGCTCACATCCTGTTTGTGCAGCGCTTTTCCTCCACACTGAACACTGAGTCGCAAATCAATGGCAGGAGAGACCCACGGCTTCATTAGACTGCAGAGATGCGGCATGAAGGCAAACTTTCAACAGAATAATATACAGCATGTGATCTTTGACCTCTCAGCTGCCCTCCATAACAACCCTTAGACGCATGTGCTCACATGAACTCTCATCTGCGGCCCACAGTCCTGGTATATGCGTGCTGAGATCTTGCAGTAGAGCTGCTCTGGAATATTCTAAATGATAGATCAATCTGTATTATGCTGTCCTTTTTGTGATAGCGACGTCACGTGTGCTGCCCCCTTGTGGTGACTTATAGATTTTAATGCATATTTATTAAAAGTTCCTGAACTGGCTTTCTCTTCAAATCTATATATTAGCCTAGCATAAATGTTTATATCTCCAACCGTAGAGTGCTTGTGTACAGGAGACTTGATTTAGCATTTATTTAGTGTCATTTAGCAGGAGTTGTATGCATTTTTTTTAGTCTTTTCTGATTGACGACGACAGCTCAAGATAAACAAAAGTACATTTCTGAATCTTCAAGTGGACATTGTTTATCTGAAATGCACCGCTGTAAGAAGGTTTCTTTATCTCAACAGGCTGAGTTGGAGTTTGGCAAACTTAAAACCAGAACAAAAAAAGTTGCAATGCATTAGGGCAGATATTTCAAATGCAACATAGACGGTGTAGCCAAGTGTGCATTTAGATTTCTAGGGTAATAAATATTTTTAAAAGCTTATGAAGGAGATGAAAGGATTTGAAGTCAAATCGATGATGTATTTAAAGTCAAGCTGCGTTCCAGATCGTGTTGAGTGTGTTTGCCTGCGTGCATTTAGAAGATCTTGCTATGATGGAGAAGCAATCTAGGGTTTAAAGATGGTAACCGAACCATGGCAAATGGAGTAGTGTTCAGCTAGCCTCCTTTAACTCAATGTGAAGTGTGTCCTAGATTCCAGCCCTGTGTGTGTGTACATGTGAGAGGGAGAGGGGTGTGTTTTAGCAGGCAGACTTCGAACTCTCCAGCGTTTCCCTACTGAGGTCTAAATCCACAAGACTTTAAGATACCAAGCCTTTTGACTTTACAATATGCATGTAAAACAATGTCATTATGTATGATAAAGTGCATTGGTATGTTATATACAAGAAGATATTTTCACGTGCATCTAAAAAACACCAGAAACTTGACCTTGACAAACATATTTTTTTATATGTATCATGATTTCAGAGACTAATGGGAAATCTAAGCTTGAGAAATTCCCTTGTGTGTTTGCAGTCGAGCGAGCTGGATGATATCCTGGATGATCTACAGAACAGTCAGCCAGGCCTGTTCTCGGACTCCCGGCCGGTGTCTTTGCCTGCCGCCGTGGACAAGCAGTCAATCATCAATGACATCCTTCAGATGACTGGAGAGGGTGGAGCCAGCATGGGTCCCCAGCAACAGAGAGCACTACAGGCTGTGGGCCAACAGAGTGAGTAACACACACATTCTCCTACAGTTTTCATCTAGGATGGAATACACTCCTTTTTAAATCTGGACTGATTTTAAAACACTAGGCACTTGATGACTTTTTAAATGGTTACAGAGGAAAAACTGAGCATTATACATTACACAATTGCTACACTGAAAAAAAAATTGGTGTAGAAACAGTTTTCACTTAAAAATTTCACAACTAATTACAAACAAATGGCAAGTAACATTGAATTTAATGTGACATTTTGAAATAGAAAGTAGTATTTTCTTTTAAAACATACTCAATTCATCTTTATTTACAATTTTGTAATGTGAACGATGTGTTCGATAACCAAATATGCTTGATATCCTTCGACTGGATGGAATCCGTGGACACGGTGTCCATCGCACAGTACGCCATTTTCTGTGAAATGTCATCTCAAATCTGCAGACTGGCTCTGACTTTCGACTTGTCCAGACTGTAAATCAGGGCAACCCTTAAAGTGTCCTAATTATGCTATATTAAAGGTTCCTCAATTTGTTTTGGGGGTCTTCTGAAAAACACTTTTGCAGCATCACCTCTTTTCTCACAGTGTCTGAGATGGATAGATAAAGGATTTGGTTTCTCTAAACCCCTCCTTTCTGAGAGCCGACTCTTCTCTGATTGGTCAGATGGCCCAGACTGTTGTGTTTGGTCTACCGCTTACAGCGTGTGTCGGAAACAAAACGCCCATTACCAAATCTGAAACTCAGCGTCTTCCTCACATTTTTATGTGCCATTTTTTAAGTTTCCGAGTTAATCAATGTGCCACAACCCTCCATATGTATAAAAGCACATACATATTTTAAATATTCATAATGGCTAACAGAGAAATAGGGCAGAACCTTAAATATTTCTGAAGAAATTTCCCATAAAATTTGTCCAAATCCTTTAGTTTTTTTAGTTTTTAAAGTAGACCTTGAAGAACAGATTTCCAACGGGGCTGTTTTCACCTGGTCATTCATGCATGTTGACTGATCAGATAGCTGTCCGTTTTGTTAAAATTGTTCCATTTATACTTGTCAACATTACTGTGTCTCCGCAAAACAAATATAAATGGAATGTTGAATTCCCGCGCCACATGCAAATGGGAGTTCACATCAATGTAAGCAAGATATGAGCTTCATTTTATCCATTAGCATTGGTAAGATAATTTAGTGTCACCACTTTTAATGAAGACAAGTGTTGAGTTTCAGGATGTGACGCTGAACTTTTAGTTGAATTTGCGGCAGTTCGCACGTCGGCTTGTGGAAAACAGATGCTCTGCTACTCCTCTGGCCTACACATTGATATTAACAGTAAAAGCTGTCGGTTTTACCATATCAGTCCTCATCCTTAGGAAGTGCATGGAAAATGGATTTGCTTTTCCAGAGCAGAAAACAGTGTTTTCTTGACATGTCGACAACATGAACCAAACTCGTCCAGTCCTCAGCTACAACTACTACGGGTCAAAGTAGATGTTGTTCACAGTCAGCCAATGAAGACCGTAGGCTGCCATTATGCAAATTTGTTACAAACCTACATAGATTTGTGCAGGAAGTAAGACTGGAATTACTGACTATTTGCTTCAGTCAGGTCTGAATCGGTTCTTTCTTTTGGGAGACAAAAACTAAAAAAATTTTTTAGACCTTTTACATTTACAAACAGCTATATTACACACTATATATAAGGTAATATCCGAAAAAAAAAGCATAATAGGGGCAACTTAAAAGACAAAATTGAATGTGAACAACTTTCCAAGCGTGCTTGTTTGTATACAAATAGTCATATAATTGCCTTATCTCTCATATTTAAGCACAGTGACCTTCTGACCCTCTTGAACTCTCATGTAAGAAGATTAGACCAATGTAATGCACTTGGTTTGAGCCTTGTGTATGTTGTGTTATGTAATCAACTACCTTTAGAACAACTGTATGTCACCTTTAACCAGCTCTGACATCATAATCCTATTCAGACTTCACATGATAGTAAGTGTGAATGTGCGTTTGTGTATTTACAAGGAGTTTCATTGAATAGTCTTGGATTTATTTGCACGGTGACAGCAGGAGGAAAATTCCTCTGTTCACGAACAGAGTCCTGATGTATTTGCAAAAATATACTTTACATTTACAAACATGTCATAATTTTTGCAAAACACTCTGAAACTACTCAAGTGTGCCCAGAGGCTGACCGAAACTGTAAACGAGTAGAACATGAGTTTGTCTTTTGTTTCTCATCCACATGATTTCAGCTACGCGGATAATCACAAGTCAGAAATGGCAAAGAGCGCTAATGTGTTGAGTCATTACATAAGTTAACACTGGCTAGTCAACTATTTTTGGTAAAATAAGTGAAAATGGGTAAGCATTCACACAAACCATAATATGATACAATGAACATTTATACACTATCATTCACTCATTTTCAAAAGTAATTGTTATACACTATCGTTCAAAGGTTTGGGGTCTGTAAGATTTTTGTAACTGATACTTTTATTCAGTAAGGATGCATTAAATTGGTCAAAAGTGACAGTAAAGCCATTAATAATGTTACAAAAGATTTCAATTTCAAATATGTTTTTGGAACTTTCTATTCATAAAATAATCCTAAAAAAGAGCATCATGGTTTCCACAAAAGTATCAAGCTGAAAAACTGTTTTCAACTTTGATCATCATAATAAATGTTTCTTGAGCACCAAATAAGCATATTAGTATGATTTCTGTAGGATCATGTGACGCTGAAGTAATGATGCTCAAAATTCAGCTTTGACATGACAGGAATAAATTACGTTTTCAAATATAAAACAGTATTACTGTTTTTACTGTATTTTTGATCAAATAAATGCAGCCATGGTGAGCATAAGAGACGCTTAAACGGTAGTGTAATTTATCTAGAAACTCTCTGAGACCAGACTTCAACTAAATCGTTTTTTTTTTCATGACCTCTTACTGGATGTTTTGTTGTTGTGTGTGTTCATAGATTTCGGTGCGCCGCGGCCAGGTCATCCCGGCAGAGCTCCTCCGGTCAGAAGCGTGTCTTTGGAAATGAATATGCCTGCTAAAGGTGCTCAGGGTCAGTACCCTCTGATGAGGAACAACAGCCCCTACTCACTCATGCAGCAGCAAGGCATGATGGGAAACCACAGTGGCATGCCTGGTCAGCCCAACATGGTTAATGCAGGTGAGTTTAGCTGGGGCATTGAAATGACTTCAAATGTGCAGTAAAAAAGGACAAAATGAAGCTTGTCTGTAGAACACAGGGCTTCCCCCACACTCGACGCCTACTAAGAGAGGAAAGTTCCAATGCCGCCTCGACCATATGCAAACCAAAGTTTCTGTGTGATCACTGATGAACAGTCAAGCGTGACACTGTTAGCCAAGAGAAAGAGAAATGTGTACAACGGCACAAAAGTGTTGAGTCAGATCAAAAGATCCCCTCTGTTTTGTTTGTGTGTGGTGGGTTGCATTCGCGTGCATGTGAATGTGCACCTAAGGTGAGACTGTGAGTGGCTAGATATGAATGACTCATAACGTTTGGAAAGAATTGCAAGGTTTCTTTTCTGATCATACTGTATCTTCATGCAATTTTCAGGAGGTCGCTTGTTAAATTTTGTGAATTAAATGATAACAGATTGGTAACACTTTAGTTTAGGGTCCAATTCTCACTATTAACTAGTTTCTTATTAGCATGCATATTACTAGGATATTTAGTGCTTATAAAGCACATATTAATATCTTATTTTGCGTGACCATATTCTACATCCCTTAATCCTACCCAATACCTAAACTTAACAACTACCTTACTATAAGTAAGCAATAATTAGGAGTTTATTGAGGCAAAAGTCATAGTTAATAGTTTCTTTGGACCCATATTTTATATGAACCATAATTTTTTCCTATAGATCTCATTTATTTTGTCAGTTGACCCTTCGTTTAGGTCTGGCCCACTTTGTTGCTGTCGCTAACTCTTTACAAAACAGGCTTTACAAAACATACAAACGTGTTTGTTTGGGAATGAAGACTGACATAATCCACAGTAATTTAAGATTTATTGAAAGATTTTGTCCTCTAAGTCACTCTTATTAGAGACCCGGTATCAACATTTTCCCTTTTTTTTGGATATTATCCGTAAAACCGCAGGAAAACCTCAGACTTGACAACACTGAAGATCTCTTATGCTCACCAAAGCTGCATTAATTTGATCAAAAATACAGTAAAAACAGTCATATATAATAGTATTACTATTTTAATACGTTTTTGAGTAATCCTATGTAAAGTCTTTACTGTAACTTTTGATCAATTTTATGCATCCTTGCTGAATAAAAGTTCATTTCTTTCAAAAGTACTGTCCACAAACTTTTGAACGCTAGTGTAAATTCTCAGTTTCAATCAAAACAAATGTCGCATTACACATTTGTATTAAACAAAAGTTACTTTCAAATTAAAAGCCCTTTTCTTTCTCTGTTATTTTTTTTTTTTTAAAGGAGTGATGGGTAGTAACGTTTCCCGTGTAGGAATGCAGCAGGACGGTTGGGGCGCACAGGGTCCTGGTCCCGTCGGCAGCGCGACCTCACCCGCCACAGCTGCTCCCGCCGGCCAGCACCCAATCCCGCAGGGGGCGCTCCACGCTCGCATGGTGGCTAACTCTGGCACAGGCATGCCCATGAGACCCAACAGCCAGCCTGGACCCAGACAGATGCTTCAGTCCCAGATGATGACCAATGGTAAATGTGCACACAGCAGAGATTTCTGAGCTTTACAGGAAGTGTGGAACAGGAACAAGTGTCGTCTTAATCTGACCCTAGCAAGCTTTATTCAGTGACTCATTTTACTTATTCAGACCGATTTGCAGAAGAAGAAAAAAAAGGTCTGAATGATTTTTTTTTCTGCTGTTTTAAACATTTTATCATCTTCTGTTTATCCTCAGCCCAGTCAAACATGGACATGGGCATGGCTGGCCACCAGTTTCCCCAGCAACAGGCACCGCCCAATCAGACGGCTCCATGGCCAGACAGTGTGATGCCTATAGAGCCAGTGCCATTTGGGAACCAGAACAGGTAAACAGCATTTATTATTGTCACTATTGTTAGACCGTCTGCTTTATTGGAGGCGTGTGCTGTGTGGACACGTTGATTTTGTACTTCCTTAACAAAATAGCTTGACAAATGCACTCGGATGTAATCCATTATGGGATGTCCCATCATTCATGTCTCAATTACTGAATCAGAGTCTCTTGTCTGTCAGCTCCATATACAGCAGTTCTCAGGAGGATGTGCTGTGTCCTCCTCCGTCTGAGGGTCCGGCCGATGAGGGCGCTCTCCTCAGCCAGCTCTACACGGTCCTCAAAGATTTTGATGGTCTAGAGGAGATCGACCGTGCACTCGGTATCCCGGCATTAGTGGGACAGGTAGTGCATTTTTCTTTTACAACCCAGTCCCTTTTTTCTTTCAATGTATTGACTATCTTTTACTATACCTGGTGATGCACAGATATAAAGTTTACAATTAGACAAAAAACAAAAGTAAAGTTTATTCTAAAATTTGCATGAGCTCAATACTGACCGTGTTTCCTTTCCTTTCATAATAATTATCCGCCATATTACTATTGACAAATTTTTTTTGTTTTTTTACTATTTTACTAAAAATAGAACTATTATCTCCACTTCTGACACTCCTTTTGTTTTCAATAACCAAAGATTTATCACATTAAATAATCAACACTTAGTTCTTGTACTATAATATAAACATTTAAATTGCACATAAGGCTGTTTTTATATCAACTTTTGTTTATATAATTGATATAATTGTTTCTACTCCAATCTGTAGAGTTTATAATATAAACTTTTAAACAGGAGCTCTAGTAAAAACA
Organism: Squalius cephalus; assembly: GCF_949319135.1. Classification (NCBI taxonomy): domain Eukaryota; kingdom Metazoa; phylum Chordata; class Actinopteri; order Cypriniformes; family Leuciscidae; genus Squalius; species Squalius cephalus. Next base: position 15,295,578 of record NC_137146.1, on the reverse strand, counting down.
TGTCATCATGACAGATTTATTCTAACATAGGTTAAATAATGAAGTAGAAATATTAAGAATATGTAATATAGCACATATATTTAGCAATATTGTCCTCTCTAGAGTTATTTTTTGTAGCTAACCCACCAGCTGTGGACATTTAATGGGCTTTCCTGAGGTAAATATAATGTTATGTGACATTAACATGCTTTTTTATTGATGTCTTTCCGCAGTTGAAACACTGATGCGATTACATGAGACATGATTATTTTTTGGCCAGATATTTTCAGTTGCTCATATTTCTATGCATCACTATAAAATCCAGAACCATCTGATTTATGTGTTCCAGTTATTAATATTGCACATACACAAGACTTACAGTAAATAACGTGTATTATTGCTTGTTAAAGTGTAACTGTATCCTCATCCTTGTGTTCAGGCCCAGCCGGTGGAGCAGGATCAGTTCTCCGGTCAGGACCCGGGTATGATGATGGATCAGAAGCCACCCATGTACAGCCAGCAGCAGTACGCTGCGTCCCAGGCCCACATGCAGCAGGGCGGATACACACCCATGCAGGACCCCAGCTTCCACGGCATGACGGGACAGATGGGACAGAGGCCGGGATACCCCATGCTCCGTGTGCCGGCCAGACCAGGACTCAGGCCCACCGGGGTCGTCCCTAACCAACCCAATACACTCAGACTGCAGCTTCAACACAGGCTACAAGCACAGCAGGTATAGTTATACTCTCAAACACAAGAAGAAAGCCCAGAGTGTGATTAAAGTAGAATAAAAGTGGTTTATATTATCAATATTAAGCACAGTGATCATTTAGTTGCTTTCACCCAAAAATTTCAATTCTGTCATAATTTACTCACCTTCATGTTGTTCCAAACCCGAATTACTTTCTTTTATTTGTGGAACACATGTTTTGCAACATGTTGGTAACCAAACAGTTTTGGTAATCATTAACTTGACATTTCTTAAAATTAGCTTCTTTTATTTTTAGGTGAACTATGCCTTTAACAAAACCCTTTCGAGTGGATAAACAACACAATGGAAAGCTTTCCCTGTTCTGTCTTCGTTTCTTTTTACAGTTAGTTAATTGGTGACACTTAGCTTTGTCAATCCAAAGACTTAATGCATAATCTTTGTCTATCCTTACACACACACACACACAAAAGCTAAAACTATTATTTAATGTAAATCAGTACCGTCTGTGGTTAGCTGCCCCCTGCTGGACATTTCTGGAATTGTTCCTTGACCTCATTTGGGTTTATTTAGGGGTCATCACTCATAACTGTATGGTGTCTGATAATTTGAAGCTACAAGCAGTAATTATATATAATGTTATCATTATTATTTAAAATATAATTTGATTTTATTAAAAAAAATATATATAATTTTTCTTGTTATATTTTTAGCTTTTTTATAGTATATTAATAGTATATTTGTAATATTTGCACAACAGTGGCATTCCGAGACTGATGCTATTTTGTATTACAGCCCTAGAGTGTTTTGTTGTTTGTATCACTCCACTTTTGAATGTTGCATAGAATTCCAATTTCATGGGTCATAACGAAACTTTTGATGACAGAGCAAAGATGAACAAAAAAATCTTGTTCTATTGTGTGTGAAATGCCTTTTATTTGTGATCAAATTCTTGTTTGTCAGGTGATACTGATATGTGTATCAGTATCATACAAACAAGAGTGTTGTTGTATGAAACCGAACAGTTGGCTGCTTAAATGTAGTATAAGAGAATTGCTTAAGTATTGAATAGTAATTACAGTGAAGCTTCTTTTGAAATAATGCGCCATCATGCGTTTGTGTCTCTCCCAGAATCGTCAGCCTATGATGAATCAGATGACTGGAGTGTCAAATATGAACCTACCTCTAAGACCCAACGTTCCAAATCAGGTATGCCCATTCAGTTCCTGCATGCTCTCTGGTGCGCAGATGTCGAGCTTGCCTAAATAACACGCAGAACTGTCTCTGTCTTCCAGGGGACAATCAACGCTCAGATGCTGGCCCAGCGGCAGAGAGAGATGCTGAGTAATCACTTGCGTCAGCGTCAGCTGGACCAACAGCGACAGCAGCAGCAGCAACAGCAGCAGCAGCAGCAGCAGCAGCGCAGCATGGTCATGCGAGCCCAGGGTCTCAACCTGCCGCCCAACATGGCCGCCGCAGGCATGCCCGGAACCATGAGCAACCCGCGGATCCCCCAGGCCAACCCCCAGCAGTTCCCCTATCCGCCCAACTACGGTACAGGACTGGCCTCGCCGCCCCCCTCCACCAGCCCTTTCTCCCCCGGTTCTCCCAACCTCCCCGCCCCCCAGCTCCTCTCCCACAGCGCCATGCATGGCTCTCAGATGAGTCTAGCTAACCAGGGGATGCTGGGCAGTCTGAGCGGACAGTTTGGGGCTGTTATGAGCCCTCAAATGCAGCACAGTGCCTTTCAGTTCCCCAGCTCAGGTACTGCCTGCCCTTTCTCTCTGTCTGTGTGTCATGCGCTTCCACACACACGCACAAACACCTGCGACCAGCAGCGCTACAGGCTTAACTTGTGTGAACGGAGCGTACGGTGAAAAATAGGGGCCAGTCGACGTGGTTTAATTAGAAACACAATAGTTCTGATGCAGTAAAAATACTATTCCAGCAACTATAGTGATATCCGATCTTAATATTCTAAAAGATATAAATGCAGAGATGATCACATCATTTACTCACCCTCGTGTTGCTCCAAACACTTTGACTTTTTGTCTTCTGTGGAGCACGAAAGGTGGCTTTTTAATTTCCTAAACAGCTTGTTTAAGTACTAGACTCCAAAATTACAACAACAAAACATCGTAAGTGGTTCATGTATTTTATTCAGTAGCCAAGATATTTTTAAAAATTCACATTTTGTGTTCCATGGAGGGGGAAAAAGTTGTTATTGTTAACTAAAACTATTAAAAATTGTTTTCGGTAATTGAAATTAAGCTGAAATCAAATAAAATGGAAATATTAGATGAAAAACTTAAATGAGAATTAGAAATGTTGCCTTTGCAATTAACTGAAATAGATGAAGTTCTAAAACTAATAATACTGAAATAAAAATAAATTCAAGCTAAATCGAAATATTGAAAAATGATAAAAAATATTAACAAAATTACTAAAATGTATACTAATATTAAAATGAAGAATACAGTTCAATTCAAAATATTAATAAATACTATATATAAATAATACTAAAATAGCACTGGAAGATAGTCATTCAGGTTTTGGAATGGCATGAGGGCAAGTAAATAATGACAGTATTTAAATTTAGGTTTTAAATGAATAATTTGAAGAGATTTGTACACTGTAAAAATGATATTTCCGATAAGTTATAACATATTTTTACATTACTTTAACTCGTCAAAATAAGTTAAGCAATTTTCTACTTTTTTTTTGTAAGTTATACAAGATTCAACACATTTTTTAAGTCAGTTTAATGTAATTTAAGTTGAAATGACTTAAATAGCCAAGTTGATTGTACTTAAAAATGTAAGACAGTATTTTTTTACAGCAGGACTATATTATGTACTGTATTATGAGATTAGATGGCGCCATAAAACTAAAGACCAAAATTCAATTGTCTAGTAACATTACGTATGTTCTTATTAATAATCTGAATTGAGCTATTTCAGGGAATATTTGGCCTTTTAAATATCTATTTGTAGTTGTTCAGTCAAGTACTGTAAGGTAATAGCTTATTTAGCACTTTATGCTGGTTAAGTAGTATTAATTAAGTCTTTTTATTTATGTAGTGCCCTTGAAACATCATAATGGTTACAGCAGAAGGTGGCACTAGAGGGCAGAAGAGTCACTTGAATGTTTCCCCCACATGGAATTAAATGCATGTAATCAGAATATATTACAGGAATATGCTCATTTAGGACTTAATATCTATGGGCAGCGTGCTGTCTGTTACCACAGAATATTATTATGATTTACCGCTCAGTTTGTAAAAACAAATAGTGTGATAATTTGCATATTTTAAACTGCCACCTTCTCAATGACCCTGTTAGACTTCCATTGGAATTACATTTGATGAACTGCATTTTGCATTCTTTTTTACAAACTGAAGAATGAGTTGAAATGATTCTGTGGTAATCGGCAGAATTCAACAGATCCAGACATTAAGAATATCCAGCTTTGCCAGAGTAGATCTGTAGGTAACACATGAGCTCAGAGTCAGTGTATCATTACGCAAAAGCTTGTGTTGTGTCAAACTGTTGATAATTGTGGCCGTGTCTATGCCTGTGCTGTGTCATATGTGTCAGTGTCTGTCCTGCATAGACTAATTGGCTGATGGTGATCAGTGGAGGCGGAGCAGTTGATTTTTAAACCAATTATGCGGTGACCCAGACCCCACCCCCCAATCCCACCCATTACCCCCCCACCCCCCCCTCTTTTCTCTGGCTATCTCAGCCACTAACTCTAACCTGCATGTGTAACTCTACCTTACTGCCTGCTTATAACACCTCTAAACCCTTCTAGTTAAATACGGGACGCAAGTTCCTCACTTTTGATTATGGAGATGGCCTGAAACACTTCTCAATGTGATTTCTGCTTTGACATTTCTAAAAAATGATGATCAGCTAATTAGTTTGTTAAACGAATGATTTGAATTGGTGACTAGTGTGTGTCTGTGAGTGTGTTTGTGTATGTTTAGATTTTGATTTGTGAATATTTTTGATCAATGTTCCTGTTGTAGTTACAGATTAATTCATTTCTGGGTGCTAAATGTGAATGCTGTCAGAGTGCGAGAGAGTGAATATGATGTGACTAGAGTGCTGTACAGTAATAATTCTGTAATTTGTGTTTGATTCTTTGATTGTTTATTTCAAGCCGAGGTTGGTCTCCTCACATCTGTGTGTGTGTGTGTGTGTCAGGTATGAGTCAGCAGTCAGATGGCGGGTTCGGTGGTGCCGCCACCCCTCAGAGCCCCCTCATGTCTCCCAGGATGGGCCACGCCCAGAGTCCCATGATGCAACAGGCCCAGGGCAACACTTCTTTCCAGTCCTCCCCTGACATGAACGGCTGGACACAGGGCAACATGAATGCCAACAGGTGCAGCTTTTTATCACAAGACATTCACTCGCTTTCACACAAAATAAGCACCAGGTTTTCGGTTTAACCCTTTTGCTAGTAAAGTATGTTGACTTATTTTTGATAGCTGTAAGTTTTTAAATACATATTTATAGATGTTTATATACAATATATATATATACTATATACAATATATATATATATATATATATATTAAAAAAAATATTAATTAAACGATTTTTTAAAGAAATTATTTATCAAAATTGTCCATCTGTAAATACATTTATAGTATTTACATTTCTAGATTTCTACATTTCTAGTCATCAAATAATCCTCATGGTTTCCACAAAAATATTAAGCAGCATAACTGTTTTCAACATTGATAATAATGAGAAATGTTTATTGAGCAGCAAATCAGAATATTGGAATTCTGAAGGATCATGTGACATGAATGATGCTGAAAATTCAGCCTTGCTAAAACAGATATTTTACATTTAAGAAAATACTAAAATACAAAACCGTTCACTTAAATTATTATAATATTTCACACTATTACTGTTTTTAACTATATTTTTGAACAAATGAATGCAGCTTTGGTGAGCAATGAAATAAAAAATGTTCAATTATTAAACATAAAAAGTTATTTACATAATTAGTTAGGAAACATTTGACCACCTAAAGAGTCTTAAACCTTTATGTGCTTCCCTCCACAGTATGTTCACTCAGCAGTCGCCACCTCAGTTTGGCCAGCAGGCCAATAACAACATGTACAACGGTAACGGCATGAACCTCAACGTGCCCATGGCCGCCAACTCGAGCAACATGGGCCAAATGGGCAACCAGATGATGAGCTCAATGAACTCTGGACCTGGGGGCAGCATGGCCAACATGGGCCCTGAACAGGTTAGACGCATACAGTCATGATGTGACACCATCTATGAAACGTGTGAATGTGTATTGCCTTTTGGGAACCCGTTCAAGCTCCACTGTTCCCAACAATCACCTGAACTAGATGCTTTGAAAGCTCGAGCTACTTTTAAAACCCATCTTCAGAGTGAAACTACTTTGCAGTGCTCGTCAAACTCTCAAACTTTTCATTGCTAATGAAGCCCATTTAAACTCCTCAATGTTCCAGCCAAGAGTTTAGTAAAAGCGTTACACCGTAGATTTATTGGATGCATTTATTTACTCAAACCATTAGACATAAAAGGTCAGACTTTAAGTGTCTGAGGTCACCAAATAGCGTAGTTGACTCTGCAACTAGCTCGTTAATAATTTACTCTAATTATCCTGGGTAATTTTGCAGATGAGAGGGATGATGCCGAACTAGACGTAATAGGACAGTGATGTGATTAGTCGCTGGTAATTAGTGCCCGTTTGAGGTGGATAAAGAGATCATATATGCAGACATGTCGGACTTTGAGTGCCAAATATCAGACATGACGTCTATAAGTCAGCTAGAGTTTGACCACACATTCCTGCACTCCCAGAACTCCATCTAACCAGATCTTAGCATCAGATTATATCGTCAGTAACAGTATCAACATTATTGTGGTTTAATCATATAATTAAAAGCTAACTTACTGTGTATACATGTTTTATATACAGTATACAAATATGTGACCCTGGTTATATTTGTGGCAATGGCCAACAATACATTTTATGGGTCAAAATTATCGATTTTTCTTTTATGCCAAAAATCATTAGGATATTAAGTAAAGATCATGTTCCATGAAGATATTTTGTAAATTTCCTACCGTAAATATATCAAACATTTATTTTTGGGAGTGAATGCAGCACAATCGCGAACATAAATGACAACTTTAAAGGCGATTTTCTCAATGTTTTGATTTTTTTGCACCCTCAGATTCCAGATTTTCACATAATCGTATCTCGGCCAAATATTGTCCTATCCTAACAAACCATACATCAATGGAAAGCTTATTTATTCAGCTTATATATGATGTATACATCTCAATTTCAAAAAATGTACCCATGTGACTGGTTTTGTGGTCCAGGGTCACAATATTGTTCAAAAGTTTGGGATCCGTAAGATTTGTTTTTAAAAATACATTAATACTTTTATTCAGCAAAGATGCATTTAATTGAGCAAAAGTCATGACAATTTTATAATGTTAGTAAAGATTTCAATTTCAAACAAAGGCTGTTCATTTGAACCTTTCTGTTCATCAAACAATCCTGAAAAAAAAATCAATTTCCACAAAAATATTAAGCTAAATCGATTATAGGAAATGTTAAAATAGAATATTGTGATTTTAAATAGTAATATTTCACAGTATAACTTTTTACTGTATTTTTGATCAAATAAATGCAGCCTTGATAGGTAATGCAGTCTTTCTTCTTTCATTAAAGACGACATTAAGAAAAATCTTTCTGACCCCAAAACATTGAATCCTTTAATATGTTGTTCTTCAAAAATAGTTATTTAATATGTTTACTTAAGTGATGCACTCTCTCGCTAGTTCTTTTTTATGCTTTACACAGTCCCCTGCAGCTTTTAAGCTTCATTAAATAGTATGAATATTTAACCAAGTTGCATGGGTTTGATCGTGTGCACTTGGTGTTGTTATAAGTCCACAGGCCGTTGAAATCTCAGTCCGCTGATTTATTCCCAAGATGTGCGTATAGTCAGTCTTTTAATAATTTAGCATTTTGCCATTAGTGGAGGTTTAATGAATTATTGCACTCTGTTTCTTAGCTTTAATTATCTCTTCATGGCAACACAAAGTTTGGCATTACAACACATTTTAGTGAGGAGGGGTACATGAAACTGGGTTCCAAGAGCTTTTAAAAAGTACTTTACCTGACATGATTTATTACAGTGTATCTTTTGCCATATAACATCCCCCTCATATAAGCATATTCTCATATATTTTGTTGAGTATACATTGTTAAAAAATGATGGTCACACTTTAGATTAGGGTCCAGTTCTCACTTTTAACTAACTATTAACTACGACTTTTTCTTCAGTAAACTCCCAATTACTGCTTATTAATAGTAAGGTAGTTGTTAAGTTTAGGTATTGAGTAGGATTAAGGGATGTAGAATATGGTCATGCAGACTAAGTCATTAATATGTGCTTTAAAGGTACTAATAACAGACAATATCCTATCCTACATGCTAATAAGCAACAGTTAATAGTGAGAATTGGAACCTAAATGACTCTAATTGGATTATGGAGAATTGAATGCGCTTCCCACTCGATTGTAAAGCTATTTGTGTGGTTACAACAGTGGTCTCATTTAGAAAATTCATATTTTTCTCAGAATAAACGTAATGAGTAAAATGCGAAGAAAAACACGTTTTTTTTTTTTTTAAGTTGCCAGCCACCATCAGCATTTTTGGTAAATTTCACAAAACTTTCATGGCCCCCAGAATATTTTGTAGTGTGAATATCTGAACTTTCAAAAAAAAAAAAAAAAACTTTAACAAAAAATTGAGAAAATTATGTCAATGGCGGGGAAAGAGTTATTAATAAGCTGATAATGCATGTTGTCATTTAAATGTGTTAACATGTTTTCCTTTATCGGAGTAAGGTCATAAACGCTTAAGCATAAACCAATCAATACAGCTACATTTTTACCCCTTACTTTGATTTTTGCCTGGTTTCGCCCACAATAAAAGGATAGTTCACCCAAAAATGAAAATTTTGTCATTATTTACTCACCCTCAAGTTGTTCCAAACCTGTATGAATTTCTTCTGCTGAACACAAAAGAAGATATTTTTAAGAATATAGTTAACCAAACAGTTGATGGGCCCTATTGACTTCCATAGTATGGAAAACAATACAGACTCAAAATGATTACTGACACTCTTCAAAATATCTTATTTTGTGTTCAGCAGAAGAAAGAAACGTACACAGGTTTGGAGCAACTTGAGAGTGAGTTTAACCTGCGTTCTGTCGTCTGTGTGGTATAACAGGACAGCGTTTACTGCGATTTAAGCACATCCATGCAAACTCAGACTCTTTCTCGACCCAAGAAATGATAAAAACATGTTCTCATCTGTGCAGCCGAAGCAGTGTACAGTCAAAAAACAGCTTATTTATTTAACATCACATCTCAAATAACATATGGAATAATCAGAATCAGATACACTGAGGATCAGGTTTTGATATCACTACAGTGGAATAACCAGATTTTTTTAATAAAGTCTTATAAATGCAGTTTACTTGCGTTGCCAAGTTATTGGTTTGCATGTAAATCAGGACAACGGGTTAAATTAAATAAGCTGATTTTAGGGAGTCATCAGTGTTTGTTAATGTGATCAGTGACAACAACCACATACTTAAGAACAGATATGCATTGAACACCACATGACGCATAACTTAAAGCATACACAACAACACCACTAAATAACCCAGCAAACAATAAAACAGAAGTTCACATGATTTATTCATACCATGATGCATGCCGTAGGAACCGTAGTCCTGACTCCATCACTACACTACACTACTACTGAGTGCTGCAGGGATGACATGTTTTTATAGGCCTAAACCCAGAAACATGGTAGCATTTTAGCTCTCAATGGGGTTTTTTAATGGATTTTGGTTTAAAGCCTGAAAAAACGTCTGTGGTGAACACAACACATGTTTTATTCTATGACAAAAAACACACTCACTCTTGATTTTTTTAAAAGCTTTTACGTTTTTTGAAAAAGGTGGTTGTCAACATGGTGCTTAATGGGACTACAGAGATTGTAAACTCTGTAAACTCATCTATGCACTCCTCCGCATTCACAGCCTTGTTGTGTTCATAATCGTGCTATTGCGAACTATTCTAACTCACACTTTCAGGGAAAATTTTATAAAGACTAAGAGAGTTGCCAGAAGCTTGGTGGTGGTGATGTTGAATTCGAATGACTGTGGTGTAGTTCGTTTACAGCCTAAGATTTATCTCTTGAGACTGTATTTAGGCTTCAAAATTCATTAAAGTTGTGTTCATTTGTGAAAATTATATTGATGGGCAAATCGTGTAAGTGTGATTCAAAAAAATCCTATTGGTTTTATGTCAAGGGAACCAGGGTAATGCTAACTTCTGGGTTGGCCTACAAAAATACATCACTGCAGCGCTCCATTACCTATTAAGGCAAATTAAGTTGTTATTTACAACTTAATTATTGTTAATTATGGCATGATATGAGCTCTAGTATAAAAAAAAACTGGCTCATACATGATGAAAATATACGTTTCAAATTCATTTTATGAATGCTCACTGTCAAGTCTAAGACCCAGTTTTTTTTTTCTCTCTCTCTCTCTTTTCCACAGCAGAAGTATTGTTGACACGGGGCAGACGACATCACAATGCAGTAAACCGAGTTTAATGAAGATGTTTCATGAGTGATTTTCTGCTGCAGCGTGATCAAGGAGAGTTTGGAGTGATGCTGTGCTATTTAAGCTGCTATCGGGGCCGTACGGGTCTTTAGAGAGCCTGTCTACTGCCCCCTACTGGACATCTCTAGAGGATGCATCAGGGGTACTGGAGCTCGGAGGGGACAGACACTCTCCCTCACTCTCTCTCTCACACACACACACATACACACACACACACACTGACACTTTGATCTTCTGGACCTAGAGCCCCCTCCCACCCCCTCAGTCGAGCACGGCCTTCTGTCTCGTACTTACACCGTAAGCCCTTTCCGTCAGTCTGCTCCGTTGCATTCACCGTAGTGTGACTTAGGTCTCCCCTGTCAGTGGCATCGGAATCCTCGTCTCCCATGAATGTATTCCTCCCTCTCTTTTTCTCTGTCTTCTCGTTTCTTCCTCTGGACTTCAGGCTCTTCTTAAGAAGACGTCCTATTGCCCAACCATCTTTTTCTCTGACTCCTTTCCAATCTGACGTTCCAAAAAACAGGCAAGAATACTGCATTTGAAATGCACGCTCAAAATTCAGCCACTTTGCCTTTTTGTTTTCTTTATTGTTTTGTTTCAGAGTGCAAATAAAGATAGAATGATGTTGAAACGGCATCTATATAGATTATGAGAATCCAGATGATGGTTTGTAAAATTAGCTTGATTTAGTCAAGAGGTTTATTGTGTATTAAATTAAGTTTTATTCTAATGTATAGTTTGTTTTTTAATAACAGTGTAGATTTCTTTATAAACCATCAGTTAGAAAGAGAAAAATCACTGAGAGTGCATACGAAATGCCTCAGCATAAGATAAAGTTCAACATGGATTTTGTTTTCATTGGTCCAGTAGTTTCAGAGAGAAGGTGATTTTGTTGTGGTTAGTCAAATGAAATGCTGGTAGATTGTAAATACCAATTCTGGGGGGTGGGGGGGAATCTGTTTCATATTATATTTAATTTTTTCCCCCAGTATATTTCCCCTTCCTCCCCTCAAATTCCAGTCTTAACTGTTTCTGGAACTAGGACGGAGTTTCTCACCACGAGCATGTTCGTTTGGCGGGAAGATGAGGATATGCTGATTCCTGTGGTACTGAGGAAGGGGGAGCTGGGGTCCGGTGGCTCTTCTTTCCTGGGTGGGGGTCTGGGAGGGTGCTGTGTGTACAGTGTACAGATACTCGCTTGCTTCTAAGCCTTTAGCCGGGAGCCCCACCGGAGGAACCCAACACAGCCATAAACTCAACACTGAAGCCTGCTTTCTTTGTTGTGTGGAGTGACGTGCTTCATGCCAGATGCTATAGGTACAAGCAGAATCCGGTGTGTGTAAGAAAAGACAACAAGCAATAAATATTACTTGAGGTTTTCTTTTGCTTTGTTTTGTAATTTTTGTACAGGACTTTTCAGGAGACACATTTTTGCTCCCCGGTTTAAACTCAGTATTAAAAACAGATTTTTTTATCGTGCTTTCTATTTTGAGAAAAAACTAAAACAAACGAGATGTCCAAATCGACTTGTTTCTCAGTGAAAATCAGGTTTTAGTTCTGGTGTAGCCAAAAAAAAGAATAAATAAAGCAGCATTTGTGTTTTACGTGGCTATTCCTACATTCACACATTGTTCGCCATCTTGAAAACATCAACGGTTCCGATTTGGATCAACGGTCACTACAAACACGTAAACTCTTATCGCTGTAATGTTCGCAATACAGTCTTTGTTTTCTAGCCTATTTGAGGACTAAGCCAAATTTCCTCGACTTTGAATTGATCGGTAGACTTACACATGCCACTTTCTTTTTGTTTTCGTCTCATGTCTGCACACAGGTTGTATCGGGGTTAGATTGTCAGCCTTTAGCTTTCGCTGAAAATATCGCCATGTCATCTGTGTTTAAGCTGGTGTGTTTAAAAAAAAAAGTACTAGGCCTACATGTTTTTAAGTATACTGTATGTACCAGCAGCAACTAAAGTTTGCGACGACCAGCTCTGTCATTATTCGCTGAAGGTGCCGTGGTTGTGTACGAATATACCTGGTGTTTTGGTATAGCTTTAGCTTTTCCTTTTAAACACTGTAAATACAAGTTTGATTTCACATTGTTTGGGGGTGAAGCGTCACTCTGGCCACCATTCAAAATGTTCTGTATCCTTTGAGAAACACCTGCATTCTCATGTGGGATATAATCGATTTCAATAAACCCGCTAGCATTTGTCGACTAAAACGAGTACTTATTTATTCCAAGCTTTTTTTGATCACAATTTCGATGAATGTTGGATGCCTTGAACAAGGACTGACATCCATACGCATCTATACTACTATCATATTGGAGAAAAGCCAGTTTTGAGGTCGCACATGTACCACTACCCTCTGCAAAGTCCAAAGATTGTCAAGATTTTGAAATAAATATAAGCCATGATGTGAAGGTGGTGCAGAGTTTTCTAGACTTTTTATCAGTGCTAGTGCAAAAGAGCCATTTGTCCTCAAATAAAGAAATAAATCAATGGAGTTGTAACGGCTATTGAATTTCCTAAAATGATTTGTCTTTACCTTATACCTTTTGATTTTGTTTTTCTGAGACTTTAAAAGTGTTTTGTATAGTCTGCCAATTTCTTAGAGCTAAATGCAACAACCTTGAAATGCTATAACTTAGCATATTGCCTTAGATCTGTTTTACCGTCTTGTATATTACAAAAGTTGTCTGTATTATATTTGTATAGCGAATCATTGACAGGATCGACCCAGTTCATCAATGGATACGTACAGAACTCTCTCTCTCTCTCTCTCTCTCTGTCTCTCCCTCACTCTCCTCCAGTCTCAATATTGCTCATTTTCCATGTTTTGTTTGTGATCAGTTGTGGGTTTTATTATTTTGTACAGTCCTGATTTTACCCTCTCAGTTATGTGTGAGAATGAAGACGATGCAATGGGAAATCGAAGCAATATGTAATTTATAAGGACTTTTTGGAGAAAGCTTACAGTGTTGCGCTCCTGAGATGTATTTTATTTCCCAGTTGTGGTCACATAAACATCTCTGTTCATCCGCATCGATGTGTGTAATCTTAGTGTGAGCCTTTTATGCAAAGTTAGATATACCGAGAGAAATTTAAATACAGTTATGCAAGTTGTCAACTAATATGGCTTTGCTGATGCTATTTGATGTTGAATCAAATTGAATTGTAAATAAAGAATTCTGTTATTGCAACATTTATAATCATCTCATGGCTTATGTTTTCCATTTTACAGATAAAATGATGCAAAGATCTTTCTAAAATAAATAGCTTTTTAAAAGTTGGAAAACCTAGTTTTGGCATAGTTCGTAGGTTTATTTAATAATGGCGCGCTTGCCAAACCATATAAATTCATGTAGCGACAAAACGCGTTTATTCAATGTTAAAGAAAAATTGCTTTATACACATTGAAGACAAAAAACAACACCCGTTACACAGGAACTGAATGAATTTGTCTTATTTAGAGAATATCAGAGGAGACAATTACGAAGTAGCCTACGATGTATTATAGGATGTGCCTTAACACCGCAAAACTTTTTTTTTACAAATAAATATAGTATTATTATATAAGTGTATATTGTTAATAATGACAGTAACAAATTGATTGTTGTTATTTGTGGTATCTAAAAATAATGTATGGTTACGATTTATTTTATACATTTAAGTACTAAGTTTAACAATAATTAATGTAGCCTACTTATGGGGTTAAGGTTTGGTTTAAGGTTAGTTGCAATTATGCATAATTTACTGTTATTACTATAGTAAGTACATGTAACGTGTAACAAGGACACTAATAAAGTGTTATCAAGTTTTTGCTTAATAGTTTATTTTTTGGTGTTATATTTTTTTGGTCTAAAAAATTCAAATTTGACCCAGCAGAACTTAATGATTATAATGAATTAATACTTATTATTGTTCTTTTTATTTAGGAATAATTATGGTAGCTCAAATTGTATGATTGTGTTAAAGTTAAAAAAATAAATAAATAGGCAAGACCTATTTACATTTTTATTTAAAATACCCTTTTTTCATAATAGAGTTACCTACCTAAACTCCATGTAAAAAAGTAGCCTATTATTGGTTTAACCTAAAGTAAGTTACCTGGTTGCCTTAACATTTTGAGTTCATTGAAATAAAATAAAAAATTTAGCTAATACAATGGAGATTGGCTTAATAAATGAATAATAAATCAATTCAAAATATTGTGTTATCTGAACTAGATCAATTAGCCTATTTAAGTTGATTTGACAAATGAAAAAAACGTTGTGATAAATCATGAAAATAATTCTTTATAGTGATGCACACAGTTAATTCCTATTATTAAACGCATGCTGCTGCTGACTTTGGTTTTCACAAACAGCCTCTATCTAAACTGAACTCGTGCCGTTCTCGCCGTTAGGAGCGGTTAACAGTGCGCCTGCAGTTGTTAACACATTAGAGACTGCGGTGCATATGAAAGAGAGCTGTGAGAGGATTCTCAGTGCTGCTACAGCGTGTTAAAGTGTAATTCCCTGAGGATGAACCCCAGACTGACCAATGACAGCACAGATCCGGGAAAGGCATCCCCTCTCGAGTAGCTATCCTACACTCAACCATATGTCTTCAGACCTGTCTCAAGCTTCACACACACAAGACCTTAGTTCCTGAAGCGCCAAGTAAAGCTTCCCCAAACACAACAGGAGGATCTCAGGACTTGCACAAGTCGCTATATGGTAAGAACATATTTAAGCAATTACAATTAACAATATTTTTTCCTAGTTTTGAAGACAGCAATACATTATTTGTGTTTTGTTTTGTATTAACATTATGGATTTAAGGCCACTCTTCATGTGCAATAACCAGCTGAGGTCAGGAGTCTATGGAGCATGACACCTTTAATGCTTTTTAAAAGAGTTGGAAAGGCTTCATTAATGGTGACCTTTCTTGCTGACCCTCTGTTCTTAAATTGTAGTGTCATGACCCTCATTAGTCTCTGTTAGTGGCGCGCTCGCGCACCGTTTATTCCAGCGGTCAGTTTAGAAAAAGTAGAGGGATACTGGAAACTTTTGCTTTTGAAATCTCTGCAGTCGGAGTTATTTCTGTGTTGGGTTACTTGACAGAGCATTTCACAGTGCATTTAGAAAGTCATATTTTTGGTTTGTCCGTGTTGTAATATATTGTCATACTGTTTTAATTGCTCAGCAAATTTCAACTTAATACACTTTAAATAAAATAAAATAAAATAAAAGTTGCAATAACCAGCCCAAAATGGTTGGGAATGATATTGCCTAGAAACATTTGCCAAGAACCTTTCTTTTAAAAAAGAACTTTTCATTTAAATTTGCATTTGAACAAAATGGGACAATACACACTTTTAAAAATAAATGTTAGTTATTGGCATCTATGGTTCCATGAATATACTTTAACATCGACTGTAACAAATTATATGATCAATAAGTTATGACAGCATGTTTTACATTGCTTTTACTCATCAAAATAAGCAATTTTATTCAACTATTTTTTTAAGTCAGTTTAATGTAATTTAAGTTGAAATTACTTAAACATCTAAGTTGATAATACTGAAAAATTTAAGGCTGCAACTTTTTTTTTACATTGCACAAAAGGTTCTTTGTAGTGGAAAAGTGTTCTTTAGATTATTAAAAATGTCACTAAGAAATTAAAGGAGTGTGCCCTCTAAAATTTACATTTCATTGGAATTGTTGCCTGAAATATTTAAGTAAATGCAAGTTGATTGCCCTTTTGGATAAAATCGACATGAAACTCTGAAATCACAGAATTTGTGAAAACTTGGATGGAAACAAAGATATTGTTATAGTGATGAAAACATGTTTCCAGTCTACAGGACTGAATACAAACCGCAAGTGAAACTGTCCTCGGATCCCCCTCATCGGCTGTGATGTCGGTGTCTCTCTCCAGTCACCCCGCAGTGAGAGACAGGAGTCTCGCTGTCTACCCGTCTCTGCCCGGCGCGCACTACACGAACATCCTCAAGAGCGCGCACAGCATCTTCCATCCGCTCAAGTCTCTGGGCCGCATGGTGACCGACGCACAGACAATCATGCCGTTCAACTTCACCGGGACTCCGTCTTTTTTCAGCCACAACAGCCACCAGACCGCGGTGTTCCATGAGCAGATCCTCAACGTGTCCAACAGGCCATATTTCCAGCACTTGCAGCCTCCACAATGCATGTACACCAGACACGAGGAGCAGAGCACCGGCTCTCCGTCCGAGTTCAGCAGCCCCTCCAGCAGAAAGTCTTCTTCGGCTTCATCTTCTCCGGTTAAGGACAGCTTCGGTTGCCTGCAGGCTGCAGACCCGACACCCGAGCACACGCGCACCTTCAGTTTTACAGAGGAAGACCTGTTCACGGTCCTGTACGGATATTCCAAAGAACAAGGCCAAAATCCTGGACATGCCATCTCTGGACTATCCTTCCCTCCCAGTGCAGGTATATAATAATCATTTGAATGTAGGCTATATAACACTTTTCATTGCAAAAAAATAAAATAAAATCATTTTCGATGTGAACAAAAAAGGAAAACAAATCTGGCAATATGTATTATGTTGCACACTTCAAATAGTTTACGTTGTTTTATTGCAATTAGGCTACTTTTTTCATTCTGTTTAAACGCATGCATGTTCTTTTTAGTTTTTCATGTTGGATTATGTGTACTGTAAAATTAAGTACAATCAACAATGTTTTAAGTCATTACAACTTAAATGACACTAAACTGACTTTAAAAATGAGTTGAATCTTGTATAACTAATAAAAAAGTTATTAATTGCTTAACTTATTTTGATGTAAAGCAATGTAAAAACGTTGTCATAATTTATTGATCATATATTTTTTACAGTATTGTAACTCAATTTTTTATTTTATTTTTCAATGAATTAGCCGATCGACATCTTCTCCCTGTTGATACCGGAGGATTTGAACGCCCAGAAGGTAGAACTCTTTCTTTCTTTCTTTCTTTCTTTCTTTCTTTCTTGAGAATTTCTATTCTGAAGTTTACCGCTGGCAATTTCATAGAGTGTGTCTTGAATTTTTCAGGCTTATCGATTCTCCAAACTAATTGTGGAAGCGTTTCCCATTGTGGTGTTTTTGCTGATAAAAGCACAATTCCAAAAGGCACCAGGTTTGGACCGTTTCAGGGCAAACTGGTGAACACAAGTGAGATCAAAACCTATGATGACAACACGCTCATGTGGGAGGTAAACAGCAAATTTGAAATAAGCATTATTGCATTATTATTTAATGCGTGTGTGTGTGGGAAAACACGATTTTTCAGTGAGCTGTTATATTCTGATATGATATGTTTATATTAAATTCCAAACGTTTTTTTTTTTTTTTTTTTCTCTCCCTCTAAGATCTTTGAGAACGGGCGCTTGAGCCACTTTGTGGATGGAAGAGGCGCTCCGGGGAATTGGATGTCGCTGGTGAAGTGCGCGCGCTTTCCAGAGGAGCAGAACCTGACTGCGGTGCAGTGTGAAGGCCAGATTTACTATGAGGCCTGCAAAGAGATCCGAGCCGGCCAAGAACTGTTGGTCTGGTACGGAGACTGCTATGTGCAGTTTCTGGGTATTCCTCTCACCCTCAAAGAGTTTATTGATGCCAGTGAAGCGCTCCCAGCTGAAGGTATGTGCGCGTATTGCAAACGTATCTCTCTATATAAAGTTATTTTATAGACCAGCACGTTCAGACATTTGTTATAAGATTATATTGTGATGCATTTGCAAATGTTTCTCCGTTGCAGATTCTGGAGAGGGTTTTAAGTGTGATCGCTGTGGTAAAGTGTTCGCGTATAAGTACTACAGAGACAAACACTTGAAATACACGCGCTGTGTGGATCAGGGCGACAGGAAGTTCCCCTGCCACCTCTGCAACAGGTCTTTCGAGAAGAGAGACCGACTCCGAATCCACATTCTCCATGTGCATGAGAAACACAGACCGCATAAGGTAAATATATCTTCATACCGATCCATTAGATACTTTTACGGGGGGAAACAATCAGATGTGGTGCTGAAAGAACAGCTCCCTTTTAGAAAAACTGCAACCGATGCCCAAAAGAAAATATCAAGATATTGCCATTTTAGGCCTACTAATATTCTCTCACTCAACTCGTATTTCAAATTATTTGATTAATAAGGGTCTTTCAACAAAATGGGTGCCTTTTCCATTTTGGAAATGTGATTTTTTTTTTAATGATTTAGAATAATTACATTTTTAAGAACTTACGGATTATGATTTGTTTTGTTGCTTATTTTTAAGTACAATCAACTTGATGTTCAAGTCATTTCAACTTAAAATACATTAAACTGACTTATTAAATTATTTGAATCTTGTATGACAAAAAAAGTTGAAAATTGCTTAATTTATTTTAAAGAGCAATGTAAAAACATAGGCCTATGTTGTCATAACTTATTGATCATACACTTTTTAACAGTGTAGTGTCGTCATCTTAATAAAGAAAGGGGTGGCAGGAGTTAAACTTGATGTTAGCTTTTCATTGTCGCGTTTTACACATAGGGACACAAAAAGCACCCTTTTCGAGAAATGTCCCAGATGCACTAATGTTTAGGTAAAGCTTTTTACCATGTCAATAAAGCGTCTTGAATGTAATTTGTGACCCTCTTTTTCCTCTTAGTGCTCCGTGTGCGGCAAAAGTTTCTCGCAGTCCTCCAGTCTGAACAAACACATGCGCGTGCACTCAGGAGAGCGGCCTTACAAATGTGTTTACTGTAACAAGGTGAGTGATGCTCAGCTCTTATACAGCTAAAGTACACTGCTTTAATTTCATGGTTTATCTGAGCTCTCTTTAGCGCTGGACTCAATCTTAGAAGACACTTACGTGCTAATTAATGGCAGATGCAGATCCAGTGCATTGTGCATGAGGATTAGCCTATGCTTTAATTTATGACTCTCAAAGAGACAAAAGTTTGTCTGTCGCTTTGTTTTAAACTCGTCTCGTTCTATTCTTAAACACTTACGCGTGCTATAAGAGGCTCTGCAGTGGTCACGTGTCACTCTATCTGTCCTGTTTGTGGACTGCCAGAGACAGTTTTATTCCTATAGGACCAATGTGTGTGGGTAGTTTTACCTACACCAACGGAAACCCAGTTTTAATATAGGCTACACACTAATGCATGGAATGGTTAGTCCTATATAGATCTCATGAAAATGCGTCTCTATAGCACGCATTGTGTTTATCGTGCAATTTATACGGGAAAATTAGTTTTTACGTGCATATGATGCAGTTTTCGCGTGCATTTGATCCGCACTTTATTGCGTGTAATACACACTCCACCCCATACCACTAATCCTAACCAAACGTATAATACACACGCACACCACTACTAAACATACACCCATGTGTATCCTAATGCACGTAAAAACTCATTTTCGCATATACACGATACACATCGTGATATAGAGGCGCGTCTACAGGAAGGTTTATATGACAGTTAGTTTTAGGAAAATTGTTGTTGCTGTTCCTCTTCTTGTTGTGGTTATTTATAGACCTATAATTTAATTAGGCTACATTTTCTTGCATTTTAAAATGCAAATAGCCTACCATTAGGCCTACATTTTTTTAGAGCAATAAACAATATAATTCAGCAAGATGTTCCTATTTGGATATTAAAGTAACTTTTTTTGCTGGTGTATATTACCATTATTCAATATGAACATGTATTTGTGAATGTCACAGGCGTTCACGGCCTCCAGCATCCTCCGCACGCACATCCGCCAGCACTCCGGCGAGCGGCCGTTCAAGTGCAAACACTGCGGGAAAGCGTTCGCCTCTCACGCGGCACACGACAGCCACGTCCGCCGGACACACGCCAAAGACAAGCCCTTCTCCTGTGATGTGTGTGCAACCACTTTCCAGGATGCACAAGAGTTGAAATATCACACAAAGACGCATAAAAGTAAGTATACCCTAATACCCAAGCAACCGAAAAATATCTGAGGAAAACATTTATGAAATTTGAGAAGGACCGAAAACGTAAATTAAATGAAAACAAAACTATTAATAATATAATAAACATTTGTTGGATTCATGTGGCAATTATTAATTAAATATATAAGACTACTTATGGGCAAATCTAATAAAATATGTCTCTGCCCTTAGAGCTACCACTTTTGGACAGCACTGTTGTTCTTCCTGGAGACGAAAACACGCTTTTCCCCACCAACGATTCTTTACAGAAACAACTGGGAGACAGTTTCTCTTTTCCCGGGATGACCAGCATCACCTCCGAGTACAGACCCTGGAACTAATAATGCTTCACCACTGCATCTAAATCACTGGTTATGCTATTCTGCCTTTTCCCAGAAAAGAAGGCTTGCGTCAATGTTGTTTGCCGGTATTGTGTATTTTATTTAATCTAGTTACCTGTCCCCTAAGAAAATATTTTTGCTTTAACTTTATTATTTTTAATGTTGTTTCTATTTATTAAAATGTATTTGGCATTAGAAATTGTTTGTTTGTTTTTTGTACTTTTTAAAGTTAGCTCAAAGCAAATATTATGTCGTCGTGTAATTGTGAGCTGCACAACCAAAGCAAGTTAATAATAACAAAGACTGAATTTATTATTATTATTATTACTACTGAATTTCCTGTTACCTATCGTTCATTTATATTTGTATCGTCTTTATCATGATCTGTAACTGCTGTTCAAATTTGTCTGTGTCGGATCGTCTGCTAACTGAAAATTAAAATGATATGAGAAATAACTGTTATTGTTACTCATAAAGAAGATCATGATTTTGTTCGATGAAACTTTCTGAAAATTGTGAAAGGGATTGATTATGAATGCAATTTGTGTTGCTTCGATATATAGGCTATTTAATTCAAACCGAACGAATTATTCGACTAATATTCTGGTATTATTGATTAAACTTTTATTTCAATGGCCTACTTTTAATATTATTAACACTATATTGTTATAAAACGTCTTTTAAAAAAGACGACCGATAGATAAATCGTAGATACAGTGATTCACAATTCTGTTTCAAATAGTCTCTCTTTCTCTTTTATGCACAGAAATTCAGATAAACTGGAAATGCCATGGAGAAATAGCATCACTGTTTAAATCATTCACATTTCAAAAAGGAAGAAATAAATGGAGGAACATATGACATAATGGAAACAATCACTCTGAGGCTCTGAACTAGATAGATAGATAGATAGATAGATAGATAGATAGATAGATAGATAGATAGATAGATAGATAGATAGATAGATAGATAGATAGATAGATAGACTGTAAAAAAAGTTTCTGCCTTAAATTTTTAAATACAATCAACTTGGATGTTTAAGTTATTTCAACTTAAAATAAATTAAATTTACTTAAAAATGAGTTGAATCTTTATTTTGATGAGTTAAAGCAATGTAAAAACACATGTTGTCATAACTTAGTCTACATGGGAAGTCGACATCTATCTACACTGTAAACAAATGATATGATCAATGAGATTTTAGAGTGTGCACTTATAGTGTTTTACTAAATGATGGTCAGCGACAGGAGAGGAGGAGTGTGAACATCCCCCAACAGCAAATTAATGACAATGGACTACTGCAATGAGGTGGTCTAGTGTGGAGAGAATGGAAACAAAGGCGGTCTCACTGACATCTGCTGCCCTCTGATTGTGTCTTCGTGCTACCAACTGTCTGTGATGAGAATGAAAGAGAGAAAAAGCCTTTCTGACAGATCACTCCTTCCATGAGTGTTCACCTTCTCAAAACACACAACAACAACAAAGGGTCAAAGGGCACAGCCAAATGTGACAATCATTTGTAATGCTGTTTGTTGTGGTTATGTAGAATGCTAGACTGAAGCATTTTATAAGTGTGGATGAGTTTGTTGAATTCACCTCGAGTTATTGTATTTGACCCATTTCCTGATATCATTACATCAACACATTCACTTTAAAATATTCCTATACAACATCAGAGATCGAGCAGACGTGGCTTTCTTAGCATCAGGCTCAGAGATCATGTAAAGATGTTGAGCTCATATCCATAGTCATTGTTGTGAGGGATTCCCTGGCTAGGCTTCTCATTTGACTGGATTACCTGCAGAGTCTCAATGGTCCCCTGCCATCAGATTCACCCAGTGCTGGCACAGGGAGCTGACATGGATTCCTATTATTAATTTCACCCTCACTGGTTACATACAAAACTGGCCGGGTCATAGGTCAAGATTCAGAAGACAATTCAATTACCCTCTCATCCTTCAGGCGGGAGAGATGCAGGCTTTACCATTCTGTCCGCAGCTTTTGAAGTTCCCTGGGGCTTCTGGTAGTACATATGTACATCAGAGCTCATGGTGAGTTAACAGAGCTTTGAGGAATAATAAAATCCAATAGAAACCCTGAGGGCCAATGATAAAAAGCATCCTAGATGATGGTATATTTTCCCCATGCATGCAGGCCAGAAAAAGAAGTGCACTTAATTGTATTGAATGTGCACTTGTAGTGTAGGCTACTTCAAATCAAGAGTAAACCTTTATGACTGTTTTTAACACATTTAAGTGCACTTTGTGATAATGTCAAATTAAAAGTGATACCTTAAAGTGAATATTATATCATTATACTTTAATGACGCTTTAAAGAAGTAAACTTATTTTGATGTGTTGACTTTAAAACACATTTAAAGAACCTGATTATAAATGACAAGCAAGTTTCAGCGTTAAAGTACATTTGGTTTATTTTAAAGTGTCATTGTTACTGTGTAATGATACATTTAAATACTGAGTAATAACAACATTACTATAGGTTTAGGATTAGATTTAGGGTTAGTTGCATGTAATTATGCATATGCAATTCCTGTTATTACTAGTAACATGTGACAAGGACACTGTAAAATAAAGTGTTACCATATAATTTTACCATAAACGTTACCATAAATGCTTGTCAGTATATTCTGCAGTGCACAAAACTGATTTTCAAGAACAATATAAGTAATTAGGAAATTACTAATTGCTTTCATTTTACATTTGAGATATATTACATATTTCAAATAACATGCAATTGTGTTCGAAGACGTTACATTCTAAGTCCTATATATAATTTCTGTAGTAAGTACTCTACTTTAAAGTATGACCAAGTGTACTTCTTTTTCACAAGGGGAATGTTGGACGACGCAGCACACGTGGTTCATAACGCAGAGCCCGTAATGACCTGGTAAAAACAGCCATCCTGATGCACTCGGTAAAAGCTCTGTGGCGTTAAAAGCGTGACTCGACAATCGTGCTTTGTGGGAAACTGATTTAGAGGCTGCGCTCGCTTTCTGTTTCTCTCCTTTCACTCCCCTGCATTTTTATACGCTCATTTATAGGCATTGATTTCACACTTAACCTTTGGTGCTTTAAAATGCCTCCCCGTCCACTGCGGACATCCATAATTCAGTTTGATTTCTTTATTAATATGAGATTAATGACATCCCCCAAGTGGCGTTTAGATGATTGTGAATGATACGGCTACACCGAGGTCAACCTCACATAATGGCTCCGCGATAATTCATTTGAAAGGAGGGTACTTGCAGCGCTAAACCACTGGAATCACAAGTGGTAGGTTTGATATAAATTAAAAAAACGTGTCTGTATTGGTTTCAGAGGAAAAGGGGTACATGTCCTTATGTTTGGCCCACACTGTCTCTCTTTAAGTGGTTACCTGTCAGTTCCTATTTCAGCTCCTAGTCTAGTAGCCACCAACAGTTGAGCTAAACCACAATCTGATCAATTAGCCCTATTGATTCCCTAATAGCAGTCAGCACACATCACTAGACTTGTCTAAATCTAGCCCAGGGCTCTTTGCTGAGTGAAACCATAAACTCTGGTCTGTTCGGGGCATTTTGATATGGTGGCCCTTTTGAATAATAGCCACTCAAAATACACGGTATGCCGTCTCGAGTGGTCTTGCTAAAGAGGGTGAGGTGTTAAAGACTTTAATAACTGATCCCCGGTCAGGTGTTTGGGTCTCTTGAGCAGCTTGGAAGCAGAAGGTACAGGCTGGGGTTGGTGTTGTCATTGTGCTGGTTGGTTCCTCTGGGACAGTAGGTAATCCTCTGCAAAGTCCAGCTAAATGCTCGGCATGCTGCTTACTGGATGAATGACAGATCAAACACAGTAAAGCCGCTCCATACTGGTAGAGAGCGGAGTGAGAAGAAGGAGAGAACGATATTGAGCAAGAAACATATAGAGGGGGAAAGAGGAAAGAGAGATTGTCCAGATGACAGTAGCAATGGGGCAGATGGCCCTGGTTGCTTGGATGAAGCTTCAGTGAGCCTTCACTGACGGTCAGTCCCGTGGGACAACACACACACACACACACACACACACACACACACACACTACTCTCTATAGATCTCTGAGGTAATACTGTACATGTATAGTGTAGTATTCATTTTAAGATTAAGATTTTAGGGTAAATGTGATTACATTAAAGAAGGATATAATAGGAGTGTAAAAAACGTTTTTCTCCAATTTGAATCATCATTTTATTTTAAACAGTCCTATTTGCAAAGTTATGTTTATAATAGCTAGATTTGTAGAGATAATTGATGTTAGAATAAAACAAATGTGTGCTGTCAAATCGATTAATCACGATTAATCACATCTAACATAAAAGTTTGTAAATATTCAACCCGATCTCACAGCAATTCGTAAGAATTCATACAACCTCATTCGTATGACCTCACTCGTACGAATTCGTATGATTTTTGCCAAATCGTACATATTTTACAAGTTGTCCAATTCGTATGAATTCGTACGAATGACCTACACCTGACCCCGCCCCTAAACCTACCCATCACGTAGGTTTAGACAAATCGTACAAATTCGTACGAGTAAGGTCGCATGAATTTGTATTAATTAGTCACCTTTTACTCACTCATACAAATTGGTCGTGAGATAGCCTTGAAATATTAAAAAAATATGTGTGTGTATACCACCCCATCTCACGACCAGTGAGTGAGTAAAAGGTTGCTAAATCGTACAAATTCGTTTAGACACATGCACACACATTTACAAACTTTTATTACATGCGATTAATCATGATTAGGGTTAGGGTTAGTTAGTTTAGTTAGTTTCAAAAAGTTTTTTTTTTACTCCAAAAACAGTGTGGTTATAATGTTATGAACAATTAATGTAGAATTCTGTGCATCAAACACAATGGAGTGATTAAAACAGTGAACCTTTCCACTGCTGTTATACTGAGTAATCCTGAAACTGCAGGCTCAATCGACTTAGTTGTCCTGAACTGTTAATTATCTGTAAATGCTTAATTCTTGCATTACAATAAGTCTGTTATGGTTACTTCATATTTCAGAATTTGATATTATGAAATGAAATTAGGACATGTAATAGTGAATCATGAATAATTTATGAAATCGTCAAATACTATTTGTAGACCAGCAGGTCGGAATTAGACATTGTCATTCACATTTGAGAGCTCTCTCCCCATGCATCATGTTAAACAATGGCCCAAGAGGAGTGTGTGTATGCGAATGCGTGAATGTGTGTGTGTGTGTGTGTGTGTGTGTGTGTTTGATGTGCCTTTGTCTCTTTTTCGCAGTTATTCCTCCTGACTTTAACACAGCAGCAGGAGGGGAGAAAGTAAAAGAGAGCAAGCGAATGGCAGAATGATTGAAAGAGAGCACGAAAGAGAAAGCGAGAGTGAAATAGTTAGGGAGAGAGATGCATTTGAGGTGTTCCTGGCATGCTGACACTCTGTAATGGGAGATGACCTTTCTGATTTTACATGAACATTCACACGCACAGTAAATAAAAGGACTATTGTTTTATAATATACACACTTTTCACACTGATGACAATTGAGGATCTCAAACAGAACTATTAAAAAAAGGTACAAACATTCACTGAGGCTCCAGAGGGAAACACGATGCATTAAGAGCCGGGGGGTGAAAACTTTTGAACAGGAGGACGAAGATGCCCAAATTTTTCAATTTTGTTTTTTAAATATAGAAAAAATTAATTTAGTACTGCCCTTCGAAAGCAACAGAAGATACTTACACGTTTCCCAGAAGACAAATTTAGTACAATTTACCTTGATCTTCAAAATTCAAAAAGTTTTCACCCCCAGGCTTTTAATGCATCATGTTCCCTTCTGGAGGATCAGTGAATGTTTTAACCTTTTTTAATAATTGTGTTTGAGTCCCTCAATTGTTTTGCAAACCTCAATTGTGAAAAGATGCATCTCAAAATCATACAGTCACTGCTGGAAAGGGTTCAAAAATGCAAAAGATGCTGGAAAACTGAAGAATTTGCAGGACCTGTAGGATCTTTCTGAAGAACATTAGGCAGTGTAACTGCTCAGGACAAACAAGAGACTCAAGAACAACTATCACTAAACAAATAAAACAGTTGTGGATCATACAGGTAACGGCACACACAGTATTACGAATCAAGGGTATGTAAACTTTTGAATGGGGTTATTTTTTTATAAATTCAGCTCTTTTTTTTTTTACATATGTAAACATCTTTTATGTAAAATATCTTATTCAGGACAGTACTAAATACATTTTCACATTTTCACAGGTTCACCAATTTTCAAGCAGCACTGTACGTTCAAACCTTTATGTTAGATGTAATTAATCGTGATTATTCAATTTGATAGCATTAGCACATAATATTATATGACATTTTATTTTTTATTTTATGTTATTTCATTTCATTATTATATTTCATTTAATTTTCTTTTTTTGTTTTTGGATATTCGTCTTACTTTTTTAAAATGTTACTACTGGTTTCAGACTGTTCAGAGAACACTCACAAGTAACGTTCCCATAATGTTAAAAGAATGCTAAAAAGGAATGATTCCTTAATGTTCGCATGACCAAAAACATATATATTTTTCCATTAAAGTTGATATTTTGAGTGTTCAGAACATTCAGAACATTCAGAAATAACATCTTCATAACTTAATGGGAACATTAGCAAAACATTCTTAGAACATATTTTTGTTATCTGCATAGTAACTATTTTAGTAACTGTATCAAGTGTTTTTCATTTCATAAGACTAAATTACATCAAATCATCATTAGTACATCTGGTATTCAAATTACTTTTGTTTAAACAGATTGTAAAGTCATAATCAGATATTTGAAGAAGATGAAAAAATGGCAAAAAAGTCAATTCCCAGTGTTTCCTTCCTCCTGATGTGTTTTGCACTGGGTAAACATGTTTACACATAGGATCTGAGTGATGGAAACTCTACATCCCTGTTCTCTCTCTTAGTCCTGCACCTCTGTGTTTACTGTCATCCTCCCTAATCCCCATCCTCTCACTAACACTCCTCAGGATGCAGTATGTGCACGTACACGTACACGTGTGTGTGTGTGTGTTTGTGTGTGGGTGGGTGTATAATGTGCTCAGGAAATCAGTGAGGTTTTTATACCTCACATTAATCCTTACCAATCCATAAACCACATAGGGAATTGTATCATAAACATCTTCTTGGGGCTTTTCCATTTTATTGGAACGGAACTAACCTTGACTTGTAGAGACTTGTAAATGTATATGTAAGTATATTTCCGGCTCCTGTTTTTCCTGTCAATAAAATGACTTCATTCAGGCTAGAATCATTCACAATCTTTTTTTTTTTTTTTTTTCAAGGTAATAATATTAAAAGATAATGTCAAACTACTAGGGGTTTTAGTCAAGAATTCCAGCTTTGAATGAACGTTGCGTTATTGTTGTTTTGCTATATTGTAAGTACTTTGTTTATGTTTTTACCGTCTGTATTTAATAGGTGTACAAAGCTATAAACCAAAATGAAATTCCTTGTGTGAGTGAGCACAATCTGCCAATTTTATATATATATGTGTGTGTATTGTGTATATGATGATGACCTTGTCTTTCCCAGGATAGTCTATTAATGTGTTTAATGAGTGTGATGATTGAAGAATCTGTGACACTGTCTTTCTTTCGCTCTGTCTCTCAAAAGCAATGTTCTGCCCTTTCTTTTGTGCATAGGACAATTGGCAGTGACCCTTTCCAGCTCCCAAAGGTACTCAGAGGTCAGGAGGAGTAACTGCAAAGATAAATACACACTCTCAAACACTGGCTGGAGTGGGACGGGACGGCTGGCCGAGGGCTGTTGAGTCTGTTTAAATGAGCCTCCAAAGAGAAGCTGTGTGCTATGTAGATATATTTGGCTTGAAAACATCTTTGATCATTTTGGTTACTTTATGGAATTTCACAAATGAGATACAACTTGAATTTTCATTCATTTATCAGAAATAAAATCAGGCTTTAAACAATCAAGAAGCCTTTAAAACATAAACAATCACAGAAGCCTGAGCACTTTAAACACTGAGCACCCAATTAAACCCATGCATACATGACAAAGGTGGAATAAGAATGTGCTTTCTTTTAACATAGGAACACACACACACACACACACACACACACACACACTACGGAGACAGCGACCGCTTGCAAAGCCACAGGAGAGCTGCCACAGGACATAGTCCCTGAGTATCTCTGAAACATTTATGAAGTCTTATAATCCCCTCTCTGCCTAATGTACCCTAACAAGCCTTTACTGCCTCTCTAGCCCTGCTCTAGAGTTCCCGGCATCTAACCCCTTTAACACCCTACACTTTCAGTGCTTTTACGTGGTTTTTGCATTTTTAAAACATATAGCATGGTCAAATGGAGATCTAGAGCATCCTAACAGATTCATAGCATACTTGTAGTGCTATTAGTTGAGGATATAACGCAGTAGCCTATAATGTTCATACTTTTGGTAACACTTTACAATAAGGTCCATTAGTTAAAGCATTAACGAACAGTGATCAATACATTTGTTACAGTATTTATGATTTTTTGTTAACATTTGTTAATAAAAGATACAGCTGTTCATTGTTAGTCCATCTCAACTCAGGGCCATTAAAATATGAAATGATAGGACTTTTGATTTTAATGTATAAGCAAATGTTGAAATTAATATTAAGATGAATAAATGTTTTAGAAGTATTTTTCATTGTTAGTTCACGTTAACAAACTAATGTCAACAAATTAAACCATATTCTAAGGTGTTACTGATTTATATAATATTAACATTTATATATATATATATATATATATATATATATATATATATATATATATATATATATTTGGATTTATTAATTTATTTATAGATACTATTGAAAGAATGTAATTAAAATGTTTCTGTTTTGTCTTTCAGTTATCATCATCATCATCATCATCATTATTGTTAATTATAAAATAATGTTAAAATATTTTTAGAATTAACAATAATGATGATGATGATGATAACTGAAAGACAAAACAGAAACATTTCAACAGTGTCTTTATATAAATTCATACATTCTAATTATGTATAAATAATATGAATAAATCCAAATATATAGAAGTAAATTTGAATAGCAGGGTCCAAAATTAAATTCAAAGTATTTTAATGTAAAGGATTTCATTGGGAAAAAAAAATACGATTTTTAAAATAAAGTTTTAAAAATGATTAAAAACAACAATCATTTTAACACTTAAAGAAACATTTTTCATAAACATAAACTTAGAAACATTTTCTCTAAATTATGTTCTCTAACAATCTGAACATACAAATGTAAAACCTAATATAATTTTAAATCTGACATGACAAGGGAGGAAAGTGAAATAACATGATTGATTCAGAGGCACTGGGTGGGTGGGCGAGAGGTCCGTGTGGGTGAAGTGACCTCAGGTTGTCATTGTGCTATAAAGGCTCTGACTGGACATCAGGAAACCTCCATTACTGCATGTATGTGAGTGTGTGTGTTAAAAAGGGGGTCTTTGGGGACCTGGTCCTGATCCCAGGAGGCTGTTTTACTGCAGCCTCTACCCTGTGCCTATGTTTACATGTTGAGAATGCCATATGCTAAATGGCTAGTATTACTGCTCAGATTTCTCTTCCACACTCACAGCTCAATGAGGAGTTATCAGAGAACAGTTCCCATTTAAAGCAAAGCGATATTGAGCTGTTGGGGTTATTGATAAAGAACTTTACACCTTACAGTTCTCATGAGCATTTTTTTTCTGACATTGCAAAGTCTTTTTTTCTCTTATTTCCATTCAAAAGTAAAGAAAAAATTGACCTGCAGCCAAAAAAAAAAATAATAATAATTTGACAAATTGACAAATAAAAACGTTGTTTCTTGAACAGCAAATTAGACAGTGAAGACTGGAGTAATGACTAGGCTACTGAAAATTCAGCTTTGACGCCAAAATGAAAAATACATTTGAAAAGATATTTCAAGAAAATAATATTTCACAATGCTACTGTTTTACTGTATTTTTGATCAGATAAATGCAGCCTTGGTTAGCATAAGATACTTCTTTCAAAAACATTTGAAAAAATGTTAATGATTCCAAACGTTTGACCGAAAGAATCACGTGTGAGCAACACATTTTGGATTAAAACTTGGCGGTTTGTATATTGTACAGCAAATGTTCTTAGTAGCCTACTATTAATTAAATTAATATTAAGTGTTGGATTGTGACCGGAATAGTTCATATCAATACCTTAAAGCGTAACTCGCCAAAATGCAACCTAGGCTCTTTTTGTTAATCTGCCCGAGGCAAACTTTAGTTTAAAAGCATAATTAGAAGGGAAACGCCACTTTTAAGTTTGACCGAATTTCATTTTCATTTGCTTGGGGCACTTCTATCGCTATTTTTAAAACACTAAGAAGACTCGACACAACAAGAAGTATCACCAGGGACTCTACGCATGAACTCGAGCATTGAGAACATTGTTTGTGTACCTTTACTAAAAAGAACGATTTTGAACAACTCACTGTAGCTGTGGCCGCCGGCATTTTGACAGTAAAAAATAGTCGATCTCCGAATGCAAATGAACTGACTCTGAAATTTAGTATTGCTTTTTATATGAGGTGAGGATCCTTTTTTTAAAATATAAGGTCAACATTGATTTTCACTAACGGCAAAACAACAAATTATCCGTGAATTTATATGGAACTAAGCTTGAGGAGCTTTCCATCTTTACTCTCCTCCCTGTTATGTTGCATTCGGAGATCGACTAATTTTAACTGACAAAATGCCGGCGGACAGAAACAACAACAGCTACAGTGAGTTGTTCAAAATCTTTCTTTTTAGTAAACTGTGTGTACACAAGCAATGTTCTCAATGCTCGAGTCCATGTGTAGAGCCCCTGGTGATACTTCGAGCAAAGCTTCATGTTGTGTCGAGCCTTCTTAGTGTTTTAAAAATAGCGATTTTGATGCTATCACAGTAGTGGCCCAAGCACTCCCATTCAAAAGGCAATTTGACCGAAAACGAAAATACGGTCAAACTTAAAAGTGGAGTTTCCATAATAATTATGCTTTTAAATGAAAATTTGCCTCAGGTAGATTAACAAAAAGACGCTAGGTTGCATTTTGGCGAGAGTTACGCTTTCATAATAAATGAAAAACAAATATAGGCTACTATAGGAAGTAAAAAAGGAAGAGTCTTCTTCAGAACGTCTGATTGCTGGAATGAGCTTGTTTTTCTGGATCAATGCAGCTGCAATAGAGAATGCTTTTCATTCACAGTAGTCAAGCTAATGGTTCAGAACATCATCCAAGGCATCCCATCAGCGCTGCACAGTCATAACACACACACACACACACACACAGGGGGAAGGAGACACAGAGGTCAATACGGCCGGTCGTGAGGAAGCTTGTGGTGTCCATTACATGCAATCTTCATTAGTAGCATGTTGAATACAAGAGCACTGAGAGTGGCCTCATACGATACAGCGTCTGCATCCAGAAAGCTGCTTTTTACGTAAAAAATACACCCCGTCATATCCTTCAAGTCCCCTGTGTGAGATAACCGGCCCTTTTCTACATCCGTGTTGCCACTTCCTGACACAAAATATCCTGTCTGGTTGATATCAGCTAGTGTTAGTGATCAATGAGGAGAAAAGCATTTTTAATCCCCTAAAACATGTGTTGTGTTCTCCATTGCTGGATGTTGTGGTTACAGAAGGCTGCAATATTCTCTTGCTGGAGGAAAGGTGATGAGGGACATTTGGTCAGCTCAGATCAGCTTTAGAGGAACCTCTCATGGGACAATGGATGTTTCACATGCAGGGAGGTCATACATGGGGAGACCATTTCAAGCCCACCCAGATTGACAGCACAGTGTGTACGTGTGTGTGTTCTTATTTAACCTACATTGAGAGGAGGAACAAACGTCCACATAAAGATAAAATTGTGAAAATTTTGACATGAGAAATCATACTTTTTATCATACACTTTTTTAAAATGTAAAAATGCAGAAAGTTTTCTGTGAGGAGTAGGTTTAGGGTTAAGGGAATATATAGTTTGTACAGTGTAAAAACCATTACATCTATGGAAAGTCTAAGATATAAAAACTGTGTGTGTGTGTGTTTTCAAAGAAAAAAGGTTCATTGTGCTCATATTGTGAGTCAAACCGTTAGGCTAAAAACTTAAACATAATTCTTTGCCTCTTTTGATTTTTTTTATTGATATTCGTCTCTGTGTATTTCACCAATGAAAAATCAGCCTATCAATACCTCCTGTTCTCAGTTACCCTAATAATCGTGCTGCTTTGATTACCTTTTCCCAGTGTGTAGTAGAAAGCATTTTTTCCTTTTGTTCTGGCAATGTTCAGCCCCGGCGGTTTATTGATCAGAATAAGTCAGTTAATAAGCTTGAGACTAATTCATCACGAGGCTAGAGACTGGAACAGCAAAGCCTAGCTTAATCAACTCATCAAAGCTCTCCGCGCATGAAGACGGTAATTAAAGGCAAAGCGGAATGTGTGTTAGATAGATAGTAACAGGGGTCTAGGCCCAACCAAGACTAAGATAGAGAACTTTCATTCTCTTGGCCCCGTTCAGTGTGTGTAAATCTGTTTCGGCTCGCTGAACGCTGGCCAAACAAGGTCTTTTGGATGATTATAAACTCCAAATGGATAACGGCGGAAATACCAGAACAGTGCAGCTTCATTTGCAACAGAAGATTTAAATTTCGCTGATGGAGTTTTGCTGATTTAATGCAGTCATATTACATAATATTTTTATCTAAATGTGAATATGAGATATTCAAACACTTTGAATGGACAATCAATTGAAAAAATGTCTAACTTTATTTTAAGGTGTCTTTGTTACAGTGTAATTATACATTAACTACAAATTAAAGTAGTATTAATTAACTACATGCATAGGATTAGGGTTTGTTTTTTGCATGTAATCATGCTTAATTTATGAATATAGTAATCACATGTAACATAACATGCTCACTGTAAAATAAAGTGTTGAAAATTAATTAACTGAATTATATTGAAATCAATCAACTCAAGTAAAGTATTTTTCATTGTTAATGTTAACTCATATTGTAAACTAATGTTAACACGTGGAACCTTGTAAAGTGATACCAAAATGCGTTTTTTGCACAGTTGCTCTGTTCACTGCTGCAGATGTTTGGTCTCACCTCTTGTAAACCCCATGTGACTTCACATATTGAACCGTGAATCTGGCCGATAATCAGCGACCAGTCGTCTGTCTTTCCTCAGTTAGAAGATGATGCAGTCAGCCTAATGACAGATAGGGCCTGGGAAAATCACCAATAATTACCACCATCATCATCCGCAATATTTCACTCTACCTTGCAGAGCAACTATTGAGGGCTGAATACACCGAGAGCGATGACCTCACTGGACAACAACACAAATAGTTGATGGAATCTAAGATTTACAGCGTGATGCAGAAGTAATGGCTGTTTTCCCAGTACAATAACTTCTCTCCTAACAGGCGAGTAGAAGAGAAGTGAAGACATTTAATGAGCGTTGGGTCTGGTTCAGAACATTGTGAGAAATGGGTTCATTAATGTGAGAGAAAAAAAGGCCATTCAGTGAGAATGTGCTAATAAACCATATAAAAAGCACTTGGCTGGTGGGAAATAAATAAATAAATAATACTACATTTTATATATAATATAATATAATATAATATAATATAATATAATATAATATAATATAATTATATTATGTTATATTATATTATATTATATTATATTATATTATATTATATTATATTATATTATATTATATTATATCATATTTCAAGGATTTTAAGGATTTTAACTGTGTGTATGTTTTTTTTAAAGACTTTAAAAAGAAACATCCAGGCAAATATGGTGCATTTATTCTTAATGAATATTATATAAATATGTCATTTATTTATATTTATTTTCATATATTTATATTTTATATATAATTATATATATTTTATAATAATTTTTTAACAATTTTATTTATTATATTTTTGGTCATTTTCTTCAATGGTATTTACTTGCAGGCTTTTTTGAATTAAGAAATATATTGCATTAATGTTTAACTGATATGCAATAATGCAATAAGGTGATCAGTTGCTGTTTTGCTAATATTTGACCATGAAACTTTATGCAATACTTTGAGCGGCAGGTCTGAGGTTATGAAGTACATTTGAAGCTCTCTAAAAACTTCTCTTCCCTTCTGTTCACTTCACCTCATTGTAATTTGTGGATTCATAGCCCATGTGTCATAATTGCAGTATCTGTCTCCAATTCATGGCCTTTAACCACAATAATAAGCTCCCCAGGTGAGTCCATGTCCACCAAAAGACAGTTGAGACATTATTAAGATGTCTTTGTCTGTTGCTTTTGAAGCTTTGTGAGCAGTGTGAACTGTCCATGATGGCCATCCTCTCACGCAGGTAATATACCCCAGTGACCTATTAGATGGTGTACTGTCCATTGAAGTACCTGTTCACAATCCTCACCTCAATAACACCCTAATGAATGAGGCCTGATGAGTAATTGCTCCTGTTGTTGCTCTTGAAGCGTTTCTCCAGGTGTGACACAAGTAGCCAAATGAGGTTGCACATCAGGGTTAGTTAGCGCAGATGTGAGGCTTTGGCCCTTAGTGGTGGGGAGGACTGACAGGGGACATTATCATCAGCAGTGGTCAGTAGGTGTGAAAGAGTTGACCTAAGCGCTTTAGGACAGCCCTTCCAAATATACGATCATACATGCATGTACAAAGCATGCGCACACATAGGCCTATTCCAGCTGTTGCAGTATGCATGCATTATAGGTCACACATGCATGCACTTAATGGTAAAATTGTATATTTTTGTTTTGTTTATTTATTTTTATTTATTTTTTATTAATTTATGATTTCTTATATGTGACACTGGATCACAAATCCAGTCACAAGTCGCGCAGGTAAATTTGTGGCAATAGCCAAAAATACATTGTATGGGTCAAAATTATAGATTTTTCTTTTATGCCAAAAATCATTAGGATATTGAGTAAAGATCATGTTCCATGAAGATATTTTGTAAATTTCCTACTGCAAATATATAAAACATTTATTTTTGTGAGTGAATGCAACACAATCACGAACATACATTTATGGAACACAACTTTAAAGGCGATTTTCTCAATGTTTCGATTTTTTTGCACGCTCAGATTTTCAAATAGTTGTATCTCGGCCAAATATTGTCCTATCCTAACAAATACATCAATGGAAAGATTATTTATTCAGCTTTCAAATGATGTATAAATCTCAATTTAAAAAAAATTACCTATGTGACTGGTTTTGTGGTCCAAGTGTCACATATGTGAATGTGAATGATTATCAGAATTAGGTGACTCAAAAATTGATCTGTATTTTATTTTATTTTATTTATTTAAAAAAAGAGAGATTTCAAAATATTTGTCTATTAGTTTATTCTTAATGCATATAAGTATTAGATTTTTTAAATAGCCTAGTTTATAATAATATAATATAATTTAAATTATCTTTAGGATTTCAAGGGTATTTTAAGCAAAGTATGTTTAAAACAGACTTCAAACCTCTATTGTGCAGAAACATCCAGGCAAATATGGTACATTCACTATACTCTTTTGCTTATTAGTAGATGTCTACACGTTTTTGACAGCTTTGTCCTACAGAGCATTAGCATGTCTTAATTTTATAGCGGTGTGGCCCTGGTGATGATCAGCTATTGATTAGAATGAGGGTTAAACCTAAACTGTACCCTCCCACTAATCATGAGCTGACCCAGTGGATTCCAATCCCCTCTCCCCTGGGACCCCACCGAGGTCCTGCAGTCCTGCCATTCTTACCAATCCACGTCATTAAAGCGTGAATCATGGATGGATCTGCTTTACTGATACATGTTCATTTCATTTACATTCAGACTTTTTATTCTTTATGACTGTCTGCTTGTATTACAGTATGCCATTTCACACTATCACTAACAGCCAGAGAGTCATTTTTCAAAATGTATTACTTTGTGTCAGATGATTATAGATTATAGGGTAGCATTTGCCAGGTAATTTTGGTTTTTAGAACAATTGTTGAGAAATGTTCATACTGAAATATCTAAATATGGTTGCAGACTTTGGTATCTTGGCGAATCTGAGCACAGTTTGTTGAGTGAGTGAGAAAAAAAATCAAACAGCTTTTAAAGACGTACTGTAATTAAAATCTACAAATGCAAATAGATAACTTGCAATAAAATAAACTCGTAAATATGTATTTTAAATGATTTATACTAGTCTGAGAGAGAACACTGAAACTGACCAGTGTATGAAACAAACACGCACGCACATTTCTTCATTTGCTTCTCAATTAATCTCACTGATTTTTAGGAGAAACTATTAAGATATTAATGAGATTTCAGTTATTTTCTTTGCTACAAGGACAGAACTGAATGATTTCTGATAGTTTATGGGTGTGTTCACACTTGGTTCAATTAAAACGAACTCTGGTGCGATTGCTCTAGTGCAGATTATTTGAGTAAGTGTGAACGCTGTCACTCGAATCCTGGTGTGGACCAAACAAACCGACCGAGACCCATCTATTCAGGAGGTCTCAGCCCACTTCCAATGAACTCGAGTGAAATATGAACACAACACTGACTAAAGACATCTAAACGAACCAAAAACATGACAAGGACAATGCTCAAGCATACCTGGTTATTCTCGTCATAGGAGCTACGTTGCTCTTTGTGAGTTCTCAGTTGGTAAAAATACCATCATATGTACAGTCACCATGATTTTGCCAAGTGCAGCATGTTCCTGGATGAACATACGTATGTTGTTGATCCTGGAACAACATTCCTGTTCGAAAATTCTTTCTAGGTCTGAACCCTATCCCTACCCCTAAACCTAATCCTACCCATAAATTGTCACTAAAATCAGAAGGAAATGATAGGTGAATAACACTGATGTAGAAGCACCTAACCCTGGTTGTAAGCCTAAATTAGATATAAACTGTAAACTTGTCCCTCAAATCTGATTGGTTGATTGGAATGTTGATCCAGGATCACATTTGGTTTTGTATCTTTAGGTTAAGTGTCAAAAATTGTGACAGTGTGAACGTTAAGCGAACCAGGACTAAATCTATTTTGGTCCAGACCAAAAGAACCAAGAGAACCAAACTACAAATGTAAACACACCCTACAATTCAATTCAGTGGATATATTCTCCATATTGCTCTAGATTAGTCTTAATCTCTGTCATAGTATCCAGCCCTGAGTATGCATACATGCAATTGAGAGCAGAATGGATGTTCATGCATAACCAGAGAGGCTGATCAGACTGGGACCGAGCTCAGGTAATACACCCTCAATCCATTCTCATAGATCTGTTAGTTTGCCTGATCACTTGATCAATACCATATAACCTTAGAAGGTTTATTTAGGCGTGCGACTCTAGTATTAGCAATATAAACACAGAGGGGAAAGAAACGTGTTGATTTGTTTTATTACAGATCAGGAACAGATGCAGGAGCAGCTAATCATTGGGCCATTGGACCGCCACAGAATCCCCACATGGGCCTTTTACACGGCCAAACCCAGACATCAGATCAGATCAATAAGATCTTCAGCAGTGCTTACCATGCCCCTCTCTCTCTCTCTCCTCTCTCTCTCTCTCTCTCTCTCTCTCTCTCTCTCTCTCTCTCTCTCTCTCTCTCTCTCTCTCTCTCTCTCTCTCTCTCTCTCTCTCTCTCTCTCTCTCTCTCTCTCTCTCTCTCTCTCTCTCTCTCTCTCTCTCTCTCTCTCTCTCTCTCTCTCTCACACACACACACTCACACACACACCTTGAGTTCATTGAATTCTTCCACTGTTTGGAAAACAGATACTACAGCGCTGTAAATATAGCCTTATACATGATGAGATATCAATAACACATTGAGTTGAGTTGTCACGCTGAAGAGATGAATGAGACCATTAGAACCTGTTAATAGTGAGTAGGCAAGAAAAAACAAAAAACCAACTGAGCTTCACGCTTTGTGGTGATCTCACTGAGTTAAGCAAAAATATTCTTCTACCACATGGCAGCATCCAGATAAAATGTCCACAGATTCGATTTAAAACACACAATGTGCACACAGTATTTAAAGGGATAGTTCCCACAAAAATCTAAAATCCTCTCATTATTTACTCATCCTCATGTTGTTCAAAAACCCGACTTTCTTTCTTGGAACACAAATGAAGTATTTGAAGAATGTTGGAAACCAAACAGTTTTATTTAATTAAAAAAAGTTAACGACATACAGTGAAAGAAATGATATATCAAACTAATGGGTGTTTCTTTCTATAAACACTTTTGGTCATATGGATGTGGAGATTTAATAATAATAAAAAAAAATTATTTAGATACAGTAGAGACTGTATAATACAACAGTCAACATCCCTTTTATACACAGAGAAAAAAAATAATACTAAAAATGAAATGAACACATTCAAAACACATTCAAAAGTCATAGTTAATAGTGAGAATTGGACCCTAAACTAAAGTGTAACCAAATTTGTGATTCTGTATCCACAGTAATTGTACATAAAACACCATCTTCACTGAAAACTCAAAGTCATGTAAAAGTCTTGGCATTTCTTTTGGTGTGATGGTCAGGTTATTTATAAGTCTAACTTTGGTGTGGCCCGTTACTTATTTGTCAGCCAACTGTGTCTTGCATTGATCCTCATACAATCATTGACAGGGAGCTCAATCAAGAACTGCAGCTGAATGACAGTTTAACTTCTACACATCCATTTGTTAAGCAGCATTTCCAGCTCATAATCCATGTGCCACTCACACCACTGGCAAAGTGTGCCCTCCATCACACGAATCACAATAGCCAGTCGTCACAATAGCTGTGTTTTGCGGGCGGCACATGGCTGTGGGTTTTTAGAGTGCCGTATAGAAGTCGAAACCCATTGTGCTCGGGTTTCCACTGTTTCTCCTCACACTGGCTGTCATTCTGCTAATTGTGTCCCTTTCAGGGCTTTGTAGATCAGCACACTTCTGGACCCGAGTGTGAAAAGAAGAAGGGGTCGGGGGGACTGGGGTCGGGTTAGCTCTGGCCCTCAGAACGAGGGTCGGGCACGTGCGCTCCACAATGCGGACTCCAGATTAGGGGCTGAACAAAAGCCGGGCGAACTGTAATTACACAGCAAACAGCTCTGAGGGTGAATGGGGGACTGACACTGCTCCATTGGCAGCTGTGCTTGAAGCACACTCTTACAGTAAAGCAGGGGAGGAGAGGAGGTGGAGTGAACACACGCCATATGCCTCCCCTTTCCCTGCACAAACACAGCGCATGGGCTCCAGAAGTCTGAGGCCACTAGTGAAATGCTTCTACTTGTATTCTTTTATCAGTGAAAAGTGGACTTCAGTATCTTAGCTGTTGGTTTGTCCCTCTTTTGCTTTAATGACAGCAACTTCAAAAGTTTGTAAAACCTGATGCTCGTGTTGTATAGCGTGATTTGATGATTCGAATTTAGCACTCTTATATGGAAATATGATAACATTTTGTTATTATCATTTAAATCGGACTCATTTTCAAATGGTTTGTTGTAAATAAACATCTTTTCAAATCATGACTTTCTGTTACGAAACAGGGTATTGATTTCAAACATGTCCTCTGTAAAAGACAGCAGGGATTTTGGGGAGACTCAACAAGTGAATATATAAATTATATATAAATATTCGTATGAAATATGAGATATTCGAAATGTTGCCAAGTTATTACTCCCATTATTGCACTTCTTTTTTCATTACATGTTGGCCCAATACCCATTCATGGCCATGTTTACACTCATAATGTATGAGGTAAAATAGTATACCAAATCATTTTGTTATATCTTTCAGAACATAGTTGAGAATTATATTTAAGTTTGGTTAAAAAATAGCCTGAAACTTCAAAATTGACTGGTGAATAAAAAAAATAAAACAAATAAAACATTGCCTGTACATGCTTTTTTTTCATGTCTTTTCATTTTCTTAATAACTCCTGACATTTTCTTATAAGTCCTGGTGTCCTCATAGACATAAAATATATAAAAAAAAATTCTTCAAAAAACAAACAATGTAATGATATGAAAAAACTACATTCATAATTTGTGTGTGTGTGTGAGAGGGGGGGGGGTGGTTCTGGTTAGGGTTATATATATATATATTTATAATATTTATTTCAAAATCCTAAACTCTGAATTTATTTACTAATTTCAATACAAACTCCCACATGTTCATTGGTCAAATTCCATATTTTTTATTATTATTATTTAAAGGTTTAAATATATTTGTTTAGTTACAGGTTTTAATATTTGTTATAGGTTTTCTTTTTCCTTTTATATTAATTTATTTTATTTTAATTTCATTCATTTCTATTTCTCTCTCTCTCTCTCTCTCTCTCTCTCTCTCTCTCTCTCTCTCTCTCTCTCTCTCTATATATATATATATATATGTATATATATATATGTATATATATATATATATATATATATATATATGTATATATATATATATATATATATATATATATATATATATATATATATATATATATATATATATATATATATATATGTATATATATATACAGTATATTCTCTTAAATCCAAAAACGTTCTGTTTATTTACAGGTAAAAAAAAAAAAAAAAAAAAAAAAAAAAAAACCCTTTTCAATAGGGCTTCATTTCAGACTTTAGGATGTATAGTATGTATAGTATAGTATAAATACAAAAAAAAAAAAAACTGCATGCGTGCATATGAGCAAACCCAAGCGCAATGTATCTACTAAACTTGCAGAATAAAGCATTAAAAAATCTTTTATTAATAGGTCACGGTATCTAACTACCCGTGCACTACAAAATCAATTTGATCTTTCATGCTGTGAAAGAAGTTCCTACAACATTAGTCGGTATTAAAATAAAACGTGATCAGTGACGGCTTTCTGTAACAGATTGTAAGCCCCAGTTTTAATAGGTGTGACTAATGATGGCCTGATATTTCCTACTCAGTGCTAATTTGTGGAGGGGTCTTAAGCCAGCACTAGAATCTGCTTAAGCTGGTGAAATAAGGGATAAAGTTGCAGAGAGGTTAAAGACTAGAGATGAGGCAGCATGTTGGTTAGACTGCACTGAAGCACACTAGGGGAGCTATTGAAATGCAGCACGACTGGCTCAGGCTAATTAACAGTAGGGTCCAATTTACAGTACAGGTTGAGCAATTACAGAGATGGAGCCTGTAAGCAGAAACACAGGGGTTTTAGGGCACACAATAAGTCAGTATGGGGCAAATAAAACTGTGGACACATGACAGTGTCATTTGGTAATGCGGGTCTCTCTAGTCTACACCAACTGCAAACACTATAAACTAAATGAGCAGCCATTGGCTAAAGTGACAAGGGAGAATATATATAATATATGTATATATCATGTTTTATTTAGCTATGGAGACACTATAGCTAGCTATGGAGACATATATTGCATATGACATT
Source organism: Squalius cephalus (assembly GCF_949319135.1). NCBI lineage: Eukaryota > Metazoa > Chordata > Actinopteri > Cypriniformes > Leuciscidae > Squalius > Squalius cephalus. The sequence continues at coordinate 15,253,324 of NC_137146.1, read as the reverse complement.
TCAAATGTATAAATTATTTATTCATTCATTCATAAATTCATTATTGTCTGCTTGTGCAATGACAATAAAGTAAATTAAATTTAAAGTAAACCTCGACTCTTAAAATGTTTTAGTTTAAAAAAAATATTTTAGATTTTAGTAGTTATATATATACGTATATATATATATATATAGTATTTAAAACACGGACTGCGGACACTATGAAAAATAAAAACTTTGAGGGTGAAAACAAATGCAAAGGCTGTAAAGAGGATTTTTTAACATGTGAGGAGATTAGAATAATTTATTTAATTAGAAATCTGCTTAGATATTGACAATGAACTCAAATACTTTCATGTTTTTTTTGTTTGTTTTTTGGTCTGTGGAGGCACTCTTGATATTTCAAACGTATATATAGGCTACAATGTATATATAGGCTACATATACAGAAAATTTTTATGATTGTATATTTATTTCATTTTATAAATATAAAACAATGTTTAATATTTAGAACTGTACAATGTAATGTTGACATTCTTATTTGCATATTCATAACATTAGACTATATAAGTGCAGCACACTGTGGCTACTTTTTTTAACAACATACTGGGAAAAAGCTTAAACAAAACAAAAAAAGATTGCTAAAATCTGGGTTGAAAGTACCCTTAACTTGGGGTTAAAGTTGAAAACCAATTAGCCTTAATGATTCATTAGGAATATCCAAACAAACAACATTAAAATCAGCTCCATCACATGATTAATGAATGGATCATCTAAGCAGTCATCAGCGTTTTTGTTTGTTCGTGTTAAACTTTGTGTTATTTCCTTATAGAGTGACAAGGGAAGTCCCTCATTCATTGTCATTGAGCTCAGTTTTGGGTTTGACGATCAGATCAGCCCACACCCTCTCTCACATTGTCCAAAGTTCCTCAGGAGATGGACTTAAAGCCCAACCGTCCCCACCTGATCCTGATCACCACGGCCTGAAGGCTCCATTGAAATAACAAGGCCTTTTAGACTTGCTACTTTAAGCTCCTCTAGAGCAATTATGCATTCATGTGCGCGTAATTGGCATCCACGAATATGAAATGTTTGGTGGGCCCTTAAACACTGTTAGGGTCTTTGAATGTCGCCCTTGTCAGACAAAGCCTGGAGGTGTTACCCCATTTCCATCTATTTAGAGTGCTGGGAAGAGGTTGAAACAGCCCTGTGTTTACAGTAAACTTTAGGGAAAAATGCTGAGTGCTACTGAACTGCTCTTCACCCACTTATTAGTATCTACCCTATACCAGCCATCAATAGCTGGAGTCTTAATTAAACAAGCAGATGCAGGAGTGTCAATCATACGCAGAGACAAGACTGTAACAGTCTAATATACATGGTTCTGCTGGGCATTTTGTTCCCCTGACATTACTGTAAGCTCTGAAGGAGAAATCACGTGAAAGAAATGCAGACAAAAAACATCAATGTAATCCACCACAGCATAGCACTTTATTTGTTTCTCTATACATAATTATAGTTTCTTTTTTTCCTGAATTATTTTCTGTTTGTTTTATTTTTTGAGTCAAGCAAAAAATCATTATAGTCTACTTGTAAAATGACAATAAAGGAACTTTGAAAAATTTGAATTCTGTCATCATTTACTCTCGTGTTGTTTCAAACCTGTAGAAGTTCTTGTATTCTGCTAAAAACAAAAAAAACAAAAGAGATTTTGAAGAATGTGGTTAACCAAAGCAGTTTCTGGTCTTCGTTGACTCCCATGCAACTGAACATTCTGCAAAATATCTTCCTTTGTGTTCAACAGAAGGAAGAACTTCATGCAGGTTTAGAACAAGTTGAGGGTGAGTAAATGACAACATTTTTTTTTTTTTTTTTGGTGACTATACCTTTAATCCATTTTAAAATAAAACTTAAAAATAATAATAATAATACAACTTTTTACTTATAAAATATAATTGATTATTAATATATAAACTCACAAAAATAACTGACTGAATAAATAAATAAAAAGAATTAAGATATAAATAATAGTGCTGTCAAATTGATTAATCGCGATTAATCGTGTGTATGTAACAAAAGTTTGTAAGTGTGTGTGTGTGTGTGTTTGTGTGTGTGATATATATATATATACATATATATATATATATATATATATATATATATATATATATATATGTGTGTGTATGTATATATATATATATATATATATATATATATATATATATATATATGTGTGTGTATGTATATATATATATATATATATATATATATATATATATATACATACATATATATATCACACACACACACACACACACACACAAACACACATATATACAGGTATATAAATATATATAAATATATATATATATATATATATATATATATATATACATATACATATATATATCACACACAAACACACACACACACAATTACAAACTTTTATGTTACATACACGCGATTAATCACGATTAATCGATTTGACAGCACTAATAAATAAACAAGAAATATGCTAACTAAAAACTTTAAAATAAATGTTTGAAAAAAGAAAAAGCAAATACATTTATTTATGATAAGAAAGCTTGAAAAGGGCCAAAATCACAAACAAATATTAACTCTCAGTTCTTTATCATTTATATGAGAAAGTGGTTAAAAAGCCAGAATTATGCATGAATTTCAGGCCTTAAATCAAAAGCTTCTTGTCGAAAAGAGAGAGCTCAATTCTCACTTCTCCACAGGATTTTGCTTTGCCTGCGTGGTGTCTTTGTCAGAAGCAGTTGTATGTTATCTGAGTAACAGAAACAGCCCTGGTAATCCTTTATGTGGCAGGACGCATAACTGTTCAAACTCCCCTGATAGTCAGTGTGGGGGTTCGTGGCGCTCCATTGTCATTGAGCAGCGGCTCACGCGGTGTTACCATTGCATTCTTTGTAATGTGGCCTGAGTTTTTTGCATGACCATGAGGCCAATCTGCTTGGATTGCTGTGCTTGGTAAGGGGCCTGTAGGTTTTCAATGAGGTCTGTATTTCACTCACTTTCAAATGTTCTTTGTCCTCAGTGTTAGTGTGCCAAGAGGAGCTGAAGGTGTGATGTTATTTTATTTAGAGTTCGACTAATTAGACCACATCTCTAAGAGTTTCATCCAGCTAATGATATTACCAGCCAAGACTAATTTAAGTGGGAGCCTTTCCAGAAACGGCACTAAAGGACATCCAATCAGAGGACAGAAAGACACTCGAAAGCCATTTACTGATGAGAGAGAGGGTATAGCAGAATGGGCGAACTTTTTTTATTGCTTTTCCCCCTCTAATCCATAAGAATGGGAACAAACAGGACAGCTACTAATAATAATTACATTTACAATGTTCTCACAGCCATCACAAACATAGATCCTCTGTGGCCATAACGGAGAAAAGGGAGTGTATGTTCGGGAAAGGCTTTGTGAGAAGCATGTATGATTTCCTTTAATAGTTCCAGAGTCCCAGACACAGATTCATTAGTGATTCCTGTAAGGTCCATCATGTCAGGAGGGTTAACAGGAAGAGCGTCGGCAAGGCCACACAGAGAGCTTTACTCACATCTGTCTCTATCCCTCTTTCTCATATCATTAGCTTTATATATAGCTTATATCACTTGTGCTTTAATTGTGATTCTTTCAAGCACACACTCACAACATTTATCTTATTGTCTGAAACATGCATATATGGATGATTCTTCAATTAGGAGACATTTTCTGTCCTTAATTAGCATTTTGTTTTAAAGAATGGATTAACCTACATTAGCTTCAAACGTGTCCCTTTTATTGTTTCCAGATGTTTAAGTGTTATCACTCTTAGAAGTAAAGTTTCTAAAGGGTTCTGCCAGCTGCTATATAGAATATTTTAGGGGTTCCAATCATGGAATTTAAAATGTTGTGAATTAATTAGCTCGTAAACATATACTTTATCACTAGAAACATTTAAATAACCTGTGGGTTCTAGAAGTCCGCTGAACCTTGAAGAGTGTAGTGCATATTGCATACATTTAGCAGAATTACTCTATTATGGGCTTGTCATCTAGCACAAATTCAATTCAAAACATCATAATTGTTTGTAAATGTAATCGCATTATATATTTGAAGACCATAATAAGAATAGCTTTGTTTTAAAGGTAGCCTATTATTTGAGAATTTAAGTTCAGAAACAATCCAATTTTTTGCAAAAGGAGAAATGTCATTACCATCATGCACAATATTAATCAGCAGGGTCGGTTGCATAAACTATTTAAAAGTTAAACAAACAGACTTGAAGATTTTTTACTCCAAGTCTGAAGCCAGTTGCATATACATAGCTACGTTAAGACTGTGTCTTGAGTAGGCTACTAGTATGACCAACTAGCAATTATCAAGAGGCAATCAATCTTAATTTTGGTATCAAATTAGACCAATCTACGTTTTTATGTAGGCTACTTGACTTAAAGGGATAGTTCACCCCAAAACTAAATTCTGTCTTCATTAACTTACCCATTGTTCTAAACCTCTATGAATTTCTTTCTTCTGTTGAGCACAAAATATGATATTTTAAAGAATGTTAGTAACCAGACATGTAGCCATTGACTTCCATAAAAACACTACGGAAGTCAATGGGGCCATCAACTGTTTACCCATATTCTTTAAAATATCTTCTTTTGTGTTCAACAGAAAAAAGAAACTCGTTCAGGATTGGAACAACTTGAGGGTGAGTAAATGTTGACAAAAGTTTAATTTTTGGGTGAACTATCCCTCTAAAACAGTTATGGACAGTCTTAAAGAAAAAAAAATGTGATTAACTAGTCTTAAGACTAGTCTTAGCAGTTTATGCAACAAGCCCCTGGCACAAGTTTTGGTCCCAATTTATTTTAAGTGGCTTTAAGTACTATGTACTTACATCGAAAAGTAAGTACAATGTATTTATTGGGTTCATGTTGTATTGTAAAACACTTTTGCTGACCCCAGTTTTTAAGTCAATTACATGAAAAGGTAGATTTGGTCTAATTTGAACCTGAAAACGTAAGACTGATTAGCCCGGCTAACTTTTTTGGTCAGACTTCTTAACTTAGCAGCAATGTTTGCCCTTGCAGATCTTTATGTTAAGGCATGTAAATTTAAGAGGTCAGGAATGCTAGAACCATTTAAATAAACGAGTTCAGTAACTCTTCAGTTACTCACATACATTCATCACTCTTCAGTCGCAGGCATGTGAGGTCTAATGGACTCTTTCGCCATCTTCTGGTGAAATGCAAAGCTGCAGAAAGTTCAGGAAAGTCGAAAATCACAAATTCTATTTTAGAATTGTGAATAAACAACAAACATGTAGACATACGCACTTTGATTATTTATATTTAAGTTGGTTTGGCTAGTTATCAGCTGAAAAATGCCCTAAAACCTGTATGCGAACATTTTTATTCTAATAGATGTAATTGTATTATTTTTATTACAATCTTATTCATCTTTTATTTATGAATTCTAGATCCACATGTTAGGCCTATTGATTTATTTAATCGTTTGGCCTATTTAGCCTATTATATGCTCTGATATGTTTGATTATTTCCAAATGGAAGATCTTTTGTGTCTCTTCTGTGCTGTAAGATTGAGCGGGTGTATATTTTCTATCAGAATTGATTATGTGATGTAGGTAACAAAATATGTTTCCATCTCAGCAGGCATAGGGTAATAGGCCTACAAGATACAATATTCTCTTAAAGGTCTTAAAACCACCTAATCAGTCCTGCTAGGGTAGCTATAGTGTTGATGGCATCATAAATTGGTTGCAAGAGAAGTAGGCTACAAAGAACTTCAATAGCCACTTTCCCTCGTCCCTTCCTGTTACGTGTAGTTATGTGTAGTTACATAATGTAGTTTCACAAGACTAGGGGCTTCTTCCTCTCCTTTCATTCTGCAAATATCTTACTTATTTTGGGACTGATCTGATCAGCACAAATTTCATCTGTCAAATGTAATACTGTGGATAGGCCTATTAATACAGATTTACTTTTCTATCTTCTATCCTTATTCAAAATTGATCTCTGCCTAATAATTGCTTGTCTGCTTGGATCTCACTGCAACAACAGACCAGTCTAAAACCAGCAAAAGTAGCCTAGGCCTACCACCTTTGGCTGGTTTAAGAATTTTAGCAGGAATGGTAAGCAAAAATAGTGTAAGAAATACTTTCATATTTTATTTTATTTTTTCATTAGGCCTATATTTTGATGAAATGGTATCCTTACATAGGCTAGGCTACTTGATGCATTTTTGATGTTACTTTTAATGGCTGAAATAATAAGGGTGAATTACCTTTGTGTATGTAATACTAAGTCTATATAGTAAAATAAGCACGTTGAAACCTTGTTTTATGCAGTCTATGGTTAAAACACGAAATAGTCCTGACAAAGATGTTGACTTTTGTCGAAAGGCGATTTTTTTTCCTCTGAATTGCTTCGAGTTTTGTCCCTACGTGGTACCCGTATCAATTTGGTTAATCCAAAATGGCGACGACCACAGTTGGAAACGTGAGTTGTTCTTTAACTAAATAATTTTGTCCTTATTTGAACTTATACATAGATGTGCTGTAATGGGTCTGGAATATTATAGTTTTATCATCGGTTTGCCATGGACTTGTCTGTTAATTCGCGGATAAATGTCAATATGCGGTCAAAATCACATTGGCTAACCTGATAGCCTTTATGTTCTCTCTCTATTCTCTGCCAAATAGTTAACTTATATAGTTATCTTTTGCAGGATGTTATTGACACTGACCTTCCCACTGCCGTGAGTCTACTCAACAGTCTCACAGAACAGGTCTGTAATGTAATTTAGATGGACAGCATCACAATTGGATGATATAATGCAGAGATATGAGGAGAATATGGAGAAGATATGATGATTGACACTTATATATTTCCAGGTTGCTTCAGTAACAAGTCATGTCCGGGATATGATAAAGAAAGTCAGAGAGAAAGCGTTTCAGACTTCTAAGGTAGAACTATTTTTTTGGTATTAAAATACTATCTCTCTCTCTCTTACACACACACAGAATGTTTATGACATTTCTTTTCCTTTTCGCTCTAGGGTTTGTCTTTTCTGGACTTGAGGTATCATCTGTTACTGTTTTACTTGCAAGACATCACTCATTTGATCAGTTTAAAGACAGAAGGAGAAAGTCTGAAGGATAACAGCGCAATCCACAGGCTGGTCACCATAAGGACGGTACGACATAAAAAACTGTCAGATATTCATTTTCTATTAATATTTGCTCATTGAATAGGTTTTTTTTTGACAATATCCCCTTAATTAATCGTATCCATTTTTGTCAAATCCCTTAGATGAATTGATTCATCTAATAAAATAAATTCTCAGTTTTCAGAATTCTGCCTCTTCAGGTTTCAAATCAAATGTGATAATGCAATAAACTACATGTTTAATAAATAAATAAACTTTATTTTTGCCCCATGCCTTGGTTAATTTCTGACTCTGGTACATAGTTAAAATCCACATAGTGTATCAGGTCACATCTGTTATAAATCAGTGTACTGCATGATTCTACAGTATGCAGACTACTTTTAATGCTGTGCCAATGCTTAAAGTGTATTTTCCCCCTTCTGTCTATGTTGTATAGGTTTTGGAGAAGATGCGTCCCCTAGATCAAAAGCTGAAATATCAGATTGATAAATTAGTGCGGACTGCAGTGACAGGCAGCCTTTGTAAGCTTTTTTTGTTCTCGTCATTGCATATTTTAAGAATAATAACGTTTATTGACTTGAATGATGGTGTTTCTTCCAGCTGAAAATGACCCTCTACACTTTCGCCCTAATCCTCAGAATCTGGTTAGCAAGGTAAAGCTCTCGTCATGTAATGTAACGTATATTATATAGTATGTTGTTTTAATGTTAAATAATAAATTATATATGTAATTAGATATTTGATAGAATATATATATATATATATATATATATATATATTAGTGGTGGACATAGATTAATTTTTTAAATCTAGATTAATCTCACTGTAATCTTGGAATTAATCTAGATTAAAATGGCTCATTTGAATTCTGCCGAAGGCATTCAGAATATGTGTGCTACCCAAATAATGACTAAAGGGCACGTGTTTCTTAAATACAAAGTGACATTTAAAAGAACTTGTGAAGAAATGCCAGAGATTTTTTTTTATTTTTTATTAAAACTAACATAATAAAGTATGATTTTTTTTTTTTTTTACTTTGAGCATATAAAAACAAAACAGCTCCTTGGAAAAAATGAAATGTAGCCTAATATTGTTGTAGTTATAAACAAAGGTCTATTTTTAGTTCATATTAACAACGTAACAACGTAATGTTACTTGAAAGCATTATAGCCTACTATTCCTGCCAAACTTCCATGGTTGCAGTTAGTTCTCTTACGAGAGGTTCTCTCGTATTGCGTAGTTGCTACGCTACGGGAAAGCCTTTCTTTCTCGAGATACTGAAGCCAAAAATTATCCTTAATTTTTATAATCTTGTCAACGCAGTGCGGCAGCCTGCAGACCTAGGGCGAGCTACTAGCGTGCCCATTGGCTGCCCTGCGGCAACTGCAGCAGCCTACCGCTGAGCCCTTGGCGTGACGTCACGACCAATGAGCGCGCTTGGCGCGCTTACTGCGTCACAGCCCGCGAAAAGGGGGGTGTGGCTTAGCGTATATAAACAGGGCTCGGAGGCTGCTTCTCTGATTTCTGTCTTTTCAGCGAAGCTCTTCGCATCGCTGCTCTCCGAGGAAGCCGCCGTTGAATCAAGCGACCAGCACGCCGAGGATCTCAGCCTGAGGACGCCGGCCGCCTTCGCCGCCTTCAGCCTTCCCTGCCTGCTTCGCTATCCGGCGAATATATCCTTTACTGCTCTGTGTTGTATGTGTGTGTGTGTTCGCCCCGCGACACACTTTGCATCTAAAAGAGCGCGAGGCGTTGTTGCAAATGCCTCGCTCATCCTGTGGCTCGTGCAGAGCCTCGCTCAGCGACGGAGACCGCCACGTGGTCTGCGCTCTCTGCCTGGGCCTCGACCACGCAGCCCGCGCCCTCTCCACGGGCGGCTGCGAACAGTGTGAGGACTTGCCGATGTCGACCCTGCGGGCTCGACTCGCCATGTTTGATGATCCTCCACCTTCCCCGGCTGCCTCTTCAGGGCCGCGAAAGAAGAAACGCCGCTCTCAAAGGCCTCCCGAGCCGGTGGTTATAGCTGAGCGCTCGCCGGAGCCCCTCCCGCGAGCCTCGCTCTCTCCTTCTCCCCCGCCCTTCACCGACGCGCAGCGGCCGGCCACTGCCTGCACTGCCGTCGCCTTTGGGGATGAAGCAGATGACGCCGCTGACAGCTGCTCTCTGCTTGCTTCGGACAGCGAGGAATGGTCGGGCTCTCACCGCTCCGCCTCCTCGACTCCAGAGTCTGGCAGGTCCCGCTCCAGTGTTGACGCGGAGCTTATCCGCCTCCTCACCAAAGCGGTCGACCGACTGGGATTGGACTGGTCCCCACCCAAGGAGCCCGCGCCGAACCGACTCGACGGGTGTTTTCTGCCTAGCCGCCGCCAAGCGCCAGCCTCTAGGTCAGCACCCTTCCTGCCCGAGCTCCATGCGGAGCTATCGAAGTCGTGGAACGCGCCCTTCTCCGCTAGACTCCGCTCATCTGTCTCCTCGGCCCTCTCCCAGGTGGACGGGGCCGCCGAGAAAGGATATACCGGCATCCCTTCCGTTGAGGAAGCGGTGGCAACGCACCTTTGCCCGCCGTCTGCTAGATGGCGCTCAAAGTCTGCCCTGCCGTCCAAAGCCTGCAGGACCACATCAGCTCTCGCCGGCCGCGCATTCGCCGCCTCCGGCCAAGCTGCTTCCGCCCTGCACTCGATGGCTGTTCTCCAGATCCTGCAAGCCGACCTCCTCCGTGAATTGGACGAGAAGGGCTCGGATCACACAGCCTTAACAGATCTGCGCAGCGCGACGGACCTTTCGCTCCGCGCTACCAAAACCGCTGCACAAGCCATCGGCAGATCCATGGCCGCGCTCACCGTCATCGACAGACACTTATGGTTGACGCTGGCGGATATGAGTGAGTCAGAACGCGCTGTTTTCCTCAACGCCCCGCTCTCGCCCACTGGCCTCTTCGGCCCTGCGGTCAGCGGGATTGTGGACCGCTTCTCTGAAGTACAGAAGGCGTCGCAGGCTATGAATCTCTTCCTGCCCCGCCGCTCGAGCCCAGCCGCAGGCCGCTCTCAAGCTCAGCCTCCTGCGCGCAGCTCCACACAGCGCTCGTCTCGGCCACCAACTGCTTCGCAGCGACGCCAGGGCGGCCGCCCTAGGTCGCGCTCAACCAGCCGTCACAGACCGCCGCCCCCCCGGGGTCCGCGTCCCAAGATAACGCTGAAGTCTGAGCCCGCGAAGTCCTCCTAGCACCCGCAGGGAGGAAAAGATGGCTGAGTCCCGCTGCGGCCGGACCGCCATCAAAACGCCCAGCTCTGTCAGTCCCCTCAGTACAGGCTACTGCAGCAGCTTACACCGCAGCCAACGAGCCAGTAATACCACTCGCTCGCCTGCACACAAACGCCGTTTTTACGGCGGCCCAAATAAATCTCAGAAAGAGTGTAAATTCGGGTTTTCCGGCTCCGGCCGAAGGTGTTGTAAGTGCAGAAAATGTGCCCACTCCCACGTGCTCACTGCTTCACACAAACACGGTCCCCATGGTAACGCGCTCAGAGCGCTCTCTCATAAAGCGGTCACACACCGCTCGAGTACTAAGTGTAGTAAATGTGCCCACAACTCTGTGCTCACATCTACCCGTAACTCGCTCTGTCACTCGGTTACCCCGGGCAACAACGGCTCAGGCCGAGAGTATTATAAGTGTAGAAAATGTGCCCACTCCCATGTGCTCACTGCTTCACACAAACAGGGTCCCCATGGTAACGCGCACAGAGCGCTCTCTCATGAAGCGGACGCAAGCCGCTCGAGTATTAAGTGTAGAAAATGTGCCCACAGCCTTGTGCTCACACCTACCCGCTGTTCGCTCTGCCAGTCAGTTACCTTGGGTCACAGACCCTCTAAAGCTCCCAAACACTGGCCATGTCATAAGTGTAAACTCTGCGCCCGCTCACGAGCACGCGCACTCACTTTTAGACATTATAATCCCCACGCCACTCTCGCGCCTGGGATGTTTGACAGCAAATCACGCTCCATCCGATGGGACCGAGCTACTGAATGCTGTTCAGTCGGCCAATACTGTTTACCAGCCCCCGTGTTCGAGCACCAGCGGCGCGCACGCCGCTCCATCCTCTCTGATACAGGTTCCCCATCCCGCGCAGCGCGGCGATCTGAACCCAGAGACCATTCGACCCCTAGCTATGCATGCGAAAGCATGGGAAGCGATTCAGGGCGCGTCAGAATGGGTGCTGAATACTATAAAACACGGCTATTCGCTTCAATTCGCTCGTCGCCCTCCGCGCTTTACAGCACAGACGGAGACGAGAGTGAGTTCAGAAGCTGCGCACCTGCTTCAAGCAGAAATAGCGAAGCTGCTGCGCAAAGGGGCTATAGAACAGGTTCATCCTTCTCTGAGCGAGTCGGGCTTTTACAGCCGCTACTTCCTCGTACCCAAGAAGGACGGAGCGTTAAGACCTATTTTAGATCTGAGACATCTGAACAAAGCCCTCATGAGACGGCCGTTCAAAATGATCACAACCAGAAAAATCCTCGCGCAGATTCGCCCAGGAGACTGGTTTATCTCTCTCGATCTAAAAGACGCATACTTTCAGATCCAGATAACTCCCCGTCACAGGCCATTCTTGAGATTCGCCTTCAACGGTCGAGTATATCAGTACACAGTCCTGCCCTTCGGCCTGTCTTTGGCACCCCGTACATTTACGAAATGCATGGACACGGCCCTCGCTCCCCTGAGAAAACAGGGAATGCGAATACTGAATTATCTGGACGATTGGCTTATTCTAGCGCAGTCAGAGACGGAACTTGTGTCTCACAGAACAGCGCTTCTCAGCCATTTGGAGGAGCTGGGTCTCTCGGTCAACTGGACCAAGAGCTCGCTATCGCCCCGTCAGTCAATTTCCTTTCTTGGAATAGAACTGGACTCGGTGGCTATGACGGCCAGACTGTCGGAGCAGCGCGCGCGCCGCATCCGCCTCCTCGCCGCATCCCTCCAAATAGGCAGCCGGGTTCCGCTGAGGACATTCCAGCGTATCTTGGGGCATATGGCCTCAGCTGCAGCAGCGCTCCAGCTGGGCTTACTGCGCATGCGCCCGCTTCAACGCTGGCTGAAAGCGCGCGTGCCCCACCGAGCCTGGGCGGCCGGCGGCTTGCGAGTCAGAGTGAATCAGGGCTGCATTTCAGCCCTGCAGCCCTGGCTGGCAGCCGAATGGTATCTCACGGGAGTGACTATGGGAGTGATTTCACACCGGAAAGTTGTCTCGACAGACGCTTCCAACCTAGGTTGGGGAGCGCTCTTCGAAGGCAGACCGGTCTATGGCCGCTGGTCAGACCAGGAGAATCTCCTACACATAAACTGTCTAGAGATGCTCGCGGTCGAGAAAGCGCTCAAACACTTCCTCCCATTCCTCCACGGTCACCATGTTCTAGTCCGCACGGACAATACATCGGTAGTGGCCTATGTGAATCGCCAGGGCGGTGTCAGATCAAAGACGCTCTGCACCCTGGCGGAACGCCTCCTCGTGTGGGCTCAGCACTCTCTGCGCTCGCTGAGAGCCGCGCATGTGCCTGGCCACCTGAACGAGGGTCCCGACAGACTGTCCAGGGACAACGTTCCCCCTGGGGAGTGGTCTCTACACCCCCAAACAGTCCAGTTACTGTGGCGCCGTTTCGGCAAAGCGAAAGTCGACCTTTTTGCGTCAAAAGACAACGCTCATTGCCCAGAGTTCTTCTCGAAGAACGAGGACGCGCTGGCCCAGACCTGGCCCAGCGGCCCGTTGTACGCTTTTCCCCCGGTCTCTCTGCTGCCTCAGGTCATCGAGAGAATCAGGGAAGCGCGCCACTCAGTGCTCCTCATAGCCCCATGCTGGGAGAACCAAGCTTGGGAGACTCAGCCCCCTGGCCGATACCGGTGAAGAGAGACCTTCTCTCTCAAGCCCGCGGCTCGATATGGCATCCCCATCCAGAGCGCTGGTCTCTGCATGCGTGGAGCCTCAACGATTACAGGCTGATCTGCCAGACGGGGTCATGAACACGATCATACAATCTAGAGCCCCCTCTACGAGGCGGCTCTACATGTCGAAATGGTCAGTGTTTAACAGATGGTGCACTGCTAAGGGGCTCAATCCACAGACATGTGGGGTATCGCGAATTCTGTGTTTCCTTCAAGAGCTACTGGACGCGGGCAGGTCCCCCTCCACGCTCAAAGTCTATGTTGCGGCCATTTCAGCGCTCTCTGTTTCAGAGCGGGGCCGCGCATTAGGAAGGAACGAGTTCGTCATCCGCTTCCTTAGGGGAGCCAGGAGGATGAACCCCCCGCGACCCCCCGCGGTTCCTATGTGGGATCTTTCTCTGGTCTTGGAGGCCCTGAGAGCGCATCCCTTCGAACCCTTGGAAACTGTGGATATGAAATACCTCACGCTCAAAACCGTTTTTCTGATAGCACTGTCTTCAGTCAAACGAGTGGGAGACCTTCACGCGTTATCTATTAACGCCGCGTGCCTCGAGTTCGGACCTAATGACTCCAAAGTCATTCTCAGACCGAGGCATGGGTACGTTCCCAAAATTTTGGGCACTCCCTTCAGAGCACAGGTCATTTCCCTCTCAGCCCTGCCAACGCATGGCAGCGAGGCCGATGGTAATCTCCTCTGCCCGGTCAGGGCGTTGAGGAACTACATTTCACGGTCCGCCGCTTTCAGGCGCTCGGATCAGCTCTTTGTTTCGTTTGGTGGGCGCACCAAGGGTCTCGCCGCCTCGAAACACAGCCTGTCCAGATGGATAGTGGACGCTATTGCTGTGGCTTATGCGTCTAAAGACCTGCAGTGCCCATTGGGCATTCGAGCTCACTCCACCAGAGGCATGGCCTCGTCGTGGGCGTGGTCCAGCGGGATTCCCATTCATGACATTTGTGCAGCGGCAGGCTGGGCCTCCCCCTCTACATTTGTTAGGTTTTACAACCTGGATGTTCCCGCCTTGCAGGCGAAAGTGTTATCAGTCTAAGTCTCGCGTATGCCGGCCCACTATCTGTGCGCGGGCTACGGTGTGTGATTTAGCTCTACTGGTTGAGCTGCACTATGCAGGGAATTGTCAGTTCGGACCGGCCGTGCCGCTCCAAACCCCCTAGTGTGTGCTTATGTACGGCGCTAGCCCTCTTTAGGCCGCCCGGCTCTCCGCTATCACGTTCCCCGGGCTCTCCCTGGGACTCATTCAGTGGATGCTGGGCGCGCACGGCGTTGACAAGGGCGTTCCCGTAGCGTAGCAACTACGCAATACGAGAGAACCTCTCGTAAGAGAACGTTTCGGTTACTCACGTAACCTCTGTTCTCTCTAGAAGAGGGAACGAGTATTGCGTAGCCCGCCGTGCTCGCGCCACGAGCTCATTTCGCTTCATGCGACAGAAACCAGAGAAGCAGCCTCCGAGCCCTGTTTATATACGCTAAGCCACACCCCCCTTTTCGCGGGCTGTGACGCAGTAAGCGCGCCAAGCGCGCTCATTGGTCGTGACGTCACGCCAAGGGCTCAGCGGTAGGCTGCTGCAGTTGCCGCAGGGCAGCCAATGGGCACGCTAGTAGCTCGCCCTAGGTCTGCAGGCTGCCGCACTGCGTTGACAAGATTATAAAAATTAAGGATAATTTTTGGCTTCAGTATCTCGAGAAAGAAAGGCTTTCCCGTAGCGTAGCAACTACGCAATACTCGTTCCCTCTTCTAGAGAGAACAGAGGTTACGTGAGTAACCGAAACGTTTTACTACAGTAAATCCATGGTAAATGTTGCAGATCTGTGGACACTGGATAGTTCACTGATGGCACAATGTTTCTTCCTGGCTTACGCACTGTTTGTTCCGTTAATAACGGAGAAATGTGAATGTTTCTCACTAGATCTCGCAGCGATGTTATTACTTAAGTAGTGAATTCAAATTATTTATTTACTGGATCTCTTGATCAAGATCGGCTCGCGCTGCTTTGGTCCAAACTGATAAACAACGGTCCGTCAACCACACAATAA
The DNA here is from genome assembly GCF_949319135.1 of Squalius cephalus. Classification (NCBI taxonomy): domain Eukaryota; kingdom Metazoa; phylum Chordata; class Actinopteri; order Cypriniformes; family Leuciscidae; genus Squalius; species Squalius cephalus. Next base: position 15,238,162 of record NC_137146.1, on the reverse strand, counting down.
CGAGTAGCTCAGTTTCGTTCCGCTTACCTTACGTTTGCCATTTGATGTTGGACAATGTTGTGGTCGCGCCAGCGTCTCTTACATTATGAGCCGCCTACATTTGAAATAACGAAATTTTGGTCGGCAGGAAAAATGGTCCAACGAACCGTTCGGTTTGAAAATGCGTACCGAACACCGAACCGAATCCGCGCTAAAATATCAAGGTGAAAGTCATCATAGCTTGCTTAGTATATAGACCCAGCTCCCAACCCAACTTTGAGAATAGATTAACGGCGATATTTTTTTTATCGCCCGATAAGAGTCTCACGTTAACGCAGCACGTTAACGCCGATAACGGCCCACCACTAATATTCATATATATTCATATATATATTCATTCATCCAGCTCAAATTGTGAAAGATGGAAATAAATGTTGTGATGTTATTTCCATCAAGAAGTGTGTCAATTTTTTATCAAGATTTTGTATTGACAATGCAAGTGTCGAGCACTCTGTAAAGTCTCTTCCAGCACATCCCAAAGACTTTAACTGAATTTAAGGTCTGGACTTCATTTAGGACTTCTTTATGCTCCCTCCCAGTCATTCTTTCACAATTTGAGCCTGATGAATCTTAACATTGTCCTGGAATATGGCCATGATGTGTCTTCCTAGATGGTTGTTTAAGAATTGAAAAGCTACACACTCCATCAATCAGGATTAGAAGAACCGTTGCAAAACATGTAACATGCTTCAAATATAATAATCACTGCAATAATGATCCAATCACAGACTCTTAAGCATTGTTCTATTCAAATCCAAACAGCGACTTGTTTTTTGGCCGGGCAGTGTATATATAATTTTATTTAAAATTGCTGCATTTCTTCCACACAGCTCAGTGAATCTGAGAATTCAGGTGATGAGGGTGAAGAAGGAAAAACAAAAGGGGGAAAAGAACCTTCATCCAGCAGGAGATACGTGCCTCCTCGAATTGCTCCAATGCACTATGGTAAGTCCTTTTATTTTGTAACAGGTCAATTTATCATTATTTCACATTAGGATTCAGATGTAGAGACATAATTGCAGTTAATACTCATCCCAAACCCTCTCCCGTCCATGCGTAGATGGGGACACGACGGAAGCAGACCGGCAGAAGGAGCGCATTGACAAACAGAAGAAAGCGGCTCTTCGCAGCTCCGTGATCCAGGAGCTCCGGCAGCAATACAGCGACGCTCCGGAGGAGATCCGAGACCGCAGAGACTTCCAGACTGAGCGGGAGAGCCGAGAGGAGCAGAACAGGTACATCATGTGGAGGTTCTAGATCAGGGTTCACCAATCTCGGTCCTGGAGGGCCGCTGTCCTGCAGAGTTTAGCTCCAACCCCAATTAAACACACCTGAACCAGCTAATCAAGGTCTCATTAGGCATACTAGAAACTTTCAAACAGGTGTGTTGGAGCTGGTTGGAGCTAAACTCTGCAGGACAGCGGCCCTCCAGGACCGAGATTGGTGAACCCTGTTCTAGATAATAGAGGGTATTTTGAACCTAGTTTCACGGTTTAGATTATTATGTAAATTAATTAAGCGCTTGATAGTCTTTCAGATGTTTTTTCCTAATGCTCTTGGGTAATATTTTGTATAAGGAAAAACTACGAGGAGTCCATGATGGTCCGTCTCAGTATGACACGCGAGCAGAGGCTCAGGAAGAGAGGAATGATGGGAATGGCTTCACAGCTGAGTAACATCACACGATTTGGTGACATCACTGTTCTGACAGGGGGAGAAGCACAGGTGAGCTGGACAATGGCATCATGGGTAGTTTTGCATATCTTTCAAAAGTTCCAGTTGCCGTTGTAGTGACACATAGCTATTTCTGTAACAGCTGAAATCCACTCACATACTCTGAACAGGTAGAAATGCAGCGTTTATAAAAGCTCCGTGTGGTTTATCTACGACAGAGAGGACGTGAGCTGTAACACGTCTGCCGATCTCAGATCCTTCATTTTAGAAAACGTGTGTGTTTTTCTCTTTTCATAGGATATTGGTCATTCAAAACCCAAGAAAAAGAAGAAAACGATTAAGAAAAGTAAAAAGAAAAGTAAGTATTTCTTTTGTATGTTATGAGTGCTTTCAAAAATATAAGCTTCCACTGTTGCATATTAATACATATTTCATGTTTTCAGTTTTCAGGAAGCACAAGTAAACCTCTGATGCAAAGGATTCTAGATGATCTTTGCTTGGGACAGTTTCTATTTTCCTTCCATGAACAAAATGGTGTATGGAAATATGTGTGGAGCTTTTTATGTAATTTTGGTTAATGCAAGCTGTTGATCTCAGTATCAATCGGATTACCTTGATTAGCATAACAAAGTGCATTCTGTTGTAAGACATTCTTGTAAATGTGATGGATGCTAGGAACGCAATGTGTTTACAATATCTTCATATTTAATTGACTATAAATTCAATTTTGCAGTAAATGAAGGCATGATCGTGGTGGACTCAAGAGTTAAAACATGTTTTCAACCCATGTTAGAGTCTGCGTCCAATGAAGTGGCCATCACTTTTAACTGCTGTTTTTTAAATGGTTTTTGTCCCTTCCAAATCGCAGGATTATATTAAATGTGGCCAAGTCATACTGTTGGTGCCATATTGCTTTCAGATGAAACATGCTGTCCGAAAAAAAATATACAATTCTTATGTTTGAAAACTTCAGTTGTCAAGTCACCTTTATTTATATAGCGCTTCATTCAATACAGATTGTTTCAAAGCAGCTTTACAGCGATAACAGGAAAATTATTATTTATTTGGCTGTACAGCATCTCTAAAAGATATTAGTGTCATTGTTCAGCTGACGTCAGTTCAGTGTGTATTCAGTTCAGTTGTAAAGATGATTATTAAATTAGTTTATTAATATATAAAACGGTTCTGCAGAATACAGTCATCATCCAGCTCAGTTCAGTCCGATAGTGTCAGTGCAGTCAAATGACTCAAATCAATAATGTTATTGAATATTAAATAATGCTGAGCGATGACCTTGAAATCATGATACGCAGAACTGTTTCTTGCACAGGATTTGTAAAAAAATTTGATGTTTATTGTAATGGCCAGTGGGTCTCAATATGTCTAATGGGTGTACTTTATAACATTGTAAACAAACATTTTTCAGGACACAAGGGATAGGTTATGATAGACATAGGGTAAGATGCCTTGAATGAGTTTCTTTCTTCTGTTGAACACAAAAGATATTTAAAAAAATGTGGGTAACCAAACAGTTTCTGGATCCCATTGACTTCCATAGTATATATATACAGGTGCTGGTCATAAAATTAGAATATCATCAAAAAGTTGATTTATTTCAGGAATTCAACTTAACAGGTGAAACTAATATATTATATATAGACTCATTACATGCAAAGTGAGATATTTCAAGCCTTTATTTGTTATAATTTTGATGATTATGGCTTACAGCTTATGAAACCCACAAAATCAAAATCCCAGAAAATTAGAATATTACATGAAATCACACAGTAATTACACAGTGATACCATGGTCATTGAACCAGGTTTTGGTTCTTTTGGCAGTGTGGGCCGGTGCAAATCCTGCTGGAAAATGAAGTCAGCATCTCCATAAAGCTTGTCTGCTGAAGGAAGCATGAAGTGCTCTGGAAATGTCCTGGTAGACGGCTGCGTTGAGTGGACAGCACAGTGGACCAACACCAGCCGATGGCATGGCTCCCCAAACCAACACAGACTGTGGAAACTTCACACTGGACTTCAAGCATCTTGTACTGTGTGCCTCTCCATTCTTCCTCCAGACTCTGAGACCTTGGTTTCCAAATGAGATGCAAAATTTGCTCTCATCAGAAAAGAGGACTTTGGTCCACTGTGCTTTATTAAATCCAGAGTCAATGCAGCCGTCTACCAGGACATTTTCAGAGCGCTTCATGCTACATTTTCCAGCAGGATTTGCACCTGCCCACACTGCCAAAATAACCAAAACCTGGTTCAATGACCATGGGATTACTGTGTAATTACTGTGTGATTTCATGTAATATTCTAATTTTCTGGGATTTTGATTTTGTGGGTTTCATAAGCTGTAAGCCATAATCATCAAAATTATAACAAATAAAGGCTTGAAATATCTCACTTTGCATGTAATGAGTCTATATAATATAATAGTTTCACCTGTTAAGTTGAATTCTTGAAATAAATCAACTTTTTGATGATATTCTAATTTTATGACCAGCACCTGTATATATTTCATACTATTGAATTCAATGGGGACCATTAACTGTTTGGCTGAATGTATCAATTCAACTGTATATTCAAATGGAATGATTTCACTCAATTAGCCTATAGGTTTTAATGAAAAGTAAAGATGTTTGATATGTACATTGCATGCATGGACTTATTAAATAACCCCATCAATTACAAAATCTGTTTATAAAAAAATTAATAACCTTCTGTGCCAAATCATCATCAAAAACATTGTCTCCAAAAACCCTTTATTAACAAATAAACACAACAAAACTTTGAAAATCAATATAACACAATGTCATAGATCACTATTTTCCAGAGACACAAAATTAGATTAACCTCAAAAGTGTTGAGATTAAATTTTGCTATCGTTCAGAACATGTCCATTGTGTTATTTTTTGTTAATTATTTAGGGTATATATATGGCAGAAAACTAAAGCTTGGACATTTTTTGAGTCCCAGTAACATAATTCAGGTAAAATCCGTTGTACATTATGCTGGCATGAGAAACTTGCCTCGCCAAAACCACAAGAACCAGAGGAGTCCTCTGCACAGACCCTACGGCTTCAACTCCTCCCTCCATATGCCAACGTGACAATCCCAGTCTTCAAGCTGAAAGAACTGGAAGATATATTTTGAATGATCAATGCACATTCTGACTTATGATGCAGCCTGGAATTAAACCACACCATGTTCATTCGTCTAACCCAGGGGTTTCCAAACTCTGTCCTGCAGAGAACATGCCTCAATACACCTGCCTGGAAATTTCTGGTTTGTTTCCAGAAATTTCTTCTGTGCCGACAAGACATTGATTGGCAGGGTGAGGTGTGTTTAATTGGGGTTGGAGCTGAACTTTGCAGGATTGGACAGCCTTAGTCTAGCCCAGGGATGTCCAATCCTGCTCCTGGAAGGCCACTGTCCTGCAGAGTTTAGCTCCAACCCCAATTAAACACACCTGAACCAGATAATCAAGGTCTTACTAGGCATTCTAGAAACTTCCAGGTAGGGGTGTTGAGGCAGGCTAGAGCTAACTCTGCAGGACAGTGGCCCTCCAGGACTGAGTTTGGACACCCCTGGTCTAGCCAGAGGCTTGGTCCCCCAACTGAGCCTGGTGTCTCCTTAAGGGTTTTTTCCCCTCCATTTCTGTCAGATGGAGTTTGGGTTCCTTGCCACTATCATCTTTGTGGCTTGCTCAGTCAGGGACACTTAATATCCGACAATAATTATCAGTATCATTAATTTGATTGCACTGACACTACTGGATGAGAACTGTACTGAGCTGGATGACATCATTCACCTTTATAGATGAATTTAACTAGTTGCATAACTGATGAACTTTAGTTATTGAACCAAATCAACGCTAAACTGATTTCAACTGAATAATGACGGCTTACTATTGTATTTCTAGAGCTGCTTTACAGCAGAATTTAATCTGTTTGCATCATAGAACATAATTTTTCTGCTTATCATTGTACAGCTGCTTTGAAACATTGTATTGCTATAAAGGTGACTTGACCAAAAGCATTAAAAAAAAATATATGGTGGGCGTCCTGTCTGGGCAAACCACTAACAGGCTTCCCACACCTTTTGACCAATAAATCCCCCTACTGGATAATGATTTCTAATCATTTTTCATATGTCACCCTCAAAAATGGTGATGTCTAACCAATATATTTTTTAGAAAATCTTATTTTCTCAAAAACCATGAGAAACCCCAGAGGCAAATTGAACCTTAATGGTCTTAAGATTCCTACCTCAAAAAAAGACCCAAACACCTTAAGTACTTTTTACACAATGTCTTTTATTTTTTTTCTAATTACAGACTCATGGGTTAAAAATAAAATAAAAAAGGAAAACATCTTTTCTCTTTTCGTCCATACCCACTCCCCCATCTGAAAAAGGAAAACGAACAGAAACGAGAAAACCATCTGCACACAAATCCCCCTCCCTCCCCCCAAAATAAAAGCTCCGAAGCCCTCAAGTAACCGATACCTGTAGCCCACGCGTTAGTGCTCCATCGTGCCCTAACTGCACTGTGCGCTGAGACAGACAAGGCCCTAGAAGAACCCTCCCCTTCAAACTCTATCTGGTCCTGCCTCTCTCACTCACTTGCAATTTAAGCAGCCATTGCTCTATCATGGCTCTGCCTTCACGATATATAAATTTGTGTGGTGGATGTGTGCGGTGTATGCGGTGTCTGTCTGTATGTGTTAACATGGGCCTGGTGCATCTCAGTAAATTTATGTTGGTAAAGCTCAGCGCTTGTTATTGTAATAAATGCCTCCCGCAGTGGGCCGGTGGTCGCCCTGTCCCCCTCCCCCTCCCCCCCACACGGAGAGGATGGGGTGAGTGTGCATAGCGGGAGCAGAAAGAGACAGAGACGCCGCCGAGACGGTAGGGGGCGCCGCGGCCACGGGAGGAGGGGTAGTCAGTCTCCACTGGTCCTGAAACCTGAAACGACAAGAAGTGGTCTAATATACAAAGAGAGAGCAAGGAAGAGGGGGGTTGGGGGGGGGGGGGAGCACAGGAACAGAGGAAGGAAAAAAAACTGATGGTCGGGAATGGCATATGGCAGCATGAGACAAAAAAAAAAAAAAAAAAAACTCTTAAAACACAAAAGAAAAGATCTCAGAGCTCAGGCCATGCCATCTTACAATAGTCGTATGATGTGGAAGATGGTTCAAGAACAGTAAAACGTAAAAACAACGCCGAACTCTAAACCATTGTCGGAATAACAGGTGGAGGAGGTAATCCGAGTGAGGGATGAACAGGAAAGAAAACAGCGCTGGGGGGGAAAAGGGATTCCAGAGAGCACAGACAAATAGAGAATATGATCTCAAATAGCACAACTTTGTGAAAACAACAACATTCTTGCTATTAAATTGTTCACATATTCAGGTACAATAATAATAATAAAAAAAAAAGTTAACATTTTTTTTTTCTGTTTGCCTTTTTTGAATGCAAACATAAGAGGGGCTGTTTGGTGAGAGAAAAATCACAGCCAGACAAAAGGACACATCTGCAGCCTGAGATTACATCATCATCTTCTCAAATTTAAACAAATGCCACCAAATCTCCCAGACGGCCATATTGTACCTTACCAGGGCGATCGCAACACCTCCTCACACCCACGCGCACACACAATCGCACACTGCGGCCAGTCAGTCTGTCTTTCCAGGAGATGCTCTTTTTTTCTTTTTTTTTTCTTTCTTTTTTGTCTTTTTTTTTTCTTCTTTTTTTCTTCCTTTATTGAGAGGGGTCTTTTTTCTTTTCTATAGGGATATGGGGTGATAGTAAGGGGGATTTCATAGGGGGGTAGGGAGGTATTAGTAAGGGGAGTACCACGATGTTGTTCGCCCTCGGCCCCTGGAAAAGAGAGAGAAAAAGAGGGTGAGTTCTTTTTTGTGATTGGTTTAAGAAGACGGACACCAATTCAGTTTTTTGGGGTATGAGTGTATATTAGTAATATGCATTTTAAAGGGCCGGTTGAGGACAAGCTGAACGTTTATGCACTCACGTTACAGGTATACACAATTCAAAATATGAAATGAAATGTATACCCCTCTTCTACGGATAACAAGATTTAAATAGTGATCAATGCAACCATGTGTAAAGAATCCAGTAATGTGGTTTACTATAAAGGGAAGCTGAGGAAGATTATCCAACAGCAGAATGTGTGTGCATTAGTTATATTCAAGCTTTATAAATGGTCTAGTGTCCAGTGTTGGGGACAGTGAAAGCACGCTCTCCCTCTTTCTCTCTCTCTGAACGGGGCGGCTCCTGTGGTCTCTGTAAGGGAGAGATCCTGGGGACATGAACCCTCGAACACATGCACACAGTTACAGTCAACGACACACAGCTTTCCACAAATGGACTGGGCCACAGAGCGCGCACACACACACACTCGCACATATATACATTAATAAATGCATTGGCATCCATTCAGGCAGCCAGAGACGCTCGTCATTCACACAAAACCCCCTCCAGGAACAGCCTGTGCTCTTTGTGGCACAGAAACCTGTTATCGGTTGGATTCTAAAACAGTCAATATCAGGCTGCAGGAATGAACCCTCCATTCTGGAAGTGAACACATTGTTATTCATGCGAGGGGTGAAAATGTACCAAACTAGGTTTTTCTAAAGCAAACTTGCCTGAGGTCAAACACACACTTGCCTTTAAGTTATTCAGAGCTGAGCTTGACATCAGCTACATACTCAAACTTGTAGGATCCCATTGGCTAATTATAAAGATATAAAAATATACAATCATAGTCACCTAATAAACATCAAAATGATTTGGGTTTGGGATAAAACAAATTCTTCAACCATTCACTAACACAAGCTCCACTCTAACAAAAAAAAGTCAAAGTGTGGCAGTGCATGTACAAGAGTTTCCCAACAAACTGATGTACATGATTCTGATTCATAAAATGCTTTCAACTCTACCAGATCTTAAAAGACAGGAAATATTCAAATGCTCCCAAAAATCTTCCAATTTAAAGTCCTTCATCACACTAGGTTATCAAAACAATTGAAGCCAACAGTAATGATACAGATATAGGCCTGGTTTCACAGACAGGGCTTAGATTAAGCCAGAATTAGGCCTTATTTTAGGCCTTAATTGGGACATTTACCCCCCCGGTTCCACAGACAAGGTTTAAGATAGTCCAAGACTAAAATGCATGTTTGAGCTGTTTTAACTGAAAGCAACTTGCACTGACATATCTTAAAATATATCAGTGCCATTGTTTTGTCTCAAGATGCACAACATTGTGTTTTTTTTTTTTTGTATAAAGCACGTTTATAAAAGCTGATTAAATGTCCTAATTGAATTAAGGCCTAATCCTGGCTTAATCTAAGCCTTGTCTGTGAAACTTGGCCCTTAGTAGCTTTTTTAAATGTTCCTTAGAAAAATACATTACTGGTGTGAATCTTGAGAAAAACAACAACAATGGCACTGACATATTTTAAGATCAGTACAAGTTGATTTCAGTTATGACAGTTCAAACATGCCTTTTAGTCCGGAGCTAGGCTTAAGCATTGTCTGTGATACCAGGCAATATAGTGCCAAATCTGTCCAGAGGGCCAAACAGGCTTTGAGTTGAGTGTCGAAACCTAGCGAGATGCCTAATGAGACAGGACCACAGGTCTGCCCTTTTTGAAAATTCCCTATTTAGGCATCTAACTCTGTTTTGAGGCACAAGGCATACATGATCTTCACATTGGGAAGCAGGTTATTGACTTCGAAACCTCTGGAGAGTGTGAAGGATCATTCATGCTCAGAATCACACTGCAGGAGGGAAATGGAGATGATAACGATGTGTGTTTTTAATGGTTTCTGTAATTCTTCCTCAGTTTTCCTTTTAACATGACGACACAGAGGGGTTTGTACAGAGAGTGCAGACTACAAAAGAGAGTGGTGCAGTTCCTTCTCTCCTCACACCGAGGCATTAAACAGCTGCATGCATACATACAGGAGACAGACTGCGGTTACACTTTAATTTAAGGTGACGTAGTTACATTGTAATTACTCAAATAAGCACTGAGTAATATTAATTCACTAAATGTACTTACTATAGAGTTATGGTTAGGGTTTGGTTTAGGGTTAGTTACTTGTAATTATGAATAATGTACTATTTTACTTTAGTAAGTACATGTAGTAACGTGCAACTATGTCACCTTAAAATTAAGTGTTACCCAGAATGCTTTACAATTGCAAACTAGCACAGAATGCTTTAAAAGGTAACCAGGAGAAAAAAAAAAAAAAAAAAAAAAAAAAAAAAAAAAACCCAGAAAAGCAGAAGAGTTGATGGATTTTAAGAAATGTCATGTTATATATATATATATATATATATATATATATATAAAAATGGAAAAAATTTTTATACATTTTTTCTCTTTTGGTAATTGTTCCTGAAATGTTTATATTACATGATGGGATTAATAAAAATAAAATAAATAAATAAAGTAAATAACAGCATGGATATTTAGAAACACTTATTTTAGATCGTCCCCCACCCAATGCGCGCACACTTTCACATCAGCACTCTCTGTCAGGATGGAGCCTGTGTGTCAGTCAATGTCAAACGTGCAGGTTGGCATGGAGCTCACCTGAAGGCCCGTCCTCTGCCTCTGGGAGGTGTGTAGCCACTGTAGTAGCGTGCCCGGGACGAGAAGTTTCCTCCCCGTGAGCGGAAGCGGGCCCGAGGGAAACCGCGGTCTGTGGTGCTGATGCCAGGACGATTTGTTCTCTTGGCCCCAACCTGGAAGAACAGTTGGGAAATTTAAGGGTGCTTTCACACTTGGTTCGATTACCTGTTCCGAACCCGAGTTCGATTGCTCCCCCCTCCCCCCCATGGAATGTGTTGACATTATATTATTCATATCCGAACCGCGGTATACTACATCAAGGTGCAGCTGTCGCGTAATCGTGTTGCTTGGTAACCGCTATGAATGAAAAGGCATCAAAATGGATAGAATTGCTCGCTTCACATTTGTTCTTCTTTTTTTGAACCTTTGGTTTTGTTTTCAAAGAAAAGATACAGAAACACACTTGCATCTGTCTGCTGCAAAAGTACTAAAATCGTTCCAAAGACAGCGGGCTGTCCGCCGAAGAAATTTTTTGCAGAGGCATGCAGAAATCATCTCTCTGCTTGCAGTGCTTCAATCCCGCTTTTCATCAAGGTAAGTCACACACGCACACACGAAAGAGCTAACGTTATTACATTGTAAGTCATCAATAGCGGTTCACTTCCGCGATTTGGTACGATTGCATTCTTATCAGCAGCGAACCGTACTGGAGTTCACAATGAACCGTACCCCAGACCACCCTTTTTAAGCGGACTCGAGTACGGTTCATGGGTGCGCACCCGAGTTCGGAAGACAGCGTTCACATCCAAACGAACCGAACTCTGACGTCATTCGAACCCGGGTGCGCACCAAAAGTGCTAGTAGTGTGAAAGCGCCCTAAGTTTCAAATTTCAAGACACCAAGAAATATAAATATGGTATAGGGCAGGGGTTTTGAAACCTGTCCTGGAGCACCCCCAGCACTGCACATTTTGTATGCCATTTCAGGTCTTGCAGTCTCAACAAATGAGCTTAATTGGATTGGAGTTGAATGTGTTAGATGAGGGAGACATGCAAAATGTGCAGTGCTGGGGGTCCTCCAGTACAGGTTTGAAAACCCCTGGTGATGTAAAAATAAAAATAAAAAACTGAAAACTTATACTACTGAATAGAGATACATGATTGTTATTTTACTTTTATAAGATTTTTTATTGTCTTTTTACTTCAGAATTAGCCAAGAAAATTGCAAACAAACAAATTTCAAACAACAGCACAAATAAATGCAATAGAATAAAGAGAGAAGAAAAACACGGCTTTAAGCTTTTCAGGTATACAGTACATTCAGGTAGGCCAGTCACAATTATGAAATTTGGCTGCCGATTAATTGTCTAAAAAATAATTGCGGTTATGCCGATTAATTGCCAGTTTTAGGGCTTTGACGATTATGCCGATTAATTGTCTGTTTTAGGGCTGTGTCATGCATTTTTTGTGAGCTTCATTCATTAAATAATTGTGATGAATTTAATCCTTTGTAAGTTATCATTTTGCAGTGTAAGATTACAATTAACACCTTTAAATATTATAATGTATTCAATAGCTGTGACAATTTTTTTATTAAACTTAGTGAGTGTATAAATCAGCAGCAAAAAGTAATTCTTGAAAACATCTGCACAGTAATTTTAAAAAATCTAAACGTGTTGTTAAAAACAAATTACAATTCAATCATTTATTCATACATTTAACAATTTTATATTTATATATGAATGTAAAGAATTATGTATTATTGTGTATATATATGTGTGTGTATAATATATATATATACACACACACACACATACATACACACAAATAATATGCAATTAAGTGATGCTTATTCTAAATGTACTGTGCAGCTTTTTAATGGGGCAACAAGACATGATAGATACGACAGAACAAGATAGGCTTTTAATAATCTTTTAGTGCGCAAAACCATGATAATATGAAACGCTTCAAAACAGAGCGCACAAAGCACGTATGCGCATTGCGGGTGCAGAATGATGTGCTTAAAGCAACATGGAGTCACAGTGCACATCACTGCACAAGTGCACATTTAAAAGTTCACGGCACAAAGCGAATAAATGCGCACAAATCCTAGTGTATATCTATCCAACAGTTTATTGATCATTTGTTTCTTCACAGTTTTAAATTCCAGTTATTGTGTATTTGATGCCAATTCAGTCCTTGTAATGTGTGTGATCTAACAGGCACGAGTCGTTTAGAAACAGTCTCATATATCATATTGGAGAGAGTTTTACCGTGCATCCTGTCGTAACTGGACAACGCACTGAATGGAGAATGATCGACAGCCGCAGAGGAGGGAAGATGAGTTTCCGTGACCTTAAATTTAACGATGTAAATATACTTATGTCCCTCACATTAAGCTATGGAATGGCTTCAGATGACTTTGAATATATTGCTGGAAAACTTTGCTGGAAAACTATTTCTTTTGGTCCATGACTCCCCCCTTGTGCCGTAGGCCTATAAAAGAGCAAAATAATCGCGGTTGTCTTAATCGCGGTTAGATCAAATAATCGCGATCAGGTGGTTATTTAATTATCGCGAAAGGCCTATATTCAGGTAAGAAATACTTCAGAAATTTAAGTAATCAAATGCAAAATAACTGGATCGTCTTCATTGTAAAAATTAAATACAGATTAATGTTTACAATTAGTTATAAATGTTATTCAGTCAAGAGCAGAGAGTGATTTTCTTTGTCTTTTGTTATTTTACTAACATGACAGTAGAGCTGGGCGATTTTCCCCCCTAAAAAACTCGATTTACGATTCGATTCGATCCCCCCCCCCTTTCTCTAACTGAAAAGTCACTGTGCAGTGCGCAACAAAGATTGTTAAACATCCAAATTATTTATACTGTATTTGGATTGAGCTAATAAAACAACAAAAAATCCTGAGGTAACTCTTATGCCTGGTTCAGACTACACGATTTTTTTTGTCTGTTACAATAGTCACTGTGTCAGATTACACGATTTTGACTCCTAAAAATCTTGTCATGTCATGGACAAGAAACATGTCAGACTACACGTTGTTTTCCGACCAGTCATCGCGAGCCGTCTCACACACACTCATTCACTCGCACATATACACAAGCTCACTCACATAGCCTGCACGCGCACACACACACACACACACACACACACACACACACACACACACACACACACACACACACACACACACACACACACACATTCACTCACTCACTCGCTCGCCATCGTCGTGGAGGACCGTTAAAAAATTGACCTACCAACTGGATTTTTAAATCAAATCGATTTTTTTCCCAGCACTACATGACAGACAGCAGCAGGAATATTAGGCTGCTGTCTCTTTAAGAGTTTATGCATGGATCCAACACACCGTTGGGCTAACTTGCGCTAACTTTCTCAACTAATTAGGTTCCAAAACTGACTGTTTACACGGAATACTCGCCAAGACCGCATTTTGACAATTTTTGTGTGTATTTCACCATTTAAGCACAGTAAGCCACTCATTTTGGTACTTGCGACTCACAAGCTGCTTGAGACAGAGGCGGCTTGTGCTCTCCCCTTATATGATAAGTGGTGTGTGTTTTTGGTGTGAGGGCGAAACCCACGGGTATTAGTAAACTATGCACAATAAAAGTACTATTTAACCAGAGCGAATGAGACGAGTGAGTGTGTCACTTCGTCATCAAGGAGAAGAGAGCGAGAACGCGCAGCTGATGTTACTGCCTGTGCCGCTGGCAACAAAAGAGACCGGCTCGGAATCGGAAAGACGTGAGACTGACCGGGTCACTGGTCTGGGCCGATCAAGCGGAAAACCTGCCGATTCCGGTCCGTGGCCGGTCGATCGATGCATTTCTACTACTGAAGTGTTTGTCAGTGCTTTATATCTGCTTCAAAACTAATTGACTTTTGAATATGTCAAGACAATTTATGTTATGCCTCATCTCACCTTAATCTGCCTTCCTCTGAATAAGGACTCATCCAGTGCCATGGCCGTCCTAACAGACTCCTTGTCTGCAAACTCTATATATGCAAAACTGAAATGTGAAAAGGGCAAATGATCATGAGGGCAGTCAAGGTCAATTAAAAAGAACAGGAAAGCATATACTGAAACTGCTACTAATTATTAATTGTTCTGCACAAATACATACATGCATTAGAAACTAAGTAAGCATATTGTTAAAGATTTAAAGATGACAGAAAGTAGATGTGATTAAAGCATTGCATCAAATGTTACCCCATGCAATGGGCTGGCAAATTATTAATGGGAACAGCTTAAAAACTGTGAACAGCTTGAAAATACTGTGAATCAGAATAGCTAAAGAACAGTCTCAAACTCCACATACCAAAAAAAAAAGACCATACTAATTATGGCAATGTTCCTACAGATACTGAGTGGCCATGCACAAAGATAAACAGTTGTTTATATACAAATACATATTTCTTTATAAATAAGCTCTAAATTCTGAAGAGAAAAATGCTTTTAGTTTAGTTTGCAATTAATAATTTGTGTTCAATTAAACACTCATTTTATTTAACAATACTTCTTTACTAGTATCACAGCCATTATGCCTCAAATTCTAGATATGTTTTTCATTTCAGTGGCTACTGTTCACTATATCTGGGTTAAGGTGATGCATCAATGCCTTCTCTAAACCTACAGTGCCTATCTAGAGCAGACGCTGCACAACAGAGAACAAGAAAATGAGACGCCCAAGAAAAGGACAAATACGACAGGTAGGAAAGTGCAGGTTAAGATGGAAAAAAAGAAAACAGAGGAGAATGCATGAATTACCCTTTAGGGTGTCCTGTAAACTTGTCACACAAGATGGTGACTCTGTTTACGGACCCACATCCGTGGAAGTGCGCCTCCAACTCCTCTGCCGTCGCACCATAATCCACCTGCAAGAGACAAAATCTTATCACTACCATTTCTAACGTCAAGCATGAAATGAATGACTCCAGCTCGTAGGTGTGAGAATAATTGCCCATACATTTCCAACATAAATAGATCTCCCATCGGCTTCCATCTTCTCTTCAATGGACATGATGACAGGGCCAGCTGCAAAGAGAAAACATTATTTCCACACAACTCTGATAAATCATGAAGTTGCATATGTTGATGAATGATGCATAGCTTCATCTCTGAAGTCTATTTTTCATTCTGTTTCCAGTCATATCTCTATTGACCTCAAACGGTCCAGTTTTAGTTATTCTTCTCCTAATGCAATCCTATGCATCATCACTGTCTGTTCTGCAATGCTCTCCTTTAATTCAATCTTCCTTCCCAAGACTTGCCCATTCTCCCTCCCTCATTCATTCATTCAGTCTCACTTACCAGGTGGAGGACTGAGATTCATCTGTTTCTCCACCTCGTTCTGTAGCTCCTTCAGTTTCTCTGCCTCCTCCTCCATCTCTCTCACCCGGGCTTTAATTGCCTCCAACTCCTGAGAAACCAAATTAACATGCACATTTAGACCTTAGACATTTAGAATATTAAAAATGGTTGCATAGCTAGATCCTGATATTGAAACGAGTCAATTATTTTGAATGTGCCTGATCGACATTGGATCCAAATGCATCAGTATCATGTGTTGCTGCTAAACCCATTTTGTCAGAATCAGTCATTATTCTCACCGGTTTTCATGGAGACAGCATGCACATGCACTTTCACACACGTGATTATGCACTGGGCTCTTTCAAACCATGTACTGTCCAGTCAGCAATACGCCCTAAGCATGATGCCATCCGTGCAGGCATTGTTGTGCGCGAGCGAACACACTTTTGGTGTGTATTCATTCACACGCACGCACACAAGTTTCAGCAGTGCTGCATTGCAGGGCAGTCGCTTTGGATCGCTCCTAAAGTAACACAGCATGGATGTGATGGCCCCTTTTACGCAGTTAAGATTTCGCATGATACGATTTAAATAGAATACACAACCAACAGCATATTATGAAGTAACTAATGATTAAATACGAGCCATAAATAGAGCATAATTGCATGATGAAATAAGGTAGCCATGCATTCAGCATGCAAATACATGACCTACTCTAGTTCCAATAACGTTAATGTGCATGGAGAGAAATGCACCAGCCCAGCCCTATTGCCCCATCTCCATCACACACACACTCGCAAAAATCGCCAACAAATTATGCAATACATCACGAGCGGCATTTAATCTCTAAAGTACATCGAATACAACGATCACGGCGATGCAGATGTGCATGACATACAGCGTTTTGCCCAACGACAACTATGCAGCTTTCCTTAATGTAACCAATTCGATGAAAAATCAGAAAATAAAAGCCTTTCACGCCTTTTTAACATGTCACACACGTCGCATGAAGATTTATTCCATTGCAGAGGCCAAAAACAATCACGCGCAATTACCAACGCGACTTACTTTTTCACGCCACAAATATTACTGATCAGAAAAGAGGCGTGTTTACCGTGAGCCGTCTGCTTCTTTGCGGATGGATCCACACACTGCTGCGGCTAATGGCGGCCTGTCCTACCCTCGCCCCTGTCTCTTACATCTCCCGTCGCGCATTTTTTGCGATGAAGATTTTTTCCCTCCGCTAGGTCTGCAGATCTGGCGCAGAGGAACCCAGACGGATGTTGCGCCAACATGGCGGCCAGCAGCACGCATGTCACTCACTAATTCTACTGCACTGCGTGAGCCACAATGGCGGACAAACCGTCCTGGCAAAACCGGTTTCGCGTACACATGATTATTTGGTTTGTAACTCAGTTTTATGTCATTTTAAAAATGTGAGGTTGAAGAGGAAGTTGGGGTGAAACCCTATACCAATATACGAAATGAGTCGTTAAAGCGGGTGTGATAAGTCCTTCACTCACCGGATCTTCAATAGCGGCCTCTCCCTCGTCTAATCCAGGTTCTTCATCGCCGGCGCCTGGGTCTTCAAGTTCTGAGTGACCCGGGTCTGAGTCCAGCAGAGACTCATCTGCCAGTCCGTTACCAAACTCCGCCATCGCCTGATTCCCGGTGGTCCGACGCGCCTCGTGGCTGAACTACAGGCCGCGACTCTCGCAGGGGGGAGCAAGAGAGAGGGGCAGGGGAGGAAATAAAAAAAACGGCGGAAAACGCCGCTCACCAAAGTTAAAATGGGGAATAAAAAGCCCGCCTCGCTTCCTCTGGAGCTCAAACGTGTACTTCCGCGAATAAAACAACTACACTATTTAATCCAAATATAAATAGGTTTCACTTGGTCAATATGTCGCACTTACTACTCTATTTACATTAGAAGACAAATTCAGAAAAGCAAATGTGTATTCTTCGCGAGGGCTCGTGTGTTCCAGAACAGAAATGGAAGCCGAGGGCGGGGATTCCGAGCACTGCAGGCGCACTATCGAAAGGTGATTGGACAATTCCGCACTTTAGACACGCCCTCTCAACGTATCGAGAACGGGTATTGGTCTTTTCTTGGGATAATTCAATGCGCTCGCCACTTAGACTTTACAACAGTGACTGTGATTGGATGAAAGCAGCGTCATTCACTGCTCACAGACCACCTTTAGATTGCTTGCAACGGTATTATTTGTATCGTCGGATTAGAGCTACTATGCAATGTTGCCATGTCCGCACAGTATAATACACTTCGACTTGTATTTTACGTAAAGTCACTTCTTCTAAATAATTTATTTATTAAACTTATTTCCAGAATATAGTCCCATCTTTAGGCTTGCTGCTACCTGGCCTAAATAGCATAATACAGCATGGCCAAGCAGCAGTTGTCGAATATCAGGAATAATTCTTTTTTTTTTCAAAGCCTTGAATTTCTGTTTTTGAAACATTATATTAAATACATTGTGATTTTTTTATTTTTTTATCTATTGTTCTCTGAATGTTGTTCATTCAAATAAATAAATAAATAATGTGAACACTTATGGTTGTTTGTGTGGTTATTTTTAAAAACATTTGGGCTTGCTTTTCAAGTGAGATCTGGCAACAGTGCTACTATGCACACACTGAAATACCGAGACCTTCATAACTTAACCCGAGGCCACTGAAATTATGCGTATGTCTTACCCATTATAAGACATGAATATTGATAATCTCTAACGAGTAATACTTTAGTATTTTCATTTGCCTGCCACATTAAGCAATACATTAATGAAGCTGAACCCCTGACAAGATGGTCCATAATAGTTATATTAAATAGTGCAGCTAATACCCAACTTATGTAGACATAAAATATAAATTAAATAAATTATAAGGGTAATTTACATAATGAAGAGAAACATCAATACATGAACTTCAGTTTATTTGTTTTCTGCATAAGAAAAAAGGAGAACCAACACAAAATGAAGGTACATTTGAGGGGAAAACAAGCTTAATCAATATTCTAATTTTTCATAACAAGACTGCCACCATTATCGTTCAATATTCATATCAATGGCATATCAAAGTCTGAGATGCCATTAAAACCGTTATGAATCAATAATAATCAAAAGTGATGAAAAATAGTAAGTAGTAGTTATAACAAGTGATAATCAAGTGTCAATGAAAAAGTGAAAAGATAATATAAAAGCATTTCTCCATATTCTACCTATATACTCTGAACAGTGCAACACCATGTGATCCCACGTCCTGTAGCACTGCACTACAACCCAGTCCATGTTCATTTCATATGAACTACTTGACACTAATTTGAACAAAAACAACTTGTATTTGCTGGGATATACTGAAAACAAAACATTTCGATGAACTTCAAGTGTTCCAAGTTGAGTTGTCGGAAATGCATTTATCTGTAGCTCATGCTTAAACCCTGGACTAGTTCAAAGTGTCAAGGCATGGGAGCTCCTTTGTGGTTTGCATTACAAACACTTCCAATCAAGATTGCTTTTTGGTATCTTTAATGAGACAAAGCAACAGAAAGAATAACTTTGGAATATCATTTTCTTAATATAGTTCATTAAAAAATCTTTTTTAGTTTTGCATTTTGTTAAAGTATTAATAGTATCAATAATAATATACAAAATAAACCAAAAAGGAAAATCGTCTTTAGTATTTCATGTCCTTCAAATCGCACCTCCTGTTGGCCTGATGAATAGTTTCCAGGTCCACTTAAAGCACCCTGTCTTCTCTCCTGGTGGGTTTTAAAGAAAATACTTGAATATTCTCAGTATGAGCACTCGGCTTGCAAAAAAACAAAATGCTTAGTGAAAGAACAAGAAAAAAAAAAATGACAACTCTCTCCCATAAATCTAAAATGCTTTTGCTTTTACCATAAATAAATGACTTTTGTGTTTAATTTATATCGACAAGCTGGGGTTACTCCCTAGACTCAAACCAAATGAAATGATTTATCAGAGGGTATAAGGTACATGATTTCAATGTTCCACAAATCTATATAAAATTGTGTAAGTACAGACTTGACTTTGGCTTCGTGCACAGCGGCTAGGTCTGATCCATTTTTTTTTGTCTGTTTTAACTATGTGCAATGCAAACTCTTTAAAAATAACATTAAAAGCTGATTAATACTTCATTACAGTTTGACATACAGTAAGTTTGTAACCATACAACAAAACTGTTTATTTTGCGGAACATGAAAACCTTAAAAAAAAAAAAAAAAAAATCATGTTTGTGACTTTAAAAGGGTCAAAGTGCTGTATGAGGACCATCTGACATCTTTAACGTTTAACGAGAGCTCTGCTGATGACTATAGGATTGTCATGATGGTTGTTCAAAAATAGCTATCATATTGTCTGGATTCAGAACACGCTCCCAAATTCTCCATATTCCAGACTACACATATTCTCTGCTTTATTTGTCATTACGATTTCATTACTATCAACTGTTAGCATAGTCTAGTCTTCTTTCAACTGAGCCAGAAGGAAAACTTCTGTTTACAGGATAGATTTCTTTGAATTAACAAGACTATCAGAGATAAATCAGCTTAGAAACAACTCTTCTATATAGGCTTTAAAAACAGGCTAAAGACCACCCTGGCTCAAGCAAAAGCAGTACCACAAACATAAATGACAACCCAGAGCACTTTGGTTGAGTTTTTGGGCGTTCATTACCATAGATTCTCCCAATCAAACCAAGTGTTATATGTAAATGTGAGTAGAATATTACCCAACATAATAGGAGTTTAAACCGAGATGAAGTTGTGAAAAACGGACCATGATCACATAAGCATTAGCATGTCCATGATTACCATTTCAGTAGATTATTTATAGTAAAATGATGCTGTGGCAATAGGTCATTAAAAGGAGCCCTGTAAGTAAAGACTCTGTATAATAACAATGTCTTGCTGATATCCAAGGAGAGAAAGAGAAGATGGCCAGATTCATCTGTGCCCACTCCAATTTAGAGCCTCAAAAGAACAATAGCTTAAAAGACCAGCACCCTTTATCTGTCTTTTGTAAGCCAACAAGTCTAGTGGGTCCACAGACTATACCAGCTTCAATTCATTGTTTAGCTGGAGCTGCTAGCTGGTGATGGGGTAGAAGACTGGCTGGCAAAACCAGTAGACCCCGTACCAGATCCATTGCTGACCAACGATGCTTGCTGACCAAAGTTAGTGGTTCTCAGAGTGGCAAGATGTCGAGCAGAGAAGACATGGTCACGTGCTGCAGCCCTGGATTCAAATTCAATCCCACAGGCGTCGCACTTGCCTCTCAGAGTCTCACGGCCTGTTGTCTGGCCGATGGTATATGATGGAGTTGGTTCCACAACTGTCAGTTGTACAGGTTTGGGCAGGATGGGACGGTTGGCTCGGAGAGCATTGTATTGCAGGTAGCTACCCGAGCTGACATCTACCTTCTTGGAAGGGTCAATGGGATTAGGTGACTGTGTGAAGATGTAAAAATTACATTGTTAGTTTCATTTCAATACAGAAAAACTAAATTTTAAGCAATAACAACAGAGAAAACTGTGTGTGTGTGTGTGTGTGTGTGTGTGTGTGGGGGGGGGATCACTGTAAATCCCTCTGCCTTAAATAGTTATTGACCATAGTCTAAGTCAGGGGTCGGCAATCTATTGCACGCGGAGGAGTAATTGCTGGCATGTGAGGAAAAGTAAGAGAGGTGTATGCATTTCATTCAGATAAAGTACCTCGCACATGCATACAGATCTAACACAGCTTGCTTTACAAAGTTAGGAGTTATAAATGCTATTAAAGTGTGAGAATTTATCTGCTCAAGTCAATTAAAGCACACAGCTCTGAAAAACCATTAGCACGACCACTGCACATCACGCGCGCACAAGTTACTGACTGAGCTTACAGCTTATTCCGCTGTACATAGTTAATGCTATAAATTTCAGAGATATCCAACCAATATATAGAGTCCTCCTAATAAACATTCCACACACACCAAAATTAATTGATGCATGTGGAAACTCTGGTCATGTGTACCTCCGAAAGAGAAGGCATTTTTTTTCACATTCCAGATGAAACTGGATAAAATGCATCTGGTTGTTGAAGTATTAAATTATCTTACTAATGCTGATGCCGCTCTCTCTCCTTAATTGCAGTCTTTGATTTAGAAATTAGCTGATGATAAATAAATAAATAAATAAATAAATAAATAAAATGAATGATTAGGTTAGGGCACAGTGAATAACTCAGAAACTTAAAAATGGCAAAAGGTTGCCGACTCATGGTCTAACTGCTCAAGTTTTGATAAAAAAAAAAATAAAAAAAAAAGAAGCAATTTTTGTAGTAAAATCATAGCAGCTGCCACTACTTTCCTGTGCACCACACACTTCTGTCCATCAGGTGGCGGAAACAATCACCTGCTTCTAGGGATCAATGTAAAAGATTCAAGGGCTGCGTCCCAATTCAGAGGCTGCATCCTTCAAAGTAGAGTTCTCAACGGGCCTGAAAATTACAACCCGACCCGACCCGGCCCGTGGCTTTTAAAGCCCGGACCCGATGTAACCCGACACATAAACATGAATTATCTGCCCGAACCCGGCCCGCGGCCCGACGCCGCGTCGGATTTTTTTTTCTCTCATACACGTATTATCATGACCAGCAGATGGGAATTCAAATCAACCTTTAATGTTCATGCCTTTTAACAATACAAACAACTGAAACAATAAACTTTAAATATATAAATAGGCTGTAGTAGTAGCGACGGTGAATTCACCTGCGGCAAGTTTACTTCTCACCAACTCCATCTTCTCCAGACTAAAGGCGTGCACGCAGCGGCGTCAGGTCTGCCGCCGCCCCTCTCCATGATGCACGTTACACGCAGCAGCAAGACTTTCTTTACAGTGAACAGCAGCGATGATTAATAAATGTTTTTTTTTTTTTTTTTTTTTTTTTTTACTGAGCGGAAAAGATTAAGCCCGAGGTCCGACCCGACCCGAGTCATTTGATTATATTTTCGACCCGAACCCGGCCCGAACCCGCGGGTCCCGTCGGGTTTGTCGGGCCGACCCGACCCGTTGAGAACTCTACTTCAAAGGCCACATTCGAAGGCCGATTGCATCACAGTAGCGTGACGAAGGCTGTCCCAATTCTAAGGCTCCTTCAAATGTGGCCTTGAAATGCGACCTTCGTTTCCTGGGCATTGAAGTACACAACAGATGGACCCTTCGTGGCCTAGTATACCCCAAAATTCATTGCATGCCATTGACGACAGGATTTTTTAAGAGAAAATGCCGGATTACACTTTCAAATGCAAGTATTGGGTGTCAACTTACTCGAAAATCTAATGATACAAATGTAAAAATAAAAAGTTAAGCATTCCAAATGCTGACTCATATCTTACTAAGATGTGATTTTATATAGTTTATACTCTTTATTACTTACATAAATGGACCACGGTGAGCATATTTAGACAAATTGTGAACCCTGTTTTGTTTTCAGACAGTTGAATATAACTTTCAAAAAAGTCCAGTACAAACATTACTGCCGCTCGTTAACGGCAGCTGTCACAGTTGCTAGTCGACAAGAGCAATCCTCCGTAGGCTAGAACGTCCCATTTAACAACACTCGGTCCGACCTTTGCGGACTTCGAAGGATGCAGCCTCTGAATTGGGACACAGTTAAAGAAAAAGAAGTAAAAAAAAGTAAAAGAAGCATTTTGCCACATACTGTGTGAAGCGTAGATGGTGCACAAGAGAGAAGTGGCAGCCCACGTTTTACTACTTACATTTCGGGGTGAACGAAGCACTTAAATACCCAACCAGATTAAATGATCTCCTTTTGTGTAAAAGAACGTAAAATGAGAGAAATGAGAATGTAATGCAAACAGGTTTGGAATGACATGAGGTTGAGTCAATTTTGGATTAATAATTTTTTTTAAAAGGCATCACCACTATGTCAAAAGAAATAATAAAATATGAATTAAAGATGACACTTTTTTAGTTACTGCACCGGGCACATTTTTTATAACGTGTTGCTAGCCTATGACCTGAGAAAGTATATGGACACATGTAAGGCTAATGACATTGTAGCAAAATACTAAAATTAGACATGAAAACAGTTGCTTCAGAATATTAGACAAAGTGCCCTTACCATTTTCTCTTGCTGAAGCCTCCAGCGTTTCTCCTTAGCACGTGTATTTTGGAACCAGATTTGCACAACCTTCAGTGGAAGCCCAAGCTCTGTCCCCACTGCCTCACACTCTAGTGCATTAGGATGAGCACATGTCTCGTAGCACGACTGCAGGATGGACAGCTGAAGACAGTTCAGGTGAGTTCGAGGTCGTCTTGGGGTTGAGTTCTGCAGCATGTAACTTGTTTCTTTTTGGTTTTGACCAGAGGACACTGTAACCGTCACAGGAGATGGAGTAGTGGGCGTGGTGGTAGTGGGTGTAGGTCGCTGTGAGCTCAAGCCTAACTGTTCTCTTGAGAGGGTGTTGATCTTGAATGGACCTTTCTGAGACCAATATTTGAGCCCATTGTGTTTCTGAGATACCAAGGCAGAAGATTTGTTAATTGGCGTAGGGGACAATTTTGGCACAATGCGGCTGGTAGTCCCAGACTCGACCTCTCCTCGGTAATCGTCATCATCTTCATCAGTATGGTCTGACTCGGCTCGTACCTCTTCAACCTTCCTTTTCGGAGCAGATCGAGATGTAGGAATCCCACTCACTAGCAGAGGAACTGCAACCGGAGTGGCCACTGTCTTAGGAGCTATTTTAACCATTGTAATGGGAGTTGCTTCTGTTTTGGTCTTGTGAACTAATGAAGGGCCGGTGGACACAACGGTGAAAGAGGCTGTCTGATTTGGTCTACTTGGACCTTGAGTGGGAGTTTTCAGGGGCTCCTTGACCTCCTTCACCTTTTCTGTCTTTGGAGGAATATTTCCAGTTTGGGGTTTTGCAGAGCCCCAGCCAGTGGAGGGACTTGGGTTAGGTTTAGGTGGGGTTGAGAATATGGGCTTCGAGAGTGGCCAGGTGAACTTAATGAGTGGTTTCCCAACAGCTGCCAAAGTGCCATCACTGATAAAACGGACCTCTCCCTTTCGCTCCCTAGCCCTCATATTCTGGAACCAGATCTGAACCACTTTCTTTGGAAGGTTTACCCACTCAGATATTTGTTCAAATTCATGCTTGCCTGGGTTTGGATCTTTGAAATAACATCCGTAAAGAATATCAAGCTGGTCAGCATGGATGATGGTCCTGGAACGTCTCATGTCCCTGAACCGTCTGACTTTTGGCCTCTTTTGATCCCGCTCTTTTTCTCGTTCCTTCTCTTTTTCCCTTTCCATGAGTGATGTGCTGACCTTTTCTGCTGCCCTCATGTACACAGTGCTAGTCTTAGCCAAATTATTGCGATTAGTGCTGTTATTGGAAGATGGTAAAGCAATGGCAGATTCTGGCTTCACCTGAACCACGATGAGACCTCTATCTGTAGGAACCCCAACAGTCGCTGGTCTCAATCCCAGACCATCAAGCAAATGACTTTTCTGTATAGAGGACTTGTTAGCTGGGGAGACAGATGATATTGTAGAGCTGTGGTTTTTCCCCATGCTTAGATCCAAAGCAGACTCGCAATCATTACCATTAGATAATGAGTGTGTAAGAGAGGTGGGTGCAGCTGCTGCTGGACTCCGAGTGTTTGCAAAGGCCATCTTACCTCGATCTCCTTCTGAAAGACCCACCCCAATAACTGATGAAGGAAGTGAGAGTACATATGGACTGTATAACTGGGTGGAAAGTGGACCCAATGACAGGGAAAGGGGCAATGACTGCAAGATGCCAGTTGGAACGCCCTGATGATCGACCGCAACTGAAAAAGGAGTAGGAGGGTCAGCTTGTGCTTCCAACTGCAGATCAAGATCTACATCTTGCTTCTCTCGCTTGATCTCCACCTCTTCCTTGTCAATCTCACTCTTTCTCTTTTTCCTCTTCATACTTTGTTCATCATCATATTCGTCCTCTGCATCCGAGAGGAAGACTGTAGTAGAACGAAGAACCTTTCCACCACCACTTGACCTTTCAACTGTTGGCTCTACCTGTGAAGACTGTTTGATTGGGCTACCTGACTCTTCCCTCATCGAGCTGCTTTGACTTTCTTCATCAGTCACGATAACAGATGTGTAGAACTCTTCGTTTTCAGAGTCGGATGTCAACAGCAATTCTCTTGGGCTTCCCTTACCAATCCTGTGTCGTTCTGCACTACTGGAAAGGTCAATGGCATGACTGCCTGTTGCTGATGGACTATGTCCATCTTCACCCTCATCTATCATTAAATTACCCTCTTCTTCCTCCATACTTCTGTCCAATTCATCATGGAAGCTGTCTAATCTCTCCCTATCTTTGGATTGCCGGGCGTCTAAGAACCACTTGCGTACCTCTTCTCCACTTAGCCCAACCTCCCTGCCGAGGGCTTCGCAGTCCTCCCGCTGAGGACTAGATGTTTCAGCATCATCTCGTGACTCTAAAAAGGCCCACAGAACCTGAGACTGAAACTCAGTGAGCACAGACCGTCCTGAAGACAAGAGTGGATGATCTTTAGCACTTCTATGGCCTAAAGCTCTTAAGGCAAAATTAGTGTTACGAAAGGTACAGTACACAGCGCCAGAGCTGTTAACAGGATGTGCATGGCTGATACCTTGGTTTGGATCCAAAGCGAACGAAATATCATGCTGATGGACAGGGGCCGCTGAGGATTCAGTTACTTTGGAGTTTGCATCATCCCCCTGACACACCTTTTCACTGTTGCTCTCAACTTCCATTTCACTTTCTTCTTGCTCTTTTTCATCACATGCCTTGCCATCACACACCATTTTCTCACTTTGCTCTTGTGTATTTTCACTCTTAATACACATCTCTTTTTTTATCCCATCAATTTTCCAGTCCTCTTCAGATTTTAGTGACATTTGCTGATCGCAAGGCTCTACTTTTATCTCATTGTGCACTCTCATGTCTGCACCCTTGTCTACCATCTTGTTGGTCTCCTCTAAACTCATTTGAGTGGTGGTTGGGAGGCCAAATGCAGCCCACTGACTTTGTAAGCCACTGAGTCTTTGGGCCAAGAGAGCCTGTTGTGCAGCACTGAGACCAAGAACTGGCACTGCCTGCTGCAAAAGCTGGTTTGGAGATTCTGGATTCTGGCCCTGGATTTGGGTTTGAGTTTGGAGTCCATTCAACACCAGGGGCATGAGCATATGAGGCTGGGGTATAAGCTGCGGGGTAGCTGCCCCTGGTGTTGCAGATGTCCCAGTCGTGAAGAGAGGAGGAAGAATGGAGTGTGGGAGAGAATTTGGGCTGGAAGTCAGGAGAGTGAGAATAGCAGACATGGCTTGTGCGGAGGCCACCGGAGAAGAAAGTAATGAGGGAGCTAGCTGAGGCTGCATCTGCTCTCCGTCTTTGGTCGTTACTGCTGATGGAGTCAGGTTTGCTTGGGTGACACAATTGCTGGTGGAGGCGTTAACTAACTGTGTGGTGCTTCCAACAGTGGTCGTAGCCAAGTTTGTAACCATGGTTCCAGTTCCTGTATTTGCAGTGGAACTAGGAGTAGCATTCCCCGCACTCCTGCTGCGACTCTGGTGCAACACAGATTTTAAATGACTTTCCAGGGTAATGGCATGATTGTAGGAGACACGACAGACGGCACACTGGTATGGTTTGTTGGAGACATAAGGTCGAGCCAGGAAAGGGGTTGAGTCACTGTCTTTCACCGTCCCGGTTCTCATCCTCTGAATATGAGTGGTTGAATTATAATGAACACTCAATGCTGTTCTAGTGGGAAATGACTCCAAACACGCATTACACTTGAATGGACGGTTATCACCTTCAGAGGCTACACTGTTTTTACAGACGGATCTGCCATTGCTTACAGAAGCCTCTGATGTTTTTATAGTTTGCTCCACATTGTCATGATCTGACTCCAGGCCAGCCACGTCACTTTCCTCATTTCTTCCTCCCTCCAGCTCTTCATCCAGCCCTTTTTCCTGAGA
This sequence comes from Squalius cephalus, assembly GCF_949319135.1. Taxonomy (NCBI): domain Eukaryota; kingdom Metazoa; phylum Chordata; class Actinopteri; order Cypriniformes; family Leuciscidae; genus Squalius; species Squalius cephalus. The sequence continues at coordinate 15,210,436 of NC_137146.1, read as the reverse complement.
AGAACCACCCTTGTCACCTGCATCTGTAGATTCGCTCTCATTTTGGGAAGCCATTGAGGGGGACTTTGTGTTCTCTAAATGTTTCTGCTGAGATGTGTCATCTAATGAATTGATAAAAAATAAAATACAAATGTTAGTGAGCATTTACAAACAAAAAAAGTTCAAAATAAGTGCAGTTTTATTATGCTGAATATGTAAAACAGGTCTTCAAAAAGGGAGCAATTTCACAAATTGTCTGCTAATTGTAAAAAGTTATATTAAAGGGTTAGTTCACCCAAAAATGAAAATTCTGTCAGTAATTACTCACCCTCATGTTGTTCCAACCCCATATGACTTGCGTTCATCTTCGGAACACAAATTAAGATATTTTTGATGAAATCTGAGCACTGGCTCACTCCTTCATAGGCTGCTAGGTAATTTATATCTGCCAGCCCAGAAAAGTTAGTAAAGACATCGTTAAAATAGTCCAAGTGACTACAGTGGCTCAACCTTAAGTTTATCAAGCAACGAGAATACTTTTTGTGCGCAAAAAACCCCCAACTTTATTCAACTATTCATTTTCTTCTGTGTGGGCCTCTGAGTGAGTTCACGGAGTGTAACAGAAGACTTTCGTTCATCTTCAGAACATAAATGAAGATATTTTTGATGAAATCTGAGAGCTGCTCAGCTGTAACAGCGCGGCACTTCTGGGTTGTACATCAGAATGTAGGCTCACTATTGGGCAGCATCACACACATGACCAGCGTCGGCCAATAGTGAGCTTACGTTCTGACGTCCAACCCAGAAGTGCTGCGCTGTTACAGCTGAGCAGCTCTCAGATTTCATCAAAAATATCTTCATTTATGTTCTGAAGATGAACGAAAGTCTTACGGGGTTGGAACAACATGAGGGTGAGTAATTACTGACAGAATTTGGAACAACATGAGGGTGAGTAATTACTGACAGAATTTTCATTTTTGAGTGAACTAACCCTTTAAACCAAAGGTAAAGTTAACAATACATTTATTAAGATGAATCGTAATATACATGTGTATGAATCCATAAATCAATGTTAATTTGACCAATATCATCGCATAGGTAAATAAATTATACATAGGAATAATAGAGCAGGCTTAAATCACAACACTCAGTTTATGCAACTGGGGTCCCTGGTCCATCCCTCACCTTAAAAAGCTTGAAACCCCCTTATGTCCGGATTCAGAACAAAAATAATTTGTTTGGATTTAAAAACAACCAGTGAACTGTAAATAATTTGCAACAAATCAGTTTTTTTTTTTTCAGCAATCAGGTCTAGGAGTCAGCAGGAAAACTGAATACTTGTGGGGGCCACACTCAGCTACAACCTACAGGTGCTTCATTGCCATGGAAACTACTGATGCAAGGTGGTCACCAACACAGCCAATTGTGTGTCCAGTGGTGCATAGCCTAGGCCTGGTATCAATAACACTGGAACCTAAGACCTCAGTGCTGGGATAGTGTTAAATCACTGTGGCACAAATACAAACACTTAACATTATAATACAATTAACAATAACTTTATAGATTATCAAAACTCACCTGAATCATTTAGGGCTTTGGATTCTTCATCTTCAGCAATGGAAGAGTGCTTAGGAGCAGCCTTATGAAAAGAGGAAATCAATTATTTATGTTAAAAGCAAACAAAACAAACTTGTGTAAGCTTATAGTTTCACTGACAACACACAATGTAGGCCTAATTTCTTTAGTAAAAAAATATTTTCCATCAAAACGTACATAATGACATCACTAAACATTACTAACATTTTTCTTTCCCAAAAAGTCCATCTTAAATATACTCACAATATCCAGTAACTTATCAAGGCAAGCAGGGAGGACACTGTGTTTGTCTGTAAGGTGATGAGAGAGATTCTCACGGTCTGGTTGACTTTCTTGACATAGAGGGCATAAACACATTGACCCCCTGTTACTGGCACCTCCCAGAGTTTCTCCTGGCTCCTCCTGAAACCAAAGTGGTATTATTATTATTATTATTATATGCAATAATATTTTATCATACCTAAATAAGGCAAATATTTTATTACTTGTTTATTTTCAGAATTCACAAAATAAAATTAATGATATTGTATAGTATGTATTTATTTTTGTTTCAAGTGGCCTCATGCAACTGTGTGCAATTTTTTTATGCATCAGTGATCTGAAAGAAATGTGAAATTAACAAATACATGAAATAAGTGCAGCACTTCACAAAACTATAGTCTTAAAGGGTTAGTTCACCTAAAACTGAAATCGCATCCTTATATCATTCCTAACCTGTATGCCTGACTTTCTTCTGCAGAATGCAAAAGAAAATATTCTGAAGAACATTGGTGTGCAAACAACATCGGACCCCATTGACTTTCAAAACAGATATTTTTATCTTTATTTTCCACAGAAGAAAGCAAGTCATTCATTCAGGATTGAATTTGGAATGACATAAGGGTGAGGTGCAAATATTAATTTTTGGGTGAGTGAACCAGCAGTTTTTTTTATATAAAAATGAGATGATTACATAAACATATAGAATATATAGAATAAATTAACAGATTTATAGACAGCAACTAATGCATTAACATTCTTCATGTCACTGCATGTATTATGTCTAATGTACAGTCAGCTCTAAAATAGTTGTTCAGTTCACATAAGCTTAATCGTCAAAACTCCAAAATATACTTTAAGAATTGTCTCGCTTATTAATTGGGTTTGATGTTAGATGACACTTACAAATCAAAACAACAACAAAATGACCATGCATAACATTGGGACATATCACTCAACCACCCCTTTCTTTCATTCAAGTAAGTTCACAATCAGGTCTGATATTGTGGCCTCTAGTTATTTATATAGGCCATACAATCTGTGCTATGCACTTATAACAGTATTCGTGCAAGACATCAAATCTGATTCACAGATGCAGTTATGTTCTTTCTGTTAGACACAACATAACAAAACTGGACCACCGATACCTTGTGGCCAGTTTATAAATCATGCATTTGAAGGCACATTACTTTATTTAAGGCATACCATGTTAATGAAATCTGAGAAGCAGAATCACACATGCATTTATCAGTTCTTCAATAACTAGGCTATTTACCGTCAGAGGAGGCCTAAATGTTGACCTTGACTAGTCTTATAATATGCTGATCTGAGTGAAATTTGTCAACATGTTGCCCCTTGTGAATAAGGCGACATGGGCTGTAAATAACAGATAATGGGTGCAAATCCCCTGGGATGTTAATGACAGTAATGTCTCTTTAAAACAATAACCCAAATAAATAAATAACACATACGTCGAGATCAAAGACATAAACATCTTAATTCACATCTAAACGACTTCGTTTCGCGTATGCATGCAAAATCGTTTCAAATACACCGTTTCTGGCTTCGTTTTTACATGCCACACTGTCAAGCAACGAACAGACATCAAATGCCAACAGTGCTACAATGCCACGCCAATTAGCTTCCCTGCTAGACTGAAAACATGCACTGAATCCTCAAGACAAGTACTATTAACTTCTCCTAAAAGTCAAAGACAGACGAACCCACACGCCGCGGGACACTGCCGTTCGACAGCGAGCTCATATGGCCGCCATAACTCTTGATGATTTCGTTAATTAACCCACAGCCTAATTAGCAAGACCCGTGTGCTGTTGAATCAATTGGAAACGGAGAGCTTTAGCCTGCCTCGCTAACACGCATCTATACACACTCACTCTCTCTCTCGCTCTCTCTCTCTCACTCCAGTGTAATCATGACAAATACCCCATTAAAGTGCATCGCACTGCAGTCTCCTGCCCTAATAACCCCCTTTTCCAACTTTAATCGCTGCAAAGCGACTGATTTGAGTGATTTCTTACTTGAAGGGTGATGTTAAAACAAAAGAAGCCGTTTTCTCATAAACAGTCGTGGCACTTCACATGGCTAACGCAGCTAACAACACTCAACAAATTGGTCAACTAATTATGTATCGCGTATCACGCCACAAATCGCCCACAAACTTCTCAAAGACACCGAATAAGAGCTGCGAGAATAGATTATAAGGTATATAACAACAGCAACGCTCGAGATGCTGCAGTCCAAGTCTGCTTTATTGCGCTAATTGAATTGTGTAAATAGGCTTTCGGCTCTCAGATGTAAAACCTCGGGCTTGATTAGTTCCTCGCCCCCCTGATTGTGGCCTGTTGGTCGGACATTGAGACATCCCCCGCCCGCCGTCCGCTGCACAGCGGAAATTGCGGCCTACATCGACTAAGCTATTTAATTAATGAATTTGGGTTGCTTCATACAGATGTGTTAACAAAAACAAGCCGTTTGTCGTCCCCCTTCGGCATTTATCTAACCCAATACCTTGCATTTGGCGGTCTAAGTTCCTCGTTTAGTAGATAATGTAGATATTAAGCACCATAAGTGTGTTTTAATAATTGTAGAGCGCAGTAATTAACGATGGACGAGGCGCATTGCTGCTCGAAAAGAGCGACGTGCAAAAAAACGAGCAGCGAAAGGGGGTGGCGGGGCCAAAATGAGAGTCCGAGGCAGAAAAGTTTGGATTTTAACACTCGAAATCTAACTAAATATTCGCAATGAAATGCCATGCATCAAATTCTCTATCGTGCTCAGGACGCGATGAGATCCGCATCGCCCACACGATCGCAACTTCTTGATCAATTCGGCGTCAACATCGTTTAATTAACACTAAAGCAATTAGCTAAGGCTTTACCTGCATGGTTGGGACTCCAGCACACGCTTCCTCTCGCTCTTTAAAACTGAAAAGTTTTGTCTCTCTCTCTCTCGCTCTCCCTCCCTCACTTACTTACTCACTCACTCACTCACTCACTCCCTCCCTCCTCTCTCTCTCTCGTTCACTCTTGCATTGCTCTCCTCTAGTAAACACACGACAGCTCCCCCAAAAGCTGACGGCTAACTCTCTCCAAGAATGTTCCTCTTCCCACTAACGGTTCGATTCAACAAAACACCTAAACGCATGTAAGAACATTGTTATACTGACATCAATTAAATTAGTTGTAACTTTGTTTAAAATTTCGTCTTTAAGAATGTAGAGGCGAAGTATTAAAATATACACGGCAAATGAGATAAATATTTATATAAAGGTGTGTGTGTGTGTATATATTATGTTATTGGTAATATGGTGTTTATAATTATAGGATGTAATAAGAAAATAAAATAGGCCTAAGCTAATAAATGTAATCTTAAAAATAATAATAATAATAATAATAAAAAATAAATAAATATATATATATATATATATATATATATATATATATATATATATATATATATATATATATATATATATATGGTTCTACTGGCACTAATGTGCTGATCAAACTGATTGCAGACTCATTAGTTTATTAAAACACTACGAAATTGTAACAAGAATCGTTAAGCAACTATTTAGCCACATTTTATACTAAAAAAAAATCACTCTGTTCTGTTGCGTATGTGGTGCGTTTAATGACGAGCAGATATTAGGCTGTCCGTGAACATGCCTGACCGGAAAAGCTGTACAGGACCCCGATTCCACGTCTGTCCTCATTACACTGATTGATCGGTAAGTTCAGATGTTTTTGTTTTATGGTTGTATCGTTGACTCGGAATGACTGTCACATCCTGATTTTTTAACCGCATTAATAGTTACAGTATAATTACCTCAGCCTCAGCTAAAAAAATATGAACCTGTTAGTAGGTTCCCGGCAATATTTGTTGTCAAGTCTCATTTGACAGCATTTGAAGTGAAAAACTACGCAGCTCACTTTGTTTTGAAACACAGCTGATCTGAATTGATTTGGACATTTTACAACATTATATGTTCATTTATAGGTTGTCCATTACAGCAGAAAGTCTTTAATAATGCGAAAATTCTACTTTCTCGTTTTTATTTTTATGTCTCATATAGGACAAAATGACTGTAGAGGTGGAGAGAAAATTTGTTTGTAATGCAGAAATTATGGGGAAACTACAGCATATTGGAGGTGTGTTCAAACATTTTTTTATTCACGTATGATATATGTATTTTAGATTGGAAATGTTAATGTTTTTGAAAAAAGTATTTTATGCTCATCAATCCTGAATTTATTTAATCAAAAATACAGAAAAAGCAGTAATGTTGTGAAATATTATTACAATTTAAAATAATGGTTTTCTATTTGAATATAGCTTAAAATATCATTTATTTCTGTGATGCAAAGCTGATTTTTTTAGCAGTCATTACTCCAGTTTTCAGTGTTACGTGATCCTTATTTATCATCAATGTTGGAGTTGTGCTGCTTAATATTTTTTTATATACTGTGATAGCCTACTTTTTTCATGATTCTTTGAATAAAAAATGAGCAGCATTTATTTAAAATGGAAATCTTTAACAATAGACACTACCGTTCACATATTCGGGGTCAGTAATTTTTTATTTTTGTCTTTGAAAGAAATTAACACTTTTATTTAGCAAGGATGTTTTAAATTGATAAAAAGTGATGTAAAGATTTATATTGTTAGAAAAGTTTTCTATTTTGAGTAAATGCTGTTCTTTTCAACTTTTTATTCATCAATGAATCCTGAAAAAGTGTCACAGGTTCCAAAAAAATATTAAGCAGCGCAACTGTTTCCAACATTGATAATAAATCAGCATATTAGAATGATTTCTGAAGGATCACGTGACGCTCAAGACTGCATTACAGAAATAAATTATATTTTAAAATAGAAAAAAACAACATTATTTTAAATTGTATTAAAATTTGACAATATTACAGTTTTTTTCCTGCATTGTTTTTAATCAAATAAATGCAGGCTTGATGAGCATAAGAGACTTTTTTCAAACACACACACACACACACACACACATTAATACATATATATTCATGTCTCTACACAGCTGAATGCATTGGTCAGCGGCAGTTTCAAGACCAGTACTTTGACTCTCCAGATTTCATCCTCACACTAAAAGATTTCTGGCTGAGATGCCGAGAGGGATTGTGGGAATTAAAATGCCCTGCAGTTTCAGGAACTACTCCTGACAATGAAACTCAGGCCCTTTGCTCACGCTACAAAGAGATAACCAGTTTCCCTCTGATTCAATCAGAAGTCAGAAGGATTATCAGGGAACACACTGCTGAAGGGAGTGAATCAAATTCCTCACAAAGGGAACAAATGGACAAAGTGGCAGAAAATGAGGACACAGAGATCTGTTCAGCAGATGACACAAAGTGGCTGTCTGACCTCAATCTCATCTGTTTTGCTGAGTTCAAGACCAAGCGCTGCTCGTTCATGCTAGAGAGAGACGGTGCAGTGCGGGTGGATCTGGACCAGGCTGATTTCGGATATTGTGTGGGAGAGATTGAGGTTCTGGTGCCTGAAGGAGGTGACATGAATGCAGCTCTGCAGAGGATTACAAGCACTGCTGCAGAACTGGGTGAGCTGATGTGTTGTGTGTGGACACTGCCATATATACAGAGGGAATTTGCTATATATATATATTCATTTTTCCTAGTCAAAACTGACAATTCTTGTTTTTTTTTTTGGAATATTGCAACATTTATTCATGCACATCATTGTTATTATTTTTTTATATGCATGTGCCCTCGTAATCTTTAATTGAAATAACTTCCCCTTCCTTTTGCAGCAACATTTCTTCTCTTCTCTGATGATGTGTTAACTGCCGTGAGGGCGGGGCAACCTGTCAATCACATGACATCACAGAAATAGCAAACCATATCCAAAGATGCAATCAATTGCAGATGGACAAAATCAAGTCCCGCCCTACATTCTTTTTTCTTGTTTGAGAAGCCGTTTCACTCGGATATACGTCCCAATACGGAAGAAAAGACTATTGCAATCCGTTTCATGCTGTCTATAAAGTTTTAGTAATTTTGTCATTTTCATTTGTCACTTTAGTTTTTATTTCAGTTTTAATTATAATTTTTTTTTCTTGGTAGCTAGCTGAAATGAAATAAATTTAATGTTTTTAATGTTTATTTCAAGTAACAAGTGGTTTTTTTTTTTGTCAAGTCCACTTTATTTATATAGCGCTTTTTACAATATGGATTGTTTCATAGCAGCTTCGCAGTAATAAACAGGAAAATAACAATGAGTGACGTAAACTTCACAATGATGCAAACATCAGATATGAGAAAAAATGAAATCCTGCTGTGCAGATCAACAGAAGAAAATACTGTCATTCAGTTCAGTGTTGATTGAGTTCAGTTCAAGTTTTATATAGTTTAGTTTTAGGTTCAGTGTTGGCTAAAGTCAGTATGAAACAGAAGTTGTGATAGTCTTTTCTTCCCTAGTGTGGCTTCTCGGGCAATAATAAATGTGGGGCGGGACTTGATTTTGATTTTTAACTATAATAACCCTGTCTAAGACATCCAAAGATGCATATCTGCTGCCTAGTCAACATTACTATAAAACAACTATAAACGAATGGCTAAAACACTTCATTGGCATCTGTTATGTATCAATAACCCATTAGAATTAAAGATAAATAATGATACATGAACCTCATTTATAATATAACCATGTTATAATATAAAATGTATTTTTTTTTGTCTGTCTTCACAGGTTTAAGCTGTGAGAAGAGAGTAAAGGGGAAAATGGATATTTACCTTCAAAGATATCAACCAGACCACTATGCAAAACTTCTTAATGCTCATATTTTATGAGGAATCAATAGTGTAACATGTCATTTGTAGTTTTTAATTGTTATTAATTTATGAAAAAGTGCACTACACAAAGAAAATAATCACTGTTGTGAAGTATAGATAAATACAGAGGAAGTATTTAAAAGTATAGAATGTAGCATTTCACATTCTGTAGTTCATGTAGTGACATTGTATCATGCGGTTTGCATCAGTCAAACAAAGCAGATCTTTGATTAAAAAATGTGAGTACCTTAATAAAACAGTCTTTGTGATTTGTTTTGGCACTATACTATATATATATATATATTAAACAACTGTTGAACTTTATTCTCAAATGGTTCTGTTACATTATTTTGAGTTATTGCATGCTACTTTCATGTTAAACAAGTTATTTTTTCCCCTGTTTGATTTTTCCCCCAAGTTATTTTTTCCCCTGAGCTGTTTAATTCATGAAATTAAATAAAAATAAAAAAGTGAATTAAAATTAAATCCATAAAATGATGCCATGATGGGAACCCCTAAATATTTCTATATAAAGTGTCTGAAAGAACCCTTTAAGGTTCTTTTCTTTAACAAGAGTGGGCTTGTTAAATGTATCATGGACAAGTAACAATATAATAAGTTTTTACTCAAAGTTGCTTTATATGGTATTATCTTACAGTAAATCATGTGTAAAAAAAAAAAAAAAAAATGCCGTATTCGAAAATATTACATATTTCAGGTACTTTTATTTTGAAAGTAATTTAGCAATTTTCTGCTTTGACCTAAATAGATTTGTGTATGATTGTAAAGTGCACCGTTTGCTCAGCAGAGAGCGCTGTTATCTCAGTTATGAGCTGTTCGCTCAGCATGCCAGCAGTGGGCGCAATCTTACTGCAAAAAACATTGACAAGTTCATTAAACTCTGTTTTAACACCAGGTGGTTTGTTAATCTATACGGAACAGACTTCGAAATGATTAAAATTAACCTTATTCATTACTAATGATTTATGAAGCGTCAATTAGATCAATTATCTATTAGGCCTACATATTACTCTGATTCATTGTTGACACTCCAGCACTAATGGACATTATGCCACAATGACGTATTTATGATTCACAAATATTATTTTTTAACCCTTGTACATTCGGCATCAAATTGACGACATAGTTTGAGTGTGTAACCTACACTTATTTGCAAAATACACATTACAGAACAAAAAGTGAATGATTGTTGGAACATATCTTCATTTTTAAAATTAAATTTGATGTTTTAAAAAAGGAAGTATTTAAAATCTAAAAGCAGTAGTTTTATGAGGTGCATGCACATTATTGGAGTATTTTCTTCCCAATCGTGACGTATATCCGAGTGAAATTGCTTCTCGAACTTGTTGGGCGGGATTTGATTTTGTCCATTGGGACCTGATTGGATGATTGGATGGTTGGGGTTTGCTATTGGTGTATCTCATGTAAGTGACAGGACAGGTTGATCCCGCCCTCACGCCAGCGAACACATCACCAGAGAAGAGGCAGAAGGGAAATTATTTTGATTAAAGATAACGAGGGCACATGAGCTATAATAATAATGATGCGCACAGAAAGAAATAATTTATAATGAACTGCAATATTCCATAAAAAGATTTATTTTGATTTCATTGTGACTTCAAACGCTTACAAATTCAAACCCTTAAAAATTAACTGATGCAATTGCTTTTAACATGATTTGTTTGATTTTAATAAGCACTAAACATTAATTAGGCCTATAAATAATTTTATTATACTAAATATTTTACAATAAAAACATCAAAAGAGCACCCAGTCAAGGTAAAAAAAGAAAAGAAAAGAAAGAAAAGGTCATGATGGTAACAAGCTCATGCATGGCTGTAATAAAAGCGAGCTGGTATGGAGGGATGCAATGGGTATTTATTTCATCTGGAGACTTCAGCTTGAGTGTGGAGAGAAGGCTTTTATGAGGAAATATTAGCAGAGGTGAAATATGATGCTGTGTACACTTTAAAGTGCAAGCAGGCTATCTCTGGCTTTCTTCTCCCTAACACAAGGCCATTGCCTTTAGACTTCTATTATTTTACTTTGATATCCCTGAGAAAATGACTCTAGATATTTGCTCAGACCAACTCTGTTCATTGTTTTTTTATATGTATATAGTGATGAAGGGAAACCATTGTGCAAGGTTTGACAGGATACAATTACAGTGCCATTATTTCAGAGGAACCTTCAGATGGGAATGACAGAGGTGTATTTTTCGCATCAAAACCAGTGGATGCCTTGTAACTTTTGCTAATAAAAGCTTTAGTTTTGCTGCTAACAACCCCACTTGCATCCATTCACACTCAAGTTCTCACAGTCTCACAAAACGTCTCTCTCTCTCTTTCCAAACAATCAGTGACCTTCCTGTCATCAATAACACTTACACAGGTGATCAAATGAAGCCACATGGCGCTGTTGCTTTGAAAGTTCTCACATTTGACTCCTCTCACAGCAGCTGCTTTACACTATTTTAGTTTGGCTTTGGCAGAGACTGTGAACACAGTCTCTTTACACACACACACACACACACACACACACACACACACACACACACACACACACACACACACACACACACACACACACACACACACACACACACACACACACACACACACACACGTTTTCATAACTTAATAGGGATGTTGGCAAAACGTTCTTAGAACATGTTTTTGTTAGCTGGGATGAAACTCTGAATTAATGGTATTATAATTAAGTCAGAATCAGATATACACAATGAAATGCATTTTTTTTTTCTGGATAGAGATTTAACATTCCTTGTTATGCTGAGAATAATATGTATATATATATATATATATATATATATATATATATTAAAGTCCCCCTGTAGTCAATCATTTTATCCCTTAAAACTCATCTTTGAAGTATGAGTATGAGTAAAAAAGTATTCAAGCCTTAATATAGCTTGAATGTAACTCACCCTTGCCTCATTTAAGATACGCGGTTCTATGAATATGCAAATTAGCCCCGTCTCCACTCACTCGCACCTGAGAGATCCACACGTTGACGTGATTGGTTACAAGGTAGTTTGTGACGTCAGAAACACCAGCGATTTCAAACCGCGTTTTTGAGACTGTCTTTGGTTCACAGCAGTTTTAATGAGAAAATACTCAGCAATGGTGTTGACTTTGTCTTAAAACATATTAAAAACACTACATAGACATATAAACAACATTAAAAGCTTGATTTTCAAAAATTAACCTCTAATTTTTCCTTCAAATTCTTACTGTGGACTATTTAAAAGGCAAGTATTTTTATTTCCTTTCTATCAAAACAATTTCATGTTTTTGAAAGTTAAAAATGTTTTGCATTTATTCAAGGTTTTATTTCTGGAAACTTTCAGACCCCAAACGGAAACAATTTAACATACTTCATTGATGACTTATAGAGCAAGTTATCATGTGACATCATAACATATCAAGCTGATACTCCAATGTTAAGCATGAAATCAAAATTGAAAATTCTTATTTTTTATGAAATATTGCAGTGTATATTATAAATTATTCATTCCTGCACATAATTATTATTTTAAATACATGTGCCCTCATAAACTTTAATAATAAAATAAACTTACAGCAACGTCTCTTCTCTTGTCTGATACTGGCTTTGTCCGCTATCCCTAACTGCTAAAAAAGTATGTTCTATAGTATGAATGTAATCTGGACGCACTACATTCGCCATGTTGTCATTATCATGTGACCAACCAGCGTCAGTTACGTCGCTTCACTGCCATTCACAAATCCTCTCCCGTGGCCTCATGGGATAGTAAAGTCAAGTCAAGTCACCTTTATTTATATAGCGCTTTTTACAATACTGATTGTTTCAAAGCAGCTTTACAGAGATAACAGGAAAATAATGCAAGAAAGTTTGTTTCGGCTGTACAGCAGATCTAGAAGAAAATAGCATCATAGTCAATGATCATCGTCCAGCTCAGTTCAGTTCTCATATAATGGAGTCAATGCAGGCAGATCAATAATATTGTTGAATATTAAGTGTCCCCAACTAAGCGAGCCAAAAGCCAAAGGCGACAGTGGCAAGGAACCAAAACTCCATCAGGTGACAGAATGGAGAAGAAAAAAAACCTTGTGAGAAACCAGGCTCAGTCGGGGGGCAGTTCTCCTCTAGCCAACAGTAGTAAAAGTGTCCATCATATGCACACTTCAGAATCTCGCCGGAAGAAGTAGGTCATCCGGGTACTTTTTCCCTAGTCTTTTATGAGTACTGTGAATTTGGACATACTACTTTTGTCACATATTGTTTTTTCGCCTGTTAGTAGCAGTGATGCGCGGGTTGATCCAAAATGAGCGGGTGCCTGTGGTCACCCGCGGTTACCCGCGGTTACGAGTCATCCAAAAATATTTTTAATGATATTCGGGTCGCGGTCGGTCAGGTCGTTTGAAATAAAGATGCCAATTAAACCTTTGTAATTTATATAGTACTAGACACAATTTTCTATGAAATACATAGGCCTACACTTTATTGGCTGAATAACTGGCGCGAAGATGACGCACAAGCTCAGTCTGCAGGTAGAGATGGAGGCGGCAAGAGAAAAGGTGAAGACTGGGGAGTGGAAGCTCCGCAAATACACAAATAGAAAGAGCAAAGTGTGGGAGACATTTGCCGAAATAATGAAAGATGATAACCTTTGTCATGTGTACTTCTTGCGAATGCGATGCTATTTACACATTTGATAACTTCCTTCGTCTATGGCCCAATGACGCTACGATGAGCATTTTCTACTTTTAAAAAATGCGGGTCAGGAAGCAGGTCGGGTACAATATTTTCTTCTTTTTTTTTTGCGGGCGGGTTAGTTGAAAACGTTGGTCGGGGGCAGTTTGTTTATACATTGACCCGCGCATCACTGGTTAGTAGGGAAGTATGTGATTTCGGATGCAGCCGATGTGTTTACTGACATGAGGGCGGGACAATCTGTCACTCACATGACATCACAGTTATAAGGTGTGTTCGACATCGGCTGAGGCTGGATGTAACCGATCAGCGAGAGTAGCCGCGTGCAGGCGGAGAGGAGCTGCAAACGGAGACGTGAAGTCGGACACTTTCTGGTTCCCGTAGTGACCGCTCACGTGGTGTTTGCATACTTTACCACAGCTGAAGTGAAATAAATGCAATGTTTGCCAAATAATACACAGATGTTTCAGAGACATTTTCATTCAATACTTTATGTACTGCTTCATACAGCGTCTGTTTGAACAAGAATAAAGTTCAACATAAGCTACTATCAATGAGGTAGGTTCCAGACAAACAAAGACCCCAGCATGTCGGTACGCTGTGAGGTGGCAGCCCCACCAACCGACTATCCTGCGGAGGGCTAACAACCCACCCAGGAGAAACCCTTTTGTTACGAAACCGATCAGAGAAAGAAGCCGGACTGCCCAACATGGTAACGGACCCCAGCCTGCCCCCGAACAACGAGTACGGAGCAACTTTCGTCGCAGGACTCGAGTCGCCACATGGAATGTCCAGACACTCCTTCGCCCCGGAGCTGCCACCCTGCTGTCCTGAGAGCTCTGCTGCTATAACATCTCCTTGGCAGGACTCTGTGAAGTCCGATGGCACGGCAATGGCGAAACGACAGCAGGCGACCATTGCTACTTCTGGAGTGGCCCCGAGAGACGGACAGGCCTTTATGGCGTGGCACTTGCCATCCCAAAGGCCCTCCGCAAGTCCCTCATCAGCTGGACACCCCTGAGCGACAGATTGCTGTCGGCTTGCTTTCTCCACCAACACGGCAAGATGACAGTAATCGTTGCTTATGCTCCCACCGATGTCGCTGATGAGGATGTGAAGGATGCCTTCTTTGACCAGCTCCATCAGGCTGTTGGCCAAGCCTCACCACACGACATCACCATCATCCTCACCGATGCCAACGCCACTCTGTCCAGCAGTGATCGGTCCACAGGCTCTCCTGTCGGCACAACCTTTGCTGACAGGTCCACAAACGACAACGGTAACTCCTTCTCTGCCACCACAACAACCTCTGCGTCGCTGATACCTGGTTTCCCCGGAAACTCATCCATCACTGGACATGGTACAGCCCAGATGGCAGAACCAGGAAAGCACTGGACCATATCCTCATCTCTCGACGCTGGAAGTCGTCTGTCACCAACTGCCGTGTGTACCGAGGAGCAGAGCTTGGCAACACAGACCATCGCTTGCTGGTGGCCCAGCTCAAGTTAAAGCTGCGAGCCAACCAGCACACCAAGACTCAGCCTCGCCTGGACTCCTCCCAACTCAGTGATCCAAACACCGCCACAGACTTCAGTTGCGCCATCCGCCGCACCTTTGATAACCTGGCTACCGACAAGGTGAACGACTGGCAGACCTTCAAGGAAAGTGTCATCCAGTCAGCTCACAATGTCTTCGGATGCTCTCGACCTTCCCCGAAAAAGCCTTGGATATCGGAGAGGACACTCAACATCATCGACCGGCGGCATGAGGCCCGGCTCCGAGGTGACCTGACGGAGTATCAGCGACTGAACCGCCAGCGCAATAGTCGAGGATAGGGAGAAGTTCTGGCAACCAGAAGCTAAACACCTAGAGTCCGCGGCCAATAACAACAACATGAGCCGTGTCTTCAGTCTGCTGCGCCAAGCCCGTAGTGGCCTACGCATCAAGACAGCCCTGGTGAAAGATTCTGATGGCAACCTTATAGCAACTGAAGCAAACTGCCTCGAATGCTAGAAAGAGCACTTCAGCCTCCTCCTACAGCACGGTACCTCCCCGGCTGATCCCGCCATCTCATCGGCCGCTAACGCTGCAGCCCCTAGTGTTGTCTTCAGTACAGACCCTGTCACACCTGAGGAAGTCAGAGCCGCTCTGGAAAAACTTAACAACAGGAAAGCCCCCGGCATCTGTGCAATAACCGATGAGATGCTAAAATCAGGCGGTGAAAGCATCGTTGAGAGGCTTACCCACATATTCAATGAGGTGTGGGAGACAGAGAGGCTTCCCAGTGACTGGACCAGAGGAGTCATCTTGCCCTTCTGGAAACGTAAGGGTGACAGGCTAGTCTGCGACAACCACAGAGGCATTACCCTTCTCTCCATCCCCGGCAAGCTCTTTACCAGGATCTTGCTCACTCGTGCTCTCCCAGCCATCAGAAGCAGCCGCCGTCCCCAGCAGGCTGGCTTCATGCCTAACCGCTCCACAACAGACCAAATCTCCGCCGTTCGCTTGCTGATAGAGAAGACCTATGAATTCCGTAAGGATCGCCATCTTTACATCGGGTTCATAGATCTGAAGGCACACTTCACTGTGGAGTATCCTACACGCCCTTGGAGCACCACCCAAGATCGTTGCCCTGTTCAAGCTGCTTTATAGCAACGGCAGAGACCCCATCTCCAGTGGCGTTCGCCAGGGCTGTGTGGCTGCTCCTGACCTCTTCAGCTGCATCATTGACCATCTGATGTCCAGGGTTTGTGAGCGGGTCCCCGGAGTGTCCTTCGGCAGCTACCACCTGACTGACCTGGAGTACGCTGACGACACCATCCTGCTCAGCACGTCATACAGCCAGCTGAGAACCAGCATATACAGTGAAGAGGCTGAGAAGCTTGGCCTCCAGGTGAGCTGGACGAAAACCAAGTTCATGTATATCGGTGACAGACCGCATCCACTTTCCCTGCGGCTTGGCAATGACATTGTAGAGCCTGTCAAGAACTTTGTGTATCTGGGATCCATAGTGACAGACAACGGAGACCTAAAACCAGAGATTACCCGCAGAAGAGCCCTGGCTGCGTTCGCCCTGCAGTCTCTCTGGAAACCACTCTGGCGGCACCAGACCATCTCACACAAGACGAAGCTCCGGATTTACAACTTAGCAGTACTCTCCATCCTGTATTATGGCTCGGAGACTTGGCCCTTAAACAAGACACTGGCTGCAAGATTAGATGGCTTTGATAGCAGGGCTCTCAGAACCATCGAGAACATCAGGTGGCCCCAGCGGGTTTCCAATCAAGTGCTTAGAGCCCGTACGTGCCAGCCCAGAGCATCCTGCCTGGCTGCGCAATGTCGCACCCGCTGGTTCGGCCATGTCCTCCGCCTTCCTCCTGACCATCTGACGAGAGCCATTCTCCAGTTTGATCCGAGGGCCGCAGGCTGGAGACGACCACGAGGTAAACCCCGCACCAGATGGCTTGACGTCCTTGTGGGCGACCTCCAACAACATGGAGTTGCTGTGGAGGATGCAGAGCAGCTGGCACAAGACCGTCAGCACTGGAAACAACTGGTTCATCTGGTCGGCTCAACGCACAGGGATGGGACGCCTCCCTACCCATCGCAGGAGCCAAAATAGAAATAGAATAATACTATCAATGAAGTGGAGTCTACGTTTTTTAATCAGTTTTAATTTGATAAACTTGACACAATATAACATCTCAACTACATGAAAAGTGTTTACTGTTATAAAAAACTGATTTGTGAGCTTAAGAGGAACTAAAGGTGTTTGAATAAACACGAAACACACGTGATCATTGTCATGAGGTGAATCCGGCCAATCGTGGAACAGCTGTGACGTCATCAGAGCTTGTGCAGCCGCTCTTGAGAAGCTGCGCTGGCTAAGTTCTCCGGCTACTCTTGAATCGCTCTCGCGGTACTTTGATGGCATACGTCACAGTCACGTGGTGTCGGTGCTGTATCATGTCGGACAAAATTTCTAAACGGCATGCACTGCTTCAAGTCAGCCGCCGATCAGTCTGCGCAGAGCTGCATGAAGTCGAACAAGCCTATAGCAACCAACGATCCAATCAATTCCTGATGGACAAAATCAAGTCATACATGTTTGAGTAGCTGTTTAACTTGGATATACGTCACAATAGGGAAGAAAAGACAATCGCAACTTCAGTTTCATGGCGATTTTCAGGGCACAAACAAAATATGAGGATGAGAAGTGCTTATGACATCATGAGTTGACTTGAGCAATTTAGTGTAATTTAATGTTATAGAAATAGTTATTGCATTTGATAATTTGATATAAAGGTCAATAAATCATCTGAGTAAATGTTTACTTGCAGCTGTTGTGTTTCACCCACAAAAAACAAAACAAAAAACATAGATTAGATTTAAAAGACTTGATAAAAGACATAGATAAAAGACTTGATTAGATTTATTAAACAACCTCAAACCAGTTAGTTTAAATTAATGGAATAAACTTAAAATATTCAAGTTACATATACTCAAAATGATTGACTAAACCAACACTAAATTATGAGTGAATATGATATCAATATATATGTTCACAATACTCAAATGTATTCATTTTTAAACTTAAATGGTTTGAAGCAATCCGTTTCCTCAATCGGTTTGAGTTGAGTTAACTTATAGGGTTTTACAGTGGAGAATCAAACAGAAACAGTATAACATTTTGATGCATTACAGTGGGTGATGATGGCAAATGGTTTTCTATGTGAATAGCCTATATATATATATATATATATATATATATATATATATATATATATATATGTTGTACACACATTTTCAGTTAGGGTCAGTATAGGTTTTTAGATACAGTATAATAGAGAATTGTGGGCATCCACTGTGGGTTTTCTCTCTTAAAGAAGAGCAACATGTCATATTTGATTTGTCATCACACTCCTCTGAGCCTAAAGCCAGATCTGAGCTCTTGTAACAGTTCTGTCACTTCTCATTTCACATGTGTACATATCTAAAGGAACCAGTGACCCAGGGTTTTGAGCTCAAGTCTTTTATTCTTATCAACCAAAGGTTAAGACATAATTCATTTGCCATAAACTGATGATTCATCCATGTATTTCTTAACTATTAATCTCATATGTTTAACCATTCTATTGATTGTTAATATAGGCTATTTCAATTCATGTATATTTTATAATATATTTTTATATTCATATTCATACATCTAATAAGGTGAATTGTTTTTGAAAACCACAAAAGAATAAAAATAAAAAATATTTTTTTATTCTGGTCACCAAATATCTGACAATGAAAAATATACACTAGGCCTACTGTTAAAAAGTCAGTGTTTCTTTTTAAAAAAATGAATACTTTTATGCAGCAGGGATGCATCAAATTGATCAAAAGTGACATTTAGAATGTTGCAAAAGATGTCAATGCTTTTCTTCTGAACATTCCATTTATCAAAGTATCCTAAAAAAAATCAAAAAAAAAAAAAAAATCAAAAAAAATCATGGTTTCCATCAAAATATTAAGTAAAAATATTAAGAAATAAATTACAGTTTTAAATATATTTACCTATTTTAAATAGTAACAATATTTAAAAATATGACTGTTTTTGCTATATTTTTTATCAAATAAATGCAGCCTTGGTGAGCATGAGATACATAGTGTATGTATATATTTTACTTAACCCTCTACCACACACATTATGATGTGATATATAAAATATAAAATATAAAAATATAAAAATATTTGACTCTTTTTCTTTTCTTAGACTTGACTTTTCTTAACTTGAAGTGCTGTAAAAAAAAAAAAATGTTTTAAGGTACTTTATGATATGTTGCCAACAACCTACAATAGTGGCATTTTTTTTTTTTTTTTTAAACTGACATTTAAATTAGATTTTTGTTTCCATAATACAAATGCCTTGGCAGTCCTTAACATATGACTAATCAACATTATTTACTTTTGTTTTTGCCCCAATTTTTCATGAGCTGAACTCAAAGATCTAAGACTTTTTCTATGTACACAAAAGGCCTATTTCCCTCAAATAGTGTTCACAAATCTGTCTAAATCTGTGTTAGTGAGCACTTCTCCTTTGCCGAGATAATCCATCCACCTCACAGGTGTGGCATATCAAGATGCTGATTAGACAGCATGATTATTGCACAGGTGTGCCTTAGGCTAGCCACAATAAAAGGCCACTCTAAAATGTGCAGTTTTATCAAACAGCACAATGCCACAGATGTCGCAAGTTTTGAGGGAGTGTGCAATTGGCATGCTGACTGCAGGAATGTCCACCAGAGCTGTTGCCCGTGAATTGAATGTTCATTTCTCTACCATAAACCATCTCCAAAGGCGTTTCAGAGAATTTGGCAGTACATCCAACTGGCCTCACAACCGCAGACCACGTGTAACCACACCAGCCCGGTAATGGTCTTGTCTCCAGAGCGCTATTTTCATCCTGGCCAGTAGGGGTCGCTCTCCTTGAGCTCTCCATATCATGCTCCCCCCAGAACTGTGGATGGCGCTTGTATCATGAACGCTAGACTCTCCACTCCTGAAGGAGGTGCCATTACCCCTAACCATGTTTTAAATCCTTCTCATCAATCCTGATTTCCCACACCTGTGTTTGACCCTTTATAAGTCTGTTTGTTCCCTGCCACTGTGTTCAGTCTTGAGCCATTTATCCAGTGTATCCTGCTGCCTGTCTTCGAGTTAAGTGTATCTCTTGTTGTATATTTTGGACCCTCGTGTCTGTATTTGTTTTCACTGTTTTATGGAAGCTCGGCGCTCCTAGTTTATTTGTATTTTGTATCTTTTGTTTCTCAAGTAAAGATTACTTTTATTTTTGAAGACTCAATTCTCCTGGCTCTTTTGATATTCTGCGATTGGGTTTAACTATGTGAGAGAGAGAGAGAGAGAGAGAGAGAGAGAGAGAGAGAGAGAGAGAGAGAGAGAGAGAGAGAGAGAGAGAGAGAGAGAGAGAGAGAGAGAGAGAGAGAGAGAGAGAGAGAGAGAGAGAACGAGAGAGAACGAGAGAGAACTCACACTTAGAGCACCAGAGACCAGGGTTCAATCCCCATCAAGGGTATCTTCTTACAAGCCCAGGACCTCCATATCAAGCATCTTCATCTCCAAGATCGTCTGACACCAGCCACCTGGACAGCTGCTGCAACAATCGGTTTGCATAACCAAATAATTTCTGCACAAACTGTCAGAAACCGTCTCAGGGAAGCTCATCTGCATGATCGTCATCCTCATCGGGGTCTCGACCTGACTGCAGTTCGTCGTCATAACCGACTTGAGTGGGCAAATGCTCACATTCGATGGCGTCTGGCACTTTGGAGAGGTGTTCTCTTCACGGATGAGAGGTGTTCTCTTCACGGTGTGGGTGAGCGGTTTGCTGATATCAGTGTTGTGGATCGAGTGGCCCATGGTGGCGGTGAGGTTATGGTATGGGCAGGCGTATGTTTTGGACAACCAACACAGGTGCATTTTATTGATGGCATTTTGAATGCACAGAGATACCGTGACGAGATCCTGAGGCCCATTGTTGTGCCATTCATCCACGACCATCATCATGTTGCAGCATGATAATGCACGGCCCCATGTTGCAAGGATCTGTACACAATTCCTGGAAGCTGAAAACATCCCAGTCCTTGCATGGCTAGCATACTCACCGGACACGTCACCCATTGAGCATGTTTGGGATGCTCTGGATTGGCGTATACAACAGTGTGTTCCAGGTCCTGCCAATATCCAGCAACTTCGCACAGCCATTGAAGAGGAGTGGACCAACATTCCACAGGCCACAATCAACAACCTGATCAACTCTATGCGAAGGAGATGTGTTGCACTGCGTGCACTGCAAATGGTGGTCACACCAGATACTGACTGGTTTTCGGACCCCCCCCCGGGCCTTTTATTGTGGCTAGCCTAAGGCACACCTGTGCAATAATCATGCTGTCTAATCAGCATCTTGATATGCCACACCTGTGAGGTGGATGGATTATCTCGGCAAAGGAGAAGTGCTCACTAACACAGATTTAGACAGATTTGTGAACACTATTTGAGGGAAAAAGGCCTTTTGTGTACATAGAAAAAGTATTAGAACTTTGAGTTCAGCTCATGAAAAATGGGGGCAAAAACAAAAGTGTTGCGTTTATAATTTTGTTCAGTGTAGCTAGCTAAACTATTGCAATAATGTCATTATTGACCGCTTGGCAACACAGACATTTGATCGATTTGCCAAAAACTAATTTCATAAAAACTTTTTTGAGTGGTGAATATGTCATCATAACTTACCTGAGGCAATGTTTCCAATTTTTTTTGTGTATGTGATATGGGCTGGTCCTTGTTTGTTATGTTTTAGTTTGCTTTCAGCAACTACCGACAAGAGACCGCAGTCTGTCAAAAATCGCACTACAGAAAAAAAATTGCATGTCATGTGACTTAACCAAAGCACATCATTGGCTAAACTAAGGTCTTCTCATTCCAACAAAAAAACATGAGAATGTTTTCTTAAAGATACAGTGGCAAGGAAATGAACACAAAGAGTATGTTGCCTTATGGCAACACCATGCGGTAGAGGGTTAAATAGTGACGGAGAAAAATCATATGTGTTTTGATGACAAATAATGTAAATATACTGTAAAGGCAGGGGCCTTTGGTCCCATTGTACCCAAAAATAAATACAATACACTCATTTGTTCTGCAGCAATTTCCTGTTTAAATAATAGTGGCTTATAGCAAATATTATAGCAAATCACATCCAATGGTCATTACAAAATAAACAGAAATGTTAGTGGCTGCATCCAAAATTGCATACGTCCCTAGTACTATATAATATAGGCAAAAAACAGTATGTGACAAAAGTAGTATGTCAGAATTCACAGTACTCATAAAAGAGTGGGAAAAAGTACCCGGATGACATTCTTCTGGTGAGATTCACTTTACTATCCCATGAGGCCAGGATGAGGGGAGAGGATTTGTGAATGGCAGTGAAGCGAAGTAACTGACGCTGGTAGGTCACATGATAATTACAACATGGCGAATGTAGTGCGTCCAGATAACATTCACACATATAGAACAATACACTCTTTTTTAGCGATGGTGAATTAATAACTTAGCGTTATTAGTTATTAATTAGTTATTAACTTGAGCTACCCACTCGCAGCCTTGTGTAGCCCCGCCCCTTTTCAGCGCTGATGAATGAACTGCTTGTTTTAAAATCTTCCCGGTCTAATGACATTTGTTATGACATCAGCTTCAAACATTACAATACTCATGATAACTTTCATTAACTCTTTAAATCCACTTCACCAGCTACTTACTCTTTGACAGCGATGCCACAGAATTACCGCAAAAACAGAAGTTCAAACACAAATTTCTAAAGATGGCTAGATGCTTGTTTCTCTGGCGCTCAAGGTCTATAGGCCTACATCCAAATTTCATTGGTCTGAAAGAATGTGGAATGTTGTATATTGTAGAAAACAATCTAGATATTCCTGCTTTATATTGCTGACAGATGTTTATGTCAGGAAAACAGAGCCCTGGTTTGTTTAGACTAGAATGTGAGTCATTTGCCAAGTACTCTATACGCTACTCAGACTTTGGTTTTCTTAGTCAAAGTGCTTACAATTAAGGGGTGATTCACTACATATAATCCATTATATGTTTACTCGATGATTCAATGGTGCTAAGCTAAAGACAGAAAGATAATTTTGCCTAAGCTAATGTCTTAGCAACTCTGTTTTAAGAAAACACATAACCAGACATATCCCTTCCCTGCTTACTAGTCTTAATCCAATTTCAGCAACATGTTACATTCGCTTTTTAGAAGCTGGTAGATCTTTGACCTCTGAAGACGTTTAAGATTACACATGTGAAACTGATTCTTTAGTGTGATGCACAGTGCTCACGCTATGTCTACATTTAGTCATGCAAAAGTGAAACGCTGAAAGTATTTTAAATGGTCAGAAGGTTCAGAGCAACATGCACTGTATTATAACTGTACTGTACTTCTGTCTAGTACAGAATAACCCAACAAAAGTGAATAAATGTAAAACAGGGTGCTATTCTGTACCAAATGGGTGGATTTTTTTAAATGTAATTACTTTATATTATAATGTTGTGATTTACTTTTAACATTAACAATTGTAGTTTTGAGTGTTTCATATTTTTTTTGGACACAATTGCATAGAATTTTAATCAATTTTGGTAACACTTTACAATAAGGTCTCATTTGTTAATGCATTAACTAACATGAACTAACAATGAGCAATATATTCTGCATTTATTAACCTTTGCTAATGTTACTTAATAAAAATGTTTTTAGTTCACTGTGCAGTAATTAATGTTAATAGATATAACTTTTGATCTTAAAAAAGTATTGGTACATGTTAAGATTAACAATTAACTAAGATTAACAAATGCTGTAGAAGTATTGTTCATTGTTATAGTTCATGTAGCTAACTAATGTTAAAGTCAATCATTTTAACCCTTAAAATCAGCAAAATCCCTTATCTTTGATCACCAAAATGACATATTTAAAGTTTTTTCCTTGAAAAAAGATGATTAAATGATCTTGAATGAAACTCTACACCCTTGTCTCATTTAGTTATGCGGTTCTATGAATATGCAAATTAGCCCCGCCTCCACTCACTCACACCAGCTCAGAGATCCACTCGTTGACGGGATTGGTTACAAGGTAGTTTGTGATGTCAGAAACACCAGCGATTTCAAAAAGCATTTTTGTCTGTCTTTGATTCATTGCAATTTTACAGAGAAAATACTCATTTGCATTTGCACATGGTTTGTCTTGAAGCATATTAAAAACACCACATAGACATATAAACAACATTAAAAGCTTGAGTTTCACCACAGAGGGACTTTAACAAATGAAACCTTATTGTAAAGTGGTCCCATTTTAATATTGCATTGAATTGTAATATTATATTAATGATGATGATAATTAGTAGTATCTGCCATAATTTAAATATCAGTGCATCCCTATACCTAATAAAGCAAAAACTGCAGAATCTATTGGATTCACTGATTCAGAATCAATTACCTTAAATTTTTAAGAACAATTATGATGTTTAAGTTATTTCAACTTAAATTACATTAAATCCTCTATTTGGGTAATTTTGACCCAAAAATGATAAAAAAAGAAAAGAAAAAGATTTAGTGTTCATCCTCTGGACTTTTGTCACACTTGAACCACGAATACACACACACAAAAAGACTGGATTCGAGGAGTTTATGTGGGTGAAATTAAAAAAAGGAACAAATCCTTCACTCAAAGCAATTTGAGCCCCTTAGGAATGAATGGAATGCGAAGAATGCTTCAGTATACATAGAAAAACCAAAAAAATGCTCAAAATTAAAACTAAAAATGCTAAATCTTGTGTATCTGCATGCACACTGAAGAGAAAAACTGACTTTAGGACCCAACGGAACAGCTAAATTGCATAAAAAATAGAAAAATATTCTAAAAATGAAATATAAGTTTTCTGAAAAAAAAAAAAAAAAAAAAAAATATATATATATATATATAATTTTAGGGCTTCAGGACCCGAGAGGGAAGGATTTGTTACAGGATGCGAGGAGAGGTTGAAGGTTAAAGTTAAAAAGTTAAACTTTTAAAAAAATTAAAAGTTGAATCTTGTATAACTTGTAATGTAAAAACATATGTTGTCATAACTTATTGATCATATAATTTTTCATAGTGCCTTAGCGTTGGACGAAAATCAGCCCATAGATGTGTTGTTTGTTACAGCACAATAGTTGAAAAGGGGGAAAATTATGGAGAAAGCAGACTTACAAGGTATAACATTTTATTATACAGATAAATACCATAACTTTTCAATTACAGAAATACGTGGGGCTCTATGGGCTCGAAATGTAACAGAGATTAGGGTTTTTTTTTTGCATTGAAGGGTTCAAAAAAGTATTCCTGCATCCTCAGCATTTCAAGTCACATTGAATCATATATAGAATTTAGTGTTTTAATTCTGATGTGCGAGATACAATGCTTGATATAAAGGAGCTATACTGCTTTTGACAAAATACAGCTGTGCATTTCAATAGAAAAATATCTTAGAATTCGTATTGTAATGGCTGTGCTCTGTAAAAATTCTTATAAATAGAATAAACCTTATATAGTATATAAATGTCTTTTGCTTGTGCAACATCTGTTTTTAGAAAAATAATTCCTTGTCCTGTCCTGTTATAAGAGCTCCAAACTCTCCTTCAGAAAACATATAAAAAAGAGCCCGTACACATTGCACTGCATTGTTGCACAGAATTGAAATACAACCAAATAAAACACGTCCTTCAAGAGTAAATTTTGATGCCTTAAACATTTACCTCAGATTGTTTTGAATCAGATATACAGGCGTTAGTCCATTTAATGTCTCCATGCAAACGAAAACTAAAAGCAAATGAGGGTTTGAAGAAGAGAAAGCCCTTGTACACTCACCAAACACTTGAAACGATACCTAGAATTCCATATATAATAAATAAATCTTTAATAAACCTTCCAAAGAGGAAAAATGCGCATAAATATGATAAGAAGAATAACAAACAGAAGTTAAAT